>NW_004524592.1:25495535-25517183 GCF_000260255.1 Octodon degus | reverse complement strand
AAAGAAAGAAAGAAAGAAAGAAAGAAAGAAAGAAAGAAAGAAAGAAAGAAAGAAAGAAAGAAAGAAAAACAAGATGCTCCAGTGTTTTGCTGGTTTTGGTGTAAACTGGTGCAACACAACACAGAACACAGGAGGCGGAGGGGGAGCCGTCTGTGTGGGCAGGGTCAGCGGGGAACATTTAGGGAAACAGACGGAATAACAGGAAGGGGGCGCTCAACAGGGCTCAACTGGCTTTGCTGCGCAGCACATGGTGGAGCACACCTGGCGGCACCCAGTGGGCCCCACAGGAGGAAGGGAGACGCTGCATGAGCCTCGCAGGCTGGCATGCGAAAAGCCAAGCCCACCCAGGATTCAGCTGGGAAAGGTGTAAGCACCAGGAAAGCCGAGTGCTGCTCTGTAAGCAGGATGGTGGGCGCCTCGTCCTCTGAAAGACCCCTTAGGATGCTCACATTTTTTATTCCAGCACTCAGGAGGCTGAGGCGGGAGGGTCACCAACCTGGGACACAGGGTGAGACTCTGCTTCAAAAACTAATAAATGCATAGAAAAAAAAGGCAAGAAAGCAAGCAAGCAAGCAAGCAAGCAAGCAAGACTCTTGGCTACTTGGCTACATCCAAGAGTGAATTTGAATTCTTTGCCGGGGGGGGGGGGGATGCCCACTCCGTTGGCTTTGCTGTGGGGGCAGTGTGACCAGAGGGCTACCCCTCTGCAGCAGGCTCACCAGGTCATTTCAGTAAAGCTTTCATCTATTCTGCACCTGGGGAAGTGTCGATCACAGAAGCGGCTTGTACACAACCAGAGAAACTGTGCGGGCCCTTCTGAGGGAAGACAGGACTCGGGCTTGCACAGTCCTGGTGCTAAACCTGACACTTCTGCTTCTGTCTGTCCTGTGCGGCAGTCCAGCTTAAGAGGACCACGGCGAGGGGTAGAACCAGAGACACAGGCTTTGATCAGTTTGGTTTGAAGTTCTTTTGTGCCTTATCGTAAGAGTCCTTTTTAAAACCCAGTTTTTTGGTACTGAGGATTGAATCAGAACCTCTTCACTGAATCACAGCTTAGCTCTTTGGTTTGTTTGTTTACTTGTTTATTTATTTAGGTAATATTTTGAGACAGGGTCTTGTTAAGTTCTACATTGTCCAAGCTGGACTGGAACCTCTACTCCTCCTGCCTCAGCCTCTCAGAAAGCTGAGATAATAGTCATGTACCTCTGTGATCAGCTTAGTGGAGCATCCTTGAACAAATGTCTCAGTATGTCTTTGTGCCTCCACTCTCCCATCTGTACAGTGGGTACAAAATTATATATATTTTATAGAGATGTCTGAAGACTAAATATAAAATATTTTAGTAGTCTTTGTCCTTTCAGGGGTGAATACTAGAAATTGATCCCATGGAAAACTGAACATTGAGCCCCCGTTTTGTTTTAAGACAGAGTCTCACTAAGTTGCCCAGGCTAGGCTCAAACTTGGAATCCTCCTGCCTCAGCATCAGCCTCCTAAAGAGCCAGGGTCACAGACACATGCCACCACATCCAGAGTATATAAAATTCTTAGTATAGCATCTGGCGTGGAATCATGGTTGGTGACCATAGTGACTAGATACTAATTCTCCTTAACCTACTTCTTTTACACATGAAGCAATTGAATCTAGGGAGAGTCATATTAAGCATTTGAATATTATAGGGTTTGGTCATCTATTTAAACATATTCCATTGTCTTGGGTTACTCTTCTTTTTATTTTTTTGAAAGGGTCTACAGGGTATTCAGGGTCTCACTAGATCAGACTGATCCACCTGTTTACAGCCTCCCAAGAGCTGGGATTACAGGTGCACACCACCACACCCAGTCTCAATTGCTGTCTCAGTGCACCCTCCAGGCAGAGCCAACACCCTCTTCTCTCATTGCTGGGACAAATACCCAACACCCAAAATGAAGGAAGGAAAAGTTTATTTAGCTCACAGTTACTGGAGGTTTCAGTCCATACTCAGCTGCTCCAAGGCAGAGTGGCACACAGCAGAGGGGAGCAGTTCATGGTGGTGGAAGGCAACGAAATAGCAGGAGCCAGGGGAGGAGTAACAGTGACAATGGTTGCAGAGAGCAAGTCTGGCTCCCTTAGGCTCTCTGCCCCAGGCTGGGTGTAGCACTCACACCCATAATCCCAGCAGCACTCACACCCATAATCCCAGTGGATCATGAGTCAATCACAAACTCTAGAAGTCTGCCCCATGACTGCATGAGGCTTTGTGGGGACATCTGGACACAAACCGTAACACATTTATAGCCAGAATGCTCAGTGAGGGTTCTGAAGTTGTAGCTGGGTGGCACAGTGCCTGCCTGGCAAGTACAGGGTCCTAAATTGATTCCTGGTACTAAATAAGTAAGTAAATAAATAAATAAACAAAATTCAGTGAGGAACTTTTTGTGGAGACAGGGTCTTTCCATGTGGTTCAGGTCAGCCTTAAACTCTTGGGGCTCCTCCTGCCTCACCCTCCTGAGTGCTAGGATCACAGGCATTTATCTTTTAGTTCTATCTCCAAATAAAATACACACATAAACAATGCAATAACAGAGCCACAGGAGCATCTGCAGGACAGCTGTGTGCCTGCTGTCCAGGTGTGCTGCTTCCTGAGTCCTGGATCACACAGGGTGAAGGGAGACTGGAGAGGCCGTGTGAGTCTCCCCAAGCCAACACTGGCAACAATTCACTTCCTCAATTTTCTTTCCACATTCCCAAGCTGCTCCAAGGCAGAATGGCACACAGCAGAGGGGAGCAGTTCATGGTGGTGGAAGGCAGTGAAATAGCAGGAGCCAAGGGAGGAGTAACAGCGACAATGGCTGCAGAGAGCAAGTCTGGCTTTTTGAGGGCTGGGACAACCCTGAGACGTTTGCAGGCATTTACATTATCCATACCTCCTTGTTTTTATAGAGAAGTCACTTGTGAATTCATGAACAAGGAATCCAACCTTCCTAGCGGGATGAGTCTCATTCTCCAAACTGGCCTTGCCGGGATGCGGGGTGGAGCCCTTTTTGAAATAAGCAGGAAGCAGCCCGTGAGTCTCGAGATCGCGGGGTAGACAGTCCCCGCAGCCCATGCGGTGTGTAAGCGACGGCAGTGCGCACGTCCTACCGCGCCATCCCCGCCGGCTGCACCCTGTGCGCCTCGCGAGTTCTGCGCCAACACGGGCTTGAACTTTCAACGCTTCATTAACTGACAGAAGGGACCGTGGCCGCGTGTCACAGCAGCGTGACCACCTTGTGCCACCGCGCAGCCACCACCGATAGCTGCCAAGCTCTTCCTGGGGATGTGTTGAGAGACGTTCAAGGTTAAGCAGAATTCACCCTCTGGCTGTCGGGGTTCCAATTAGCATTTGTTGTCACTCGCGGTTAATTATCCAGGGAGCATCGGAGGATTAATAAATGCTGAGGTTGTCGCCCTTGCGGGGGAGGCAGCCTGCTCCTCCTGGGTGGCGCGCAGCTATGCTAGTTATGTGTCGGGTCAGCTCGACCTGAGCTATATCATAAAAGGCCACATGGGGCGGTTGTGAAAGCAGCCCTGTGATCATCACACAAGGGTCGCATTAGCAATTCTGTGCACATTTAACACATTCAAGAATAGTGCAGTTGGGGACGGCTTCTCCCTGCGTCTAAAAGAAATCATGCTTTGCTAGTGGGCTGGTTGGTGAAATAGCTTATCTTGGGGCAACATTTCACAGAAAGTAATCTCCAAAAGTATTTCCAAGTTCCAGGAACTTGGACAATGCAAAGAAAGAAGAAAGGCTTACTGCTCAAAAAGGTCTCTCAGTATCCATGTAATCTATTTTCAAAATAGATTACAAATTAACTCTGAACACAGTAAAGTGATTTCTAAGTAAGAAAAGATCTGGCATTTTGCTTTACAATAATAGAAATAACTTTAAAAAAAAAAAACAATTCAACTTTCCTCTTCCTAGAACACTGGGTGGCATGTTGTAAACTCCTGATAAATATTTCTTGAACACATTTTTGGCAAACTCAGATGTTATGGCTTGTGTCTCAATGTCCCCCCACAACCTCATGTAGTCCCAGATGGGGCTTTTTCAGAGGTGGCTGGATCTACAGTGTGTGATTGATTCATGGTCCAATGCTAGGATCAAGGGCACTAGAATTAAGGGTATGAATGCTACTCACCCTAAGTAGCCTGGATAAGATCTAAGGGATAGAAAAAGGTGTGGTTGTCTCTTACTCACTGGCATTTTGGCATGCCACACTGCCTTGGAGGCAGCCAATTATGGACTGAAATCTTTATGACCTGTGAGCTAAATAAACCTTTCCTCCTTTAATTTTGAATGTTAGGTCTTTTGTCTCAGCAACCAGAGAAAAGTAATTAAGACAGAATGAATGTGGTACCAGAGAAATGGGCTTGTTGCTGTGACTATACCTGGCAATGTGGCTTAAGCCTTGGGAACTGACTTGTAGGAAGGGGATAAGGGCCAGCTAAATAGCTCAGTGGATTAAAGCGCCTGCAAGCAGGTGCAGGAGACAGGTGTTCAATCCCCACGCTTGCCATGCCAGCCCTGCCCCCATGGCGTGCTGAGATGCTAATTGAGACTGGATGTGGTGGCGCGCACCTGTAATCCCTGTTCTTGAGAGGCTGTAAACAGGTGGATCACTGTGAGTCTGATCTAGCAGTGAGACCCTGAACGCCCTGTAGACCCTTCAAAAAAAAAAGGAAAGGGACAAATTGGGAAAGCTTTGGAGATGGTGCCTGAAAAAGTAGAGCTAGAACATCTCAGGCTGTTCTCTCTGAAGATTCTGCTCAGAGCTCAGAACAGAAGGCTGATAGAAATCCTGCTGATAAAGACCAGCCTCAGGAAATTTTTTCCTGCTGGGAAGAAGGACCACGTTGGATGTTGGACTCCAGACAATGTGTGCTATGCCTTGGCAGAAAGTTTGTCTGCATTTTGCTCAAGTCCAGAGGCTTTGCCTAAGACTAATATAAATGATGATCGACTAATTGATCTTGCAGAAGATATTTCAAGGAAGTCTAATGTTGTTGGCCTTGGACATTTAGGCAATGCTGGAACTGTTAGGACTTTGACAACAGTTGGCCTAAATATCTTTTGCATAAAGGGATGCCCATGAGTATTTGGTGGCCCAGACACAGAATACTCTGGCTTATATCTAGTTCTCCTCCCAAAGCTTCATGCAATCATAGATGGATTTTTTTTTTTTTGTACTGAGAATTGAACTCAGGACCTTGCACTTCCCAGGCAAGCACTTATTCTACTGAGCTATCGCCCCAGCCCAGAAATTACCAGGCAAGCACTTATTCTACTGAACCATCTCCCTGGCCTGGATTTTTTTTTCAAAGATGGGTAAATCCAGCATGTTTGATCGACTCATGGTGCAAAGCTAGGCTTAAGGGTGCTAGGATTAAGGGTGGGTGATTACTAAATCAGTCCACTGGTTGGTTTGGCACCACCTTAATCCTGGTAGATTATAAACAAGGGACAGAAAGAGGCTTTACTTGTCTCTTGCTCACTTTGTTACCTTCTGCCCACCATGGACTATTTTTCCCTTTTGTGATGGCAGTCTACCAGGTGCCACCTTGCCTTAGATTCAGCTAATGATGAACTGAAACCTCTACCAACTGAGCTAAACAAGCCTTTCCTCCTTTAACTTTGGATGTCAGGTATTTTTTCTCAGCAATAAGAAAAGTAATTAAGATACTGGATAGAATTCATCTGATTTTTATATTTAACTTCAGTTTCTTGGTGATTTCTATAGGTATTTCAGGGACAAGTGTCAATGTCTCAATCGCTGAATTACTTGCTAATCAAGGTGCAATCCAGATGCACACCAGTGCCATAACCTGGAAACCTAGAACACCTGCAAAATCCAATGAGGAAATGTCAACAACTTTCAATGTCTTGATTGGCTTTACTCATGATTCTATCATCAGGGGCTTCATTCCATACAACGGAAGTGTTCAGAGGAGGGGAAAGTTGGTTTCATAAACAGAAATGGGCTGAAGAAAGCAGAAGCTCACCAAGCCTATGGATCATTTGGAAGTGACTTTCTTGGGAAGACAAAGATGGAGAGCTAGGGCAATGGGAACATAACTGCGAGCTTCATCCAAAACCACATCTTTGTCTCCTTTCCTACAACTATAATGATTTGTAGGTCTAGTGATTCCAGTGTTCAGAACTCAACTCTGCACAATAAAGCTTGAGAAAATCTGCTGAAAATCAGATGAATGAGTCCTGAATTTAATGCCAATGTCTGCTTCAAGGGAAAATGAACAGAAATGAACCTTAGAAATGTCTGTGGAACTGGAGGAGCTGGAAAATCCAGAACATCACTCACAAGGGGAGAGCCCAGGTGTGCGGCCACAGGGCCAGGCTAGTGAGTGCAGTGTGGCTGAGCTTTGTGGCCAGTCCTGGCATCATGTGCAACCAAGAAGGCCAACCTGAAAGCTTCTAGCCCTAAGTGACTGTCTAGCTGTTTGCACAAGCCCTCAGCTCATTGCCACATGCTAGTAGGCAGTCTCCTTCCCTCAGCTTCTCCATGCCACCACTGAATGAATGTTTGGTCCTCCACAGGGCCTCCTTCTGTCTCCCTGGGACAGTGTACTTCCAGACCCTGAAATGGGAAAGCAGCATTGGTCATGGGAAGCCCTCAGGGTCCCTCTTGATTGGTCACCCTAGAATACTCTCAGTAATTTCTTCTCTTGGATGGACAGTCATTTCTGGTATACTGAACACATCCAGTGGAGAAACAGGCCACTTGTGTTTTTTATATTGATAGCTGGACATGGTAGTGCATGCCTACAATCCCAGTGCTTGGGTTGAGGCAGGAAGATCACCACAAGTTTGAGGCCTGCCTGAACTACACAGTGAGTTCAAGACCAGCCCGGACTACACAGTGAGATGATTTCAGAAAGAAAGAAAGAAAGAAAGAAAGAAAGAAAGAAAGAAAGAAAGAAAGAAAGAAAGAAAGAAAGAAAGAAAGAAAGAAAGAAAGAAAGAATTACTGGGGATCAAGCTCAGGACCTCACAATTGCCAGCAGAATCTCTACCCCTGAGTCACACTCCCATGCCTTGGCCATATTCTTAAAGAAATATTTTTAAGAGACCTGTTTTGTATTTTTCAGTTGTATAGTTTGTTGTTGCTGTACTAACTTAATAAGGGGTTTGCAACATATATAAAAGGGACTCCATAGAAAAATAATTGCTAAAAAAAAAAAAAAGAAAGAAAAATAATTGCTAGCAGAGCTTTAAAGAAAGTCGAAATCCTCAATTATGTGGCTTGGTGGCACACCCCTATAATCCCAGCACTAGGAGGCCAACTCAGGAGGATTTCCCTGAGTTTGAGACCACCCTGGGCTACACAAGGAGTTCAAGGCCAGCCTGAACTACACAGTAAGATGCTATCTCAAATAAAGAATCCCTGTTTACACCTTCCAAGGGTGGCAACCACAACAATTTAGTTAGAGATCTTAATTGGCTTTATTTGCAGCTCTAAAGCATCCACACTTCCTCCATAAAACAGAAGTGTTGTTGTGGGTGGGCAGAGGAGCCTGGTGCTGTAGACAGAGGGAAGCTGAAACAAGCTCGGAGAACAGAAAGCAGCCAGGCTGTCCTCAGGGTTGCCTTCCTTGTGAGGGTGGGACAGGAAGGCAGAAGGACACGAACCAGATGATTAGCCCCCACTGAGAGCTTCCGGGTACCTCTCTGTGTAAAGCTGAAAGCAGAGGGCGTTCTTTATCCTGCCAGTTGGAGTCGGTGTGCTTGGGAAATCTGGCTGATCTGTCTCAGCCTACTTTCGCACAGTCCAAAGAGCTTGGCTTCAGCTTTGCAATGTGGGACTTCAGCTCGTGTGTCTCTAGGTGGGTTTTCAGACTGCGCAAGTCAGGAGTTCAGCCCCAAACAGGGATAAATAAAGATCCTGGAATCTTTATTTAACCCATCCCTAGAGTAGAGCAGGGTCAAGCCTTGCTCTTGAAATGATGACTGTCACCAGACAGGGGCTCTGGAAAGGGGACTGAATTAGTTACCAGCCAGGTGCATAATGCACTCCTATAATCGTGAGACAGGAGAATGGCAGCTGCCAGCCTTGAACAACTTAACAAGATGCTTTCTCCAAAGAAAAATTTTTAAAAGGGTTGGGCATGTAGCTCAGTGGCAGAGCACTTGCCTCACATGCCCAGGGCCCTGGATTTGGTCCCCAGTACTGAAAATAAATGGAATAGTAGTTACCAGCATGGAAAGAAAGAGATTGTGCAGGATGTGCAGGGCAAGCTAACTTCTAGATATGTGGAGGGGCAAATTCCAGTGCGCTAGCACACGGCAGAAAACTACAGGTATTTCGGTGCAGCGCAGGTGTCAATAAAGCAAGAAGGAAGGAGTTTAATGTCTCCTCCACAAAGAAGTCACAGACTTATTGAAGAGCTATATGTTGGTCACTGTCTTACCATTATGGGGTGTATATTTGCCTTTCAAATTACTTGACATTCTCAAAATAGGTACAAGTGTTATGTCACTTGAAAAATATTTTTTAAAAAGTAAAACCAATGTCAACCACATATTTAGATGCTATTTACTATAACCTAGGTCCCATGTTGATAACTAGAGCTGATCAATGTTAGCATTTATTGATTGTTAGTATTTAATCTTTTTTTTTTTTTTTTTTTTTTTTTTTTTTTTGCATAAACAGGGATTGAACTCAGGCCCTTGCACTTGCCAGGCAAGCACTTATTCTACTGAGCTATATCCCCGGCCCTGATCGTTAGTATTTAATGTTATGTAATTGAATATAAAGTTGTAGAATAGTGCCTTTTCTATTTTGCAAAGTCATTATTGTGCTACTTTGCATTTTTATGCTGTCTTCAAAATGCGATGAGTGTTTACCACTGAAGTGCTCAGTACCCACATCCCCTTCTGGTTGGTCTTATCCTCCTCCCCTCCAAGGGGTCTCCTCTGATCTCCTCTCTCCTTTGGGTTTGAACCAATCCCTCATCTTCTTGGTTAGGCCAAGAGGATGCTGGGGCCTCTGACCCTCTTCCCAGCATGCGCAGCTTCTCACCATGGACCCTCCAGTGACTGACATTTGTTACTCTCCTACTCACACTCTTTCCAAATCATGGCACTGTGAGTGGATTTTTCTAAAATATGTAAGGGCTGTTTTCCTGGAGGAATTATTTCAAAAATGACCAATACTTATATTACGGACATGACTGACTCCCTGCAATAAATGTAATAATGTATTGTAAACATGTACCAATAAAACTAAAAATTAAAAAATAAATGAACCACTGCTAAGAATGTCATCAAGCAACAGGGTGGTGCACCTAAAACATATGCTAATAACCTCCATTAGAATTTGACGAACTAAGGACTGGGGAGGTAGCTTAGTGGCATAAGCACCTGCCTGGTAAGTGCAAGGTTCTAAATTTGATCCCTGCTACCAAAGAAAAGAAAAATAATTTGAGGAACTGAAATTATTTACAGTAACTAAAATTTTACAGTAATTTACAAATAAATACATCTTTTGGGGGCCAGCAAGATAACTCTGTGGTCTAAAGCATCTGCTTAGCCAAGCTTAGGCAAGCATAGGGACCAAGGTTCAATACCTGGCACCACATGCTGTGCCAGCCCTACCCCCAGGGCAGGCTGAGCCAGCCACAAAGAAAAAGAGAGAGAGAGAGGGAGAGAGAGAGAGAGAGAGAGAGAGAGAGAGAGAGAGAGAGAGAGAGAAATAATATATCTTTTCTATTCCATGGCTATTATTTGATTTGTTCTGATTTTGTCTTTTGAGACAGAGTTTGCTATGCATTTCAGGTTTAGCCCAGAAGTTAGTAGCCCAGGCTGGCCTGAGACTCTCAGCAGTCCTCCTGCCTCAGCCTGCCAAGTGCCAGGACTACGGGCGTGAGCCACTGCACCTGGCATGATGACTATTGTCTGACAAAAAGTTAGCCTCACAGAAAGCTTGGAAGATTTTTAAAAACTGAAAAAGCCTGAAAGATGCTGTGCTGTTGTTTGTCTCTATTTGTGTTGTTCTCTTTTTTGGGGGGGTGGTTGTTGCTGCTTTGTTAGTGTGTAAGGGGTTAAAACCAAGACTTACACAATGAGCTACATCTCCAGACTTTCTTCTCTAGTTTTTATTTTGAGTCAGGGTCTCTCTAAGTCACTAAACTGTCCACACTGGACTGGGACTTCCATCCTCCTGCATCAGCCTGCCAGAGTCGTGGGATCAGAGGCCTGGGCCACCATGCTTGGGTCTAAATTTTAACTGAATGCAGAACTGTGAACAAGTTGTAAGAAGGACATTAGGCACTAGATCTTCCTACACAGCAGTACTGGACATATGTTAACATGGGCCCTTTTGCAGAGGAAGGGAAGCCTGACGATCACACAGCTGAATGCTCCTGGAGCCTGCAGCCCGATGGGCGACTTTGAGCCTATGGAATGGGTAAGCCGGCACGACCATGCCTTCCTACCCGAATGGAAGAGAAAATTAATTCCCTCCTTTGGGGGTGTGATGAGACAGGAACTCTCCAAATAGTTCAGGTGCTCCTGCCATCACTTTGTAGCCCAGGCTGAGCTCAAACTTAGGAGAATCCCCTTACCTCAGCCTCCCAGTGTTGGGATCACAGTCGTGCACTGCCACGCCCGGCAGATGTTTCCCTGTTCTCTAAAGAAAACTAGACATTTGCACAAAATCTTTGCCTTTGTACATGTTCTTCTTGGCTAGAGAAGTTGTTCAGAGGACAAGTAGCGAAATCTCTGCTGAAATGAACAGCGGTCAAGTTCTAGGCCATCCTCACTGGATATGACAAACCCCTTTCGCTCCTAAAATACAAGAGCTTGGGCCAAGGATATAGCTCAATGGCATAAACGCCTGCCTTGCAAGAGCAAGGTCCCAAGTTCGATGCCCCTTACTGCAAAAACAAAACAAAAACCGAAGAGCTGCGTTTCCTCATGAGGGCTCCACCACCACCGGCGCTGTCCCCTCCACCAGGCGAGCACACTGGGCACCAGCATTCTATGACCAAACCTGGATGAAGGTGAAGCAGGTATGAACAGCCAGGAAGTTACTTCTCATGCTGTGACCTTCATGGACACCCTCATGGGTTTGTCAGCAGAAAGTGGTGTTCTTGGGACATTCGCTGAGCCACCAGAGGTCACCCGTGCCCAGCCACTTCGGACAGCCTTGGCCACCTGGTTTCCAGCAAAGGACTCTGCAGAACCAGAATGTAAGGCACAGTGCTACCCACCCCCTGCTTCGGCTGGGGGTGGAGTCGCAAGACAGACATGAGTGGAGTCGCTTGTGGATACATTAATTTTCCCCAAAACAGGGCACATTCCTCTGCGACACTTCCAGCCCCTTTCCATTTCTGGAGGGAATGCAGAGAGTTGCCTAAATCCTCTGGTTCGCCCCTGCAAGAGCCTGGCTGGTCACAAGCTCCGGTTCACTGGGGTGAAGGCTTCCAGGCCAGTCCTCAGCAAGGTGCCCTGAGAATCACAAAGGAAATGCTCATTGCTGCAAGGAAGGGAGCCATGGGCTCCACTCTCTGGAAAGGTCAGGGACAGTAATGGACCTCCAGGGAGGCGCAGGGACAGAAGATTCTGCCTAAGGCAGAAATTGTACTGTGGAGAATTGAGATGTGATTTTTCCCCCTAATAATTCTAGAATAACGCCACATTTACATAGTTTTTCTTACATGAAAATTTAACATATAGAAAAAGTAAAAGACAGGCCGGGGAGATGGCTCAGTAGGATAAGCACTTGACTGACAAACGTAAGGATCTGAGTTCAATTCCCGGTTCCGCCAAAAAAAAAAACCAAATTATTTCATAATTTGGGGCTGGTGAGATGGCTCAGTGGTCTAAAGCACCTACTTAGAACAAGCTTAGCAAAGCACAGGGACCGCAGTTCAATCCCCCAGCACCACATGCCAGCCAGCTCTGCCCCCAGGTGGGCTGAGCTGGCCACACACACACACAAAAATAAATAAATAAATAAATAAATAAATAAATAAATAAATAATTAAAAAAAAAAGAAAAGAAAAAGTAAAAGACAGAAATTAGGAAAAAAGAGAAAGTACTATAATCCAACACACACAATGTACCTGAAAGTGTCCCTGACTGTCTTCTGTGTTTCATATGATCTTGGGCTTATTCAGTGGCTTTTTTTCTTTTTAATGAATTTGGGACAGGGTCTACAGGGTCTCACTAAGTAGATCAGACTCATAGTCATCCTCCTGTTTTCAGCCTCCCAAGTGCTGAAATTACACGTGCGTGCCATCGTGCCCAGTCTCAATTGCCATCTCAGCGTGCCCCAGGGGTGGGGCTGGAGCCTGCACAGTAGACTGGGGGATCGAACCCCCACTGCTGCACTCTGCCGAAGAAGGCGCTGTAGTCCTTCAATGGCTTTTAAATCTGTATATGTAAGGGCTGGTCAGGTAGCTCAGCAGAATAAAGTGCCTGCTTAGGCACACCACAAGATGCAAAGTTCTTCCCTGGGTCTAGATGGGTTGATCTCAGCCACCATTGCTGTGTGCAGCAGCAGGCCAGGCTCTGGCTCCCCAGCTGTTCCCTGGCTTGGAGCTGGGTGTTGGGCCCTGAGCCCCTCTGTGGCAGGGGTGAAACCCCACCCCCTCCCTGGGCTGTACTTCTCTACCTCATTCCCAACCCCACCTCAGGAAGGGAGTTGGGCCCCTCTGTGTTCCCTGGCACCCCGGGGTCCCAGGCATTCCTGTCCACTCTGATGCCCAGTGGGTCACCCCCAGCAAGTCCCATCTAGCCAGGGTGCCCAGGAATGGTTGAAGCCCATCTGAGCCCTCCCACCCATAGCAACACATAGGGAGAGAAATCTATGCGACTTGGTAAGAGGTCACAATCACACTAGAGTAGACACTAAAGAAGAGTTTTTTGGTGTAGTATATTTACTGTTCATCTACTCATCTATTTTTTGGTGTTTTTGTTTATTGAGACAGTATCCCACAGGGGAGCCCAGGCTGGCCTTGAACTCAAGCAGATCCTCCTGCCTCAGCTTCCAAATGAATACCCAGCAGTCCACTCTGTGCACTGTGTGCAGAGCCCTAGCCAACGTCCCATCTGTGTCCTGTAGCCTCTCTTCCAGCTGCTCTCTGGGAAGCCCTCCCAGCCTCTGTGGGGCTATAGAGCCACTCCCCCGTGTCCTATTCCTGGGTGGCCCCTCCCTCCTGCTTCTCTGTGTCTCTTACTATGGTACATCTGCCACATGCCAGGACCTCATTCCCTTGGGAAGCCCCTGTGCGTGCATACACACTCACCCACCTCCAGTCATTTACTGCCTCGCCACCACCTTCCCTCTCCTTCTGAAACCCATTCCTGTCCTCCAGAGTCTCCCTTCCTGTTTCCCAAGTCTTTCTTTTATTTTACTCTTTGAATTATTCTTACTGCTGGGCAAGGTGATAAACGCCAGGAATCCCAGCACGGGGGGTGGGAAGGCCGAGGCAGGAGGTTCACTGTGAAAGCAAAGCCAGCCTGGGCTATGTAATGAGACTGTGTTTCAAAGAAAGAAAGAGAGAAAGAAAGAAGAAAGAAAGAAAGAAGAAAGAAAGAAAGAAAGAAAGAAAGAAAGAAAGAAAGAAAGAAAGAAAGAAAGAGTAGACAATCACTTTATTTCCCTCACCACCCCAAGACCCCACCAGCACCTCATGATGCTGAGAAGACCCAGGCCCCCCACACACACACTCACATGAGCTGCCCCAGGGCCACCCTGGGCCCCACATTAGTCTTCTGAAACTTTCAAGTGGCCATGAAGCCCACACTCTCCCTATGGCTGCCCCTCGGGGTTCTCTAGAAATTCAGAAGTAAAATAGGTATTGTTCCCAAACTCTCACAATACTATAGTAAGCTTGTCCCACATGTACTTTTTTTTCCCTAAAGATCTAGAATATGTGAAGATCAGGGAGACATAGCTCAGTAGAAAGGCCAGCTGGGGTCGTGGAGCCCACCTGTGATCCAGCACATGAGGCTGAGGCAGGAGGATCAAAGGACTGAGCCGAGCTGGGGCAGCACAGCAACTTAGCAACTTAAGCGGTAGAGTTCAGTGTGAAGGGCTTGAGTTCAATTTTCAGTACAAAAAGTAAAGTGAGTAAAAGGAAGGAAGGTACAAACAAGACATGGTGACTGTTGTCACTGGTGAGTGTCCCGGCTAGACAGCGTGGCTGGACTGACTGGGATAAAACTCATCTCTCCATAAAGCAGCAGGAAGGATTTCCCTTGTTCAAGGTGGCACACCTGGCTGCGGACACAGCTCAGCAGCACAGTGCCTTCCTGGCAAGCATGAGATCCTGAGTTTGATTCCCGGTACAAAAAAAAAAAAAAAAAAAAAAAGTACACCTGGTTTCACTCTGAGTTTCAGTTTCATTAGAAAATCTGTGAATTTGAAACTTTAGTACTAGATCTACCAAACTCTACCCCTCCAAGCTGCATCAATAAAAAGATTTTTTTTTTTTTTTTTTTTTTTTTTGGCAGAATCAGGGATTGAACTCAGACCCTTGTGCTTGCCAAGGAAGTGCTTATTCTACTGAGCCATCTCCCTAATAAAAGGGAAATTATTTCAGTGAGTTTCTGATTTTTTAAAAAACTTGTTCTTTTTTTTTTTTCAAATGTGAGCCTTTATGTTCTTGTCCAATTATTTGGTCTTTTCTTCCTCCTCCTTACCTTTTTCCTCCTCCTCCTCCCCTAAAAAGAACAAGCACTGGGTACAGTGGCTTTGCCTCAAACCTGGCACTTAGGACCCTAAGGCCAAGGCCAGTCAGGCCTACACAATGAGACCTGGTCCCAAGGCAAGCAAACAAACAGGTCAAACCTTCTGGTAGATTCTTAGGAGCAGGATCTAGAATGACCACCCTTGCCCCTGTCTACTCATAGCAGCCTGAAGTTAACCATACTTTTACTGGTTTTTTGCTTGTTTTTTAGTCAGGATCTCTCAAAGTCACTGAGTTGCCAGGTTCCAACTTGATCCAGGATCCTCCTGCCTCAGCCTCCCAGAGTGCTGTGCATACAGATGCCCTTTATCACACCTGGCTTCTTTCTAAACTTTTGAATATCTGTTTTTGAGCTTCTGCTGTCTCTACCTTGAAGAGCCCTCCTCACCTTATTTGAAAATCATGACTTTACCCTTTCTTAGATGTAAGAGGCACCTTGCAGCTCCTTCCCCAGTAGACGGTGCTATGGGCTTTTTACGTTATAGGGGAAGGCACCATCATTAAACAGATTGTCCTCGCTGGGGAGCACATGTCAGTGCTGCCCCTCATTCTCTACTTATTCCCACCCTGTTTGTCTAGTTTAGAACTCTGTGTTCTAAAGACCTTGGAAAAGTAAAAGTTGGAGACATCATGAACTGCTCCTTCGAGACTTCCTTCTGACGTCCTTCGTTCTCCTTGAATGTGTTTCATTTCACCAGCCCCAGCTTCTGTCAAGAGCCCTGTTTGTGGTTACGGCGTGGACGTGGCTTATTCTCTAGGGTGGAAATTACGGGGATGCCTCTGACACCTGGCTGGTGTGGCCACCTCGTGACTCACAATAGTGACGTCATCATAGTTCATAGAAAATGAACTCAGTAGAGCTGCTGGTGCACAGCTTCAAGGAAACAGCTGTCGGGCTGATGCCCGGTTCCTGGCCATCTCTAGGGCAGGAATGGAGTGTGGGAAGAGAGTTGGATCCCAGAGGCTCTGCTCACCTCCTTACTGAAGTTTCTGCCTTCTCCAGGCAGAAAAGATGCATGGATTTTAAATTTTTGAATAAAAAATTACTTTTGTTTGTTTTTGCCAGAACCAGGGATTGAACTCAGGCCCTTGTGCTTGACAGGGAAGCACTTATTCTACTGAGCTATCTCCCAGCCCCTCGTTTTTTGTTTTTTGGGTTTTTTTGTTTGTTTATTTATTTTTGTTTTTGGTTTTGTTTTGAGATAGGGTCTCACTACACAGTCTAAGTCTTGAATTCACTGTGAAGCCCAGGCTGGTCTTACAGCAGTCTTTCTGCCTCAGCCTCCTTCCTGAGCTGGAAGTTCACGTGTGCACCATGATGACTAGAACAGTTTAAAACATTCTGATAAACTCACCCAATAAGATTTTCCCATGAGAACAAGAACCTCAAAATCTTCCAGGCTCAGGTCACTTGCAAACTCTGCCTCCAGTGCGCAGGCGCGGCCGGTCCTACCACTCCCAGATTCCTCTCAGCTTTTTCATTCACAGTCATGAATCACCTTTCAGCAGCCACTTCTCACTTTCTCTGAGATTCTTGTGACTGTCACAGAAGAATTTATAAGGATCAGACCTATGTGAAAAATCGAATGGGAATCACCCACAGGGGGCGCTTTGCAGACAGAAGTTCCCCACCAGCACCACAGGCGCTGGGCACTGACAAGCCATAGGGTGGTTCGCCGGTCCTTCAGCTACTGATAATAGCTACAAGTGCTGGTGTGCTTTGTTTATCTTTGTTTTGTCAGGGCTCCTATGGAGTTCACACTGGCCTTGAGTGGACAATGACCATCCTGCCTCAGCCTCCCTCTTAGAGATCACAGGAAACACTAAATGTTTTTCTCTCATTTTCACGCAGTACCACAGTCCAGGGGCTCTCAAGCACAGCTACCCACGGTTGTTCACAAATCTTCGGAAAGAGATCACTACTTCAGCCTCTCCTGGGCTGAACTCACCAGAATCTGCAGAAGACAGCCAGGGCCAGACAAGGGCACTCCAGCAGAGAGTGGGGGGGCTCCATCAGAGATGCCCGTCTGCTCTTCTTGCCATTGTTGGCAACACCAGACAAAGGGAGGAGTGGGCACATCTGTGGCTCCCAACCAAACCAGGCTGCAAGGTGTGTGGGTGGCACCCACCCTGGGGCAGGGCCCAGTCTACTGCTTAGCTTCAGGAGCCTCACTGTCACCACACCCAAGGTGCAGTCGACCTTCGGGACAATCTGTTACAAGGTGAGGCATGTGTCAAAGTGGCTGCCAGGGAAGGTTTGGATCAAATTTCTTTATTCCTCAAGTGGAATTATTCTTGAGAGATCAAGCACCCCAACTTCCTAGCACAAAATTAGAACCCACTCCAGGCTTGGTGGCCCCCACCTGTAATCCCAGAAGTTGGAGGCTGAAGCACAAGGATCCTGGTGAGTTGGAGCCTGCCTCAAAAAGCAAAGCAAAGCAAAGCAAAGAATTGAAAACTAAAGCAGTAAGGTAAAAAGCAGTGAATAAAAAGTAAGTTGAAGTTTAGACAGAATATATATGTAGGGAAGAGGCAGTGATGCTGCGGGGGCTGCAAGGGACTCTGCTTCTATCACCAGGCAGACGTGGCTACTGCCAGCTGCCGTCCTGGGACAGAGCATGCAAGGACAGGTGCTTTGAAGGGGACACTGGGTGAGGACAGCTGCCTGCCTTTTGGGACACCAGCTGGGTGGCTCAGCCACCGCAAGGGTGACGCTGAGGCATCCTGGGTAATAGAAAATCATTGTGGTTTGAACAGAAAATTCCCATACCAGTCAGTACCAACAAGAGTGTCAAGAACTTGGAGGAAGAGGAACAGGACAAAACCAAGGATGGTTTTGTAAATCCCCCTGAACTTCAACAGGCAGAGCTGAGGTTTGAGAGGCACATGTGTGTTTCCAGCCCGCTTAAGCCTGAATTAGTGCATTATGCATAAAGTGCTTTAAACCTGGAAAGTCCTATTTATATATACAATGGTGAATTACTAGCAGTGAAACATACCTGTTATTAAAATTCATCATTAGAGCCAAAAAATCGCTTCCCTTAGAACAAACTGAGATATTAAGTGTGCTGCCAAGTTTGAGTAAAAAGAGTGGTTAGTGGATTGTGAAATTTGAATTTATGTGGAGAAATGATGTTCCCCAAATTGTGGGAGACCAACTTTAGCAAGATAATTCTAATACTTCTGAGGACTCGCCACAGTGTTTCTCCCTAACTATCCTGATGCTCTTTTTATAAATGAACAAGTTTAGACATTTATGTTTCATTGTCCGCATGAAATCATACACATTGGGTAGCTCTGGATTTGAAAATGTAGGATTGTATCATTTATACAAATCGGCCAGGCATGGTGACACATTTCTGTAACCTCAGCACTTGGGGCACTGAGGCAGTAGGATCACTCTGAGGAAGGAGGACATAATGCAGGGAGTTCAAGGCCCATCTGAACTACACAGTGAGACCCTGTATCAAATAACGACAAACAAACATTTTCTAAATTAAAGTAGCTAGGTCAGATGCAGTCCAAGAAAAAACAAAAAGTAGAAATTATATAAAGAGAAGTGACCCTTTCAAGGCCCTCGGTGTATTGTGATCTCTGGCTTTACAAGGTAACAGGTGGGATTACCAACACTAGTTTATATCACTAAGGATAGCATCTATGCAGTGGTCTGTTGGAGATTTATTTCACTTTGTATTTTGCTTTCTTATTGTTGCTTTGCTTCCTTTTTGAGACAGGATCTCTCACTAAGTAGTTAAGGTTGGCCTCACAACATGACACCAGCTCCCTCCAACCCAGGAATCCAGCTTCAGCCCTGAATGTGCTGGGATTACAGGCATGCTCCATGTCCAGCTGGCTGGGGGTTTCTTTTATCAGCTTTCTATGTTAATAAACATCTGCCTTTGGAGCACAGGGAAGTCACCAAACCAGAGCCAGAGAGCCCCTTGGCTGGCTGGCTGGCTGCAGGGAGGGGAGGTCCGCAGTCCTGGGGACCTGTGAAGAATCCAGGGTTGTGTTGCACTTGAGAACTGTATTTGCACAGATGTGACAACAGGTCACGCCCTGATGTTTTCATTAAGCCACCAAGATTATTTCAGAGAAGTATGTATCACCATTCTGTGTTAAAGAGAAAAATCCGCTTCCTACCCTTCAGGTGATGAGGAAATTAAGGACGTGACCGAGTTATTGTTGCTGGTGTAATACCATAGAAGAGAGATCCTGCCATGCAGCAATCTGCAGGGCCAGCTCCTCAGTGGGACAGCGGCCAGGGGAGGCTCCAGGACTCCGCAGCAGGTGCCGCACAGCCTTGTGTCCTAGACCTTGGTGGGGGACCTCTATTCAGCAAGGAAGCAAGGGTTGCTGTGTGCTTAAGAAGAGTGGCTGCTATCTGTAGTTTAAGAAAAAAAGAAATAGGAATTTGATAACCATTCACTGCTGTTAAAACAGTGAAGTGTCCATTAAACAGAAATTATCCACACCTCAGGGAGGAGGAAGCTCAGGAATGCATACAATTAATAAAAGGTGCTGAGCTTTCTTTCCCGCGAATGTGCAGGCCGTAGTCCAGCCAGCAGTTGTGACGCAAGCGCTGTCCTCTCCCAGAAGTAGCACCTGGGAGTGAAGCTTTGTGAATACCGTGCAACAGAATGTGACAAACATCTTCCCATGGTGGACCTTCTGAATCTCACTTCTGTTCTTGGAAAGTCACTGTCACCCACAGGCCACATCTAGTTTCTTTCCAATGCACCAGGAGGCTTTCCAAGATGATAGAAGATGACCTTAGAGTTTAGGTCCCAGTTATCATTTAAACCAACAAAAGATCCTCATATCCACTACAGGTCCTCATATCACATATCCATGAATGTGTCATTTGCCTCCAGGCCCAGCAGCAGCAGCCATAATTACTCCTGTATTCCCACAGTTAGTCAAGGAACACTTAGGAAGTGGGTGGTTCTCTGCTGAGCATTTACCTGCTGCCTTGGTTCACCAGCAGGGCAGCTGGTCAGGGTACAGGGTTTTGTGGTGGAGAAGCTAATGGGAAGGTTAAGAGCCAGATGAGGTGGGGCCGGCCCCCTCCCATCTCTCCAGCCCCAAAAGCTGAGCTTTCCACAGCTCTGCAAATCCCTTCACGACACAAACATGCATGGTGAAGGCTCTACACACCTCCTAGACTTGAACATGAGCCACCAGGAACCTTCTGAACAGCATAGCTTCTCACATTCAGTGACAATGGTCAAAGCCATGCTGATACATTGCTGGGCAGCCAGAAAAGATGGAAAGTTAGGCTCCCAAGACAGGCTTAGGGGAAAATGTTCAACTTTATGCAAAGAGGAGGCTAAAGGTATCAAAAGAAACAATGTTTCATTAGAGTAACTTTAAAGAGGCTCATGAGCAACAATGTGACAGGTGGGAAGAGTTCCTTTAAAAATTTTAGAGAGGAAATGCCTCGATTTTATACTATTAGGGAAAGACATTTATTTTCTTTGAGAGAGGGTCTCTATGTTACCCAGGCTGTCCTAGAAGCCTTAAGTTCAGGTAATTCTCCTGCCTCAGCTTCCAGAGTAGCTGGGAAGTCGGGTCCAATTGACTGCATGGTGCTCAAGGCCTAAAGAAATGACAGGACACGACTCATAAAATGTGGCTTAAAAGAGAGCCTTTGAAAGATGGGGGGCATCACCCCAAAACTTCCTGCAACAATTTAGCCCAGCTTTCTTAGTTCATTTTCAAATAAAAAGAGAAAAGGTTAATGATAGAAAAAAGAGCATTGAAAAGATAAGCAGAACTCCTTAACCAACAGCAAAGACAAGCCGCCTAGGAAAGGGTGCAGGCGCAGTCGGAGATCAGGGACCCTATCTTATGCTTTCCAAGGGCTCAGCAAGGCAGAGCAGGGTCTTTGAGACCTGCTCGAATGGGGACCCCAGTCCCATTCGAGGTCAGGGGCCTTCCCAAAGGCCACCTTAGCGCCCCACTGTGGGTTCTCACCCCAAGGGAGAGGAGGAGCACGGAGTCCAGTGTCCAAGTCCCCGAAGTTGGTGGACAGCGCCATAGGACACTGGAGGGACTCTGTGGAGAGAGAGGATGCAGGGCACTGAGGACCCAGAGGACACCCTGGAGGGCACACGGTGTGGGCAGAGTGTGCAAGGTGTGGTGGTGGGTTAGGTGTGTGCCAGCTCTGCAGTAGGGCACTAACACATTGGGTGGTGGGTCACACGGCCCCAGAAAGCCTGCTAGGGACCTAGAGAACTTGGCACCCACACCCTGTAGTCCCACAACCTCAGCACCGGCCCTGACCAGGTCTCTCCCATCCCTCTCCAAGGTGCTGTGCCCCCTCCACGTTGGGAGTCCCCGTGCTGGTGGGGGGGGGGAAGGAAAAGGAGAAAGGAGGGGAGGAGGGGAGGGAAAGGAAGGGAGAGGGTTACAGGGGGAAAGAGAGGGGAGGGGAAGGATGTCAGGAGGAGGAGACAGGAGGGAGAGGGGAGGGGAGGGGAGGGGGAGAGTTTTAAAGGGAAAGATAGGTGAGGGGGTTTCAGGGGGAACAGGAGAAGAGGGGGAGGAGAGGGAGGAAGGAGAGGCAGGGTATGTGGGGGGAGCAGAGGAGAGGGGGAGGAGGAAGGAAAAGGGGAGGGCAAGGAGAGAAGAGGGTTTCAAAGGGAGGGGGAAGAGGAAGGGGCTGCAGGGGGAGGAGGGAGAGGAAAGGAGGGGAGGAGGAGGGAAAAGGGGAGGGGAGGGAGGAGCAGGGGAGAGGCGAGGGACGGGAGAGGGAGGGAGGGCAGGGGTAGGGAGGCGGGCGAGGGCAGGGCGGCGGGAGGAGGAGCGGGAGCGCGGGAGCGAGCGGGGCGAGGCGGAGGCGAGGCTGCGGGCCGCGTCCAGCCGGCGACGTCACGCCGCAGAGCAGCAAGATGGCTGCGCGCAGGCCTCGG
>NW_004524592.1:25487206-25495274 GCF_000260255.1 Octodon degus | reverse complement strand
GCGCGCCGGGCGGGCGAGGCGCGGGTGGCCGGGTCGGGGTGGAGGAGTCGTGACGCTGCGGCGCGGCCAGGGCCAGATCCGCGGACGCGGTGCCCGCCGTCGCAGCGGAATCCCAGGAGCTGACGCCGGGAGGCGGCGCCCTGAGAGCGACGGCAAGGAGGCCGGGTCGCGGGACCCCAGCTCGGGCCGCGGGGCGGCTGCAGAGCCGAGCGCGGCCTGCTCGGGCCGCGGGGCCGACGCGCTGCCCGCCGCGGGGCGCTGCGCCGGGTGCCTTGCAGTTGCGCCCAGAGTCCCCCTCCTGGCTCCTGCTTACGGATAAAGTGTGATTTTCAAGTTATTTGTTTCAAATGCAGTGAAATGTGCTTGTATCTGCCATCTAGGGAATAGAAACCATGCATGGATTTAAAATCTCAAATCGCACATTGTACTTTTCCTTCTCCAATCAGAAAGTATAATGCAGAATCCAAATCCAAAAACATATTGCTCAAGAAATGAACCCGCACAGGGATAAGCCGGTGTGTACGGGGAAGTTGAGATTCAAACAGTCCTTGGCTTGGTTAGGTTTAAGGCCCTTGGTATTGTTGCTCACTCATGAAACCATTACATTTGCATTTTAATGGAAAGTTGAAATACTGGAGAGGAGGTATGTTCTGCGTCTGCGTGTGTGCTTCATACTGTGTTTGGAATACAGTGTCAATTTTAATGCAATAAATGCTGAGTTTTCTTTTTAAAAAAAGTACTGTTGAGCTGGGAAGTGTTAGAGAGAGGTTCTGGAGAGTCAAGTTTAGGAGGCATGTGTTGTATTAAAAGGTGAATGAGAGGAAAAACAATGAGACATTGCCGTGTGAATCAGACTTCTAAGCTATTCATCCTAGGCAGCTTAATTTGTAACCCTTTCTATTTTGATCTTTGGAAAAGTGGTTAGGTTGTTTTAATCATTGATACTAGAGGTTCTTGTTCAGGAACAGCATTAGGGGCTGGGAAGTTAGACTCCTTGGCCCTGTTAGTAAATGTGGAGGGGTCAGCCTGCTCCAGGAGTGTTTGTGAGGACAGCTCCTTGCTTTGTTTAAAGGAGCCTATTTGCCACGCTCTCCTCCGGGCTTTCCCAGGTCTGGGGCTGTGTTGGCAGAAGCCTGGAGCCTGGTGAGGTCCTGCCCTGCCGGGTGACACATGCTGCCAGCTGTTGGCAGGTCGATGTCACTTCCAGAGCCAGCGAAATACACCTGCCCAGGACATGCTGTGACAGACTTCCAAAGTCCTCATGGGGCGCTGGACCTGTACTGGTGACAAAAACTGAAGGTGGTGTTTTGGTTTCACTTGTTGAAGCTCGAATTTCTCTATCGATTCCTCCAAACTCCACCCATACGTAGTGGTTTGAACCAAGCACCATGACTGAAAAATATTTCCTTGTTTGCTAAACTCGCCAGAAGCCCTTGTCATGATTCACAGACCCACCTAGCAGAAACTAGTTTTTATCCTGCCCGAAGTCCATGGTAGTGAATTATTACAAAATTGCTGGGAATAAAGTATTTCCAAAGCTGTCAATGTTTGATGTTGTAGAATTGTTAGTGTTTTAGAATGTCTATTTGAAAAGCATTAGATTGGCTTTTTAATATTGTAAATTCTTCCAGTACAAGCTTTTGTTTGTTTAGTTTTTGAGACAGGGTCTCATTAAATTCCATTTCTGAATTGCCCTGGCTAGGTTTGAACTTGTAGTCCTCCTGCATCAGCCTCCCAGAATGCTGAGATTATGGGCATGTGCTGCCATGCCACTGGCTCAGCTAAAATTTCTTGGTCTTGTGTAGATATCTCGAATTGCTAGAGATGATCTTCTTTGTTTTGTAAATAACCTGGTAAACTATTTTCATATAGTTGTTTCCTAATACTGGGACAAGCCAAAACTTCGGGCCAGCTGTCAGTAGTGGTTCATGAGAATGACACTGTCTCAGCAATGCTGCCACCATGCTCGGCACATAGTCCTTAAGGCCGGCCCACGCCCGCAGCAGGAAAGCATCACCAAGCCAACTTTACAATTGTAGCAGTAACTGTGGGAGAGTCCGGTTGCCAAGTGCAGCCACTGGTTATCTTGGAAACAGCCCTGCAGAACACAACCACAAGTGATTTTGCCAAATGTACAGTATTTCCCGGGTCTAGAGTGCCAGTTTGTGTCTCGGCCTGCTGCCAGCACGTAGTGAACACCATGCTGAGAAAGGGAGGTTGCCCAGCACAGCTGCAGCTGGCAGACAGCGGACAGCGAAAGGAGGTACAGAAGGGCAGGTTGCGAGGACGCAGATCCCATAGACCAGGGCTGAAAACCGGCAGTGCACGCTTGATCCCTCCCAGCAGGATTTGGACCCTGCGCTGCACACTGCACGATTCCTGGCTTCAGACCTACAGTCTTTCTCAATAACATTGATTTCGGGTTGCCTGTTCCAGAATAGTACATTATATCAGCTTTGACTAACATTTTGTGCATTTGAGTAGTTAAGTGTGTCACCTTTCGCAGAGTAGAAATAGTAGGGAGCATGTAACATATTTTGGAAATGAAGTTGCCCCATAATAATAACAACCTACCTCCAGTTTGAAAAATTTGGAACTCAATTTTTTTTTTTTTTTAACCAGTGATTTAACTCAGGCCCTTGGCACTTGCCAGGGAAGCACTTATTCTTCTGAGCCATCTCCCCGGCCCTGGAACTCAATGTTTTATAGGAAGAGTATTACCCATAATGGACTGAAAATTCTGGGAATTAAAATAAGAGATGGTGGGGCCGGGGAGATGGCTCAGTGGAATAAGCGCTTCCCTGGAAAGCTCAAGGACCTGAGTTCAATCCCCGGTTCCGCAAAAAAAAAAAAAAAAAAAAAAAGAGATGGATAAACAAGGGTGAAGTGATTTGAAGGACACACTGAGGAATAAAACAAATGGGTTGTCTCACCAAAATGCTACAAATGGGGCCAGGGAGGTAACTCAGCAGCATAAGCATCTACCTGGCAAACCCAAGGTCTTGAATTTGATCTCTGGTACAAAGAAAAAAACAAAACAAAACAAAAAAAAACCAAAAAAACCCCAGAAAACTGGGTGCTAAAATACTGCAAGTGTTTCTTTTAAATCTGATTTCTTTCTGTGTGTTGGGAAGGAATTACTGCTTCCTGTGTCTTTGTATTGCCCAGTAGAACCTAGTGAACAATAATTTAACTTCCCCAGAAAATGTGCGCTCTGTTCTCAAAGCATCACAGTGGAGAGTTCGAGGTGATACAGATCAAGGCAGACAGTGCAGCAGTTTTATATTGAAGTAATTTCTACAGGGTAATTGCACCATCAAAGCCACCCACAGAATATATAGTGCAGTGGGTTTTAGCAGTTTATTCTGGGATCAAAAATTTTTACATGTCTGTCCCCGAGTACTGGCAATAGAAGTCAAAACCTCCAAATCATACTATATTCCTAGCCCATTGTATTTTGAGATAGGTCTTGCTGAGTCACTAAATTGCCCAAGCTAACCTTGAACTTGTGATCTTTCTGACTCAGACACCTGAGTGGGTTGGAGTACAGGCATTCACTACCCCACCTGGCAAGATTACATATTGCTAGTTGACATTTGGATTGACATAATTCATACATTTATATGCAGTTATGTGAAATAAGGTAGATATCCCATGGACACTTTGCCCAAAGTCTCCTGTAGTTAGATTTTGAAATCCTTCTAATCACAACTAGAATAATGACATCACTTGGCTTGCTGTCCAACAGGGAGCCCCAACCCCAGCCCCAGGGTTCCCCTCTTATGTGGATTTCCCCAGCTTGAGGTCTTCTCTCCTATTAATATGCTTAGTTCTATACCTTTTATCGTGAGCCGTGTTTCTTTCCTAAAACAAAGTTTAGCACATTTCTACTCTGTCAGTCATGTGATTGTTATTTGTATTCAAAATATGTATCTAAATATGCATATTTTTATAGTGTGGGTTTTGTGCTAAGTCTTTTGTTGCTGAGATGTTTTCCCACACTGTAGGTTGGGCCACCAGCTTTCATCACAACCCTAGATAGGGAACATTATCATCTCTAAGGATGCAGACACTGAGACCCTTGAGGTTTCGTAACTCCTCTTAATCATACAGAGCTGAGCCAGGATGAGCTAGAATCTGCATGTAGGCAGCCTGTCTCTAGAACCAAGTCTTTGAACTATGATGTTATATGACCTCATTATCAAGATTAAAAGTGTGGCTATTAGCTGGGCTTTGTGGCTCATGCCTGTAACACCAGCTTCTTGGAAGATTGAGGCAGAAGGATTGCGAGATCCAGGCCAGCTGCAGCAACTTCTCCAGACCCTGTTAAAAAAAGAAAACAAATGAGACAGGCATGGTGGCACATGCCCGGAGGCTGAGGCAAGAGGGTTGTTGCGAGTTCAGGATCACCCTGGGCTATAAAGTGAGCTTAAGGCCGGCCTGAACTGCATCTCAAAAAGACCAAAAAATGAAATAAAATAAATTTTAAAAATAAATTAATTAATCAAAATCAAGTGAAATAGTTGGGAGTGGGGCTCAGTGGTAAAGTACTTACACAGCATGTACAAGGCCCTGGCTTCACTCCCCGCTACTGCAGAAGAGAAGTGGGTATAGCTATGGTAAGCATAGTTACATACACAATAACTTGTACCCAGATGTACATAGCAATAATGTTAATAATTTAAGGAAAGAAAAAAAAAAAAAAAGGAAGCTGCTGTGAACTCAAGGCCAGCTTGGGCTACACACTGAGTTTGAGGCCAGCCTGAACCACAACACGAGACTCTGTCAAAAATAAAGAAAAAAGTAACAACCCAAATGTTCAGTTCCTGAACTGATAAACAAAGTATGGTCACTCCATACAGAATAAGCGACAAAGTTTAGCAGTAAAAAGGAACAAACGGCTGATATTTGCCAACCTTGGGAAGAAGTAAATACCAAGAGGCCTCGTCTGCTCGAGTTGGCGGCACCGTCCCACTCTGCAAACACCCTGAGCGCCCTGAGTGCCCTGGAACGTGAGACACATTTCTGTAGGGCCCTGCAGAAGATGTGTGCGGTCGAGCTCAGATGTTTGGCTCTCGCTGTCTCTCCTGAACTGTTTAGATTGAATCGCAGCCAAGCTGGTCTTTCTAGGAACGTGGCTGTGCGAGCGAGTGCGAGGCGGTGAAGTTGCCTCTCTCCCCAGCTGGGATGGGAAGAGGGATCCGTCACCCTGTAGAATTCTGCATTGTGCTGCATTTCATGGAGCTCTCAGGACTCAGTGGGACAGTGGAGCAGAGGTGAGGAGCCCAGCCCCACGGGGCTTTGAAAGTGGTGTCCCTAGGACCTCCAGTGCCTGGCTGCTCCCCAGCTAGGGAAGGAGAGGTCACCCCTGGAGTAGCAGGAATTCTGAAAAAAATCACTGTCTTTTCTTAAACTGATGCCACATGTGTAGTTTCTGCCAGAAATGGGAAGAAATCACATTGCTTCTTTCACTAGCACAAGTGACGCGATGAACGAGTCTGTGCCTGGAAATCGCTCTGTGATGAGGACAGGGGCAGCAGGCCTCCAACTTGGCGGGAGGTGCTTCTGGCTCCACTTAGAGTCCTCTGTTGGATTTTAAGATTAAAATGCAGGAGGGTGGCACGCGCTCTGTGAAGGAGGGCTCTGTTCCCATGTACTGGTCTTGCATCCTGCTGTAGATGTTGAATAACCGTGACAAGGAGCTGTCTTCTGGGGCCCGCTCTATGACGCTGTGAGTTGAGGAACACAGTGTGACTGACTGACCATGACCACAGCCATCATGAGCGCCAGCGGACCTGCATGGGCTCTCAGCAGCATGCTGAGGGCAGGTTTCAGGGCCGGTCAGGGGCACTGGGATGGCTATGTATTTACTTATTTATGTAGAGACAGGGTCTTTCTACATAGCCCTGTTCCAGGCTGGCCAGCAGCTCCCAGCAGTCCATCTGCCTCAGCCTCTTGAGGACTGGCATTACAGGTGTGTGTCTCAGCTCCTGGCAGGACTTGAACTTCTAGGACCACAGGGTGAGGTGCTTGGGCTTGGCCGACCCCAGACGTTCCTATGTAGGGCCCCTGTGCTTTTTCATTTCTATGGAAGCCTGAACCCCAGGACTGGAACTGAGTCCAGAGCAGGGACAATCCACTGAGTGGAGAGCCATGGTTGAAGGCTCCCTTGCTGTTACATGAAGTCAAACAATATTTTGGCTTCATGTAGTTGCTGTGATTCATCTTTCTTTCTTTCTTTTCTTTTCTTTTTTCTTTTTTAAGGAAGAGCAACAGAAATGACCCCAAATTCTACTGTTTAGGAGAATGATCACAATGCCTACTTTGAGGTTTGCTATATTCAGGATGAATACAAGGTGTAGGCTCAGGTTAGGGCTTCTCTGCAGTGGAGAAGGTGGTACAGTGACTGTTATGGCAAACAGCAGGTGCTCCAGGCCTGAGACATGAAGGACCTTTCTTGTCTCTTACCTTTTCTTGTGTTTGTTTCATGAGTAACTACAGCTGATGATAGCTTTGGTGCTAAGATCTTTGTCCATTTCACAGACATGAACCAAGTTTGAGTGTCATGCCATCTTAATTTTAATTTTTAATATAATTCAAGAACTGAATATTTTTAAACAGACTAGAGTTATTTTGTTTTATTATCAATAGTTATTATTTTGAGGCAGAGTGTGGTTAGATAGTAAGGTGGTTTTTGAGCTTCCTATATGGCCTAGGCTGGCCACGAATTCACATTCCTCCTGCCTCAACCTCCCTATGTCCAGCTACCTTTAAAAAAAAATATATATATATATATATATATATATATATATAGCCAACAGAAAAAAAAATGACAACAGGAGATAAGTGTATTCATGTTAAAGCTGGGTCATTGCATTTCCTGCGAGATTACTGTCTTAGGAGGATTGGCCCTTACTCAGGCCTAGACCTGGGCAGGTGGCATGGTGTGCGGTGAAGGTTCACTTAACGTGGTATTGATGCTTTCTTCTGGAGATTTATCACAGGGTGCTTTGTGGATGCCTACAATAATGATAACGTTATTTATTTATTTTTAAGGAGACTTTTTTGTGTGTGGCGGGCTCAACCCACCTTTGGGGCAGGGCTGGCATGACACATGGTGGTGGAGATCAAACCATGGTTCCTGCACACTTGCCTAAGCTTGCCTAAGCAGGTGCTTTAAACCACTGAGCTATCACTGGTCCCAGTGATAACTTTAATGAGGATTGTCAGCCTCCTTAGCCATCTCTAAAACCTGCCCTAGCAGGTCACTGCTGTTTTTGACAACATGAGAGCTACCTTCTGCATCCAGATCATTCTGTCATGGACAAGATCCACCCAACTCACCATGGCTTTCATTATTTTCTTCTGAAACTGGTGTGTTTGCATTTCAGAATGTAAGATGAACAGGTGGAAAGGGAACCAAGAGGTGGTGGAAGGGCAGAGGGAGGGAAAGGAATGAACAGAAGCTTGGAGATGTGCCCTGCGGCCGGCCCAGCTCCACACCTGCGCAGACAGCGCCGACCGCCCACGCAGACTGGTGCAGGAGAGGCGCAGTAGAGACCCTGGCCAGCAGGTCCGAACGCCTGGCTCTGCGCTTTTCCTCATATTTTTCTTTCCCATCTGCACTAGGAAACAGAGTCACCCGTGATAAAAACACGGTAATTGTGAGTGGTGCTGCCCGTAAGGGAAGCACCAGAATCAGGGTGGCGATGTGCTCCTCGGTGCCACCCTTAGCGACTGTCTCCTCCTCTTAATTTATTTTTATTCTGTTCATTCTTTCAGCACTTTCCTAGTGTTGTTTGAAGTCTCTAACTTCCACATTATAGGATTTCCATATTTTTCATAATCTATAATGTTCTCTCAGCTCTTCTATGATATTGTATTAAATGGATCACTTTGCCCCTTGGAAGGCTGAGGCAGAAGGTCACCGCAAGTCTGAGGCCAGCCCGGGCTATATATTGAGACCTTGCCTCAAAAAAAAAAAAAAAAAAAAGATGAAAGGATCACTTTGACCTACTCTTTAATTAGTACTGGTCATGATTAGCTTTTTGTTTGTTTTGCTGCATAA
>NW_004524592.1:25460108-25486991 GCF_000260255.1 Octodon degus | reverse complement strand
TTTGTGGAACCAGGGGTGCTTGCCAGGGAAGCGCTTATTCTACTGAGCCATCTCCTTGGTCCCATGAATATTAATAATAAAAAAATACTACAAATGAGTGTTGCAGATTACCACAAAATTTATTTGTTTTGGTAAAAACAAAAGCAGTTACATGTTAGAAAGAATATACTGAAACGTTTATTTTCTATATTTTTACTTTTGTTTATGTCAATGTGGTCTTCTAAATGATTATTTTTGACATGTGAAGTCATACTATTACTTGAAATTAAAACAAAGTTGTATTTTAATTTTAAAAGTTTGTACTGTTGGGCCAGGGAGATGGCTCAGTGGAATAAGCACTTCTCTAGCAAGCTCCAGGGCCCGAGTTCAATCCCCAGTTCCACAAAAAAACAATAGCTGAACATGGTAGTGCCTGCCTGTAATCCCCGCATTCTGGAGACAGAGGTAGGGAAATCACTGCAAGTTCAAGACCAGCCTGGGCTGCAAAGTGAGCTGAAGGCCAGCCTAAACTGCGTGGTAAGATCCGCTCTGAAGAAGACAGCATGCAGTATAATAGCCATTGTTGAAGTCCTCATTTTTTGCACCAGGGCCCAAACTCAGGGCCTTGCCCTTAACAGGCAGGTGCTTAAACCAGTGAGCTACCTCCCAGGGGTGGGGGGATTCTCTCTTTTGTATTTGGTACAAGGTCTGCGGGGTCTGCAGGGTCTCACTGTATATATCAGACTCCTAGTGATTCTCCTATTTTCAGCCTCCTAAGCACTGGGATTACAGGTGCGCACTGCATTACCATGCCTAGTCTCAATGGCTGTCTCAGCGTACCCCAGGGGCAAGGGTGGCACTGGCACAGCAAGCTGGGGATCAGTCAAACCCCAGCCACTGCACTCTACCTAAGAAGGTGCTTTAGTCCACTGAGCTGTCTGGCCAGCCCTTTTCTTTTGTTTTGTTTTGTTTTTTGTTTTTCTCCTTACTTTTTAAAATTTTCTTTTTCTAAAAAAAAAAAAAAAAAAAGACAAAAACCTTGGCAGAAAACAAAGTAATTGACATTTTGCTGCTGGCTCATCTGATCCATGTGATCCACTGCTAGTATTCATTATGTGTGGCTACAGAAAATCAAAGTTGAAATGGATATTTGGCTATGAACTTTCAGAACTAAATTTTGATATTTTAAAACCTGTTTATGGGCTGGGGAGATAGCTCAGCAGTCTGAATGCCTGCCTGGCAAGAGCAAGGACCCAAGTTCAATCCCCAGTACTTACTGCATGCCATTCTGGCCCTGAAACTGAGCATGGTGGCACGTGCCTGTAGTCCCAGCACCCAGGAGACTAACACAGGAGGTTCATTATAAGTCTGAACTGCAGAGGGAGACCCTGTACTAAATAAATAAATAAATAAATACTTTTTAAAAATCTGTTTACTATTAAAATGAGTTTTTAAGGGTGGGGGAGATAGCTCAGCCAGCTTAAATGCCTGCCTGACAGGTGCAAGGTCCCAAGTTCGATCCCTGGTACTGCAAAGAAAAAAAAGGTGTGTGGGGGGTGGTATTTCAAATAGGAATTGTAGAGGCATCAGCTAATTTTTAGCATAATTTTAGGACATTTTTAGGAAGTCTACTCTTCAGTTGTATAAAGATATAGACTACAGTATTTAAGACTGATCACAAGATGGGATGGGGACATGGCTCAGTGGAATAAGCACTTCCCTGGAAGCGCAAGGGCCTGAGTTCAATCCCCGGTTCCACAAAAAGAAAAAAGACTGATCACAGGACCTCGACATGGAGTATTCTTGAAGTCAAAATCATATTTTAGATTTAGTAAGTTTAATTTACCAGCGTTTCCTTCGTATATTTTTTGCTTTGTTGTAATCTGTTGTGTTCAAATAATCCTCAGGGTTATGGGAAACTTAATGTGTAGGGGTGAAAAGGTTGGCATTGCCATTTTTCTCCAGTATTTGTAAGAATTTAGCCCCACAGCTGGGAAAGGTGTGGGAAGTGGGGCTGAGGTGGAGTTGGAGGTGGAGGGCAGGTGAAATGCTCAATACCTCTCTTCCTGCTGAGCGCAGCCCCAGCGCTTATGGTGTGTGATTCTGTGCATTGGTACGTTGCCACTCTACGCGCTTAGAGCCTCCTAGAGGGAGGCCTGGGTGTGATGCTGTCCAGCCCCTAGAGCCTCGCTGAGCCTGTTCATCCTGAGTAAGTGGTGGGGAGGGGCCCTTTGCTGTGACCCCAGTGAGGAGAACAGGGAAAAGTAGGGGCATTTTTGTCTCTTTCATTTTAAGAGGGGGAAAGAAGGAAGTAGGTATAACGCCCCTTTCCATATTACTCCTTGACACGTGTGTGCAGGTTTTTAGCACCATGGCAGGCTCCTTCATAATTATGTGTCCTTCTACTGCAACTGATTACCTGTGGGAGCATCTGCAGAGGATATGCACGCGGTACCCAGGGCGACTTGGAGACTGGTGTAACAGAGACGGAGGGAGGGAGGGAAGGAGGAAGAGAGACAGGCAGAAAAACAGGGAGAGCAGGGCCAGCCTGGGAGCCAGAGGAAGGTGCCAGGTGGAAGGTGCACAGGCAAATTCCCCTGTCAGCTGTAAAGCTGTGCCCGCCTGCAGGTGTGAGCAAAATGGACCTGTCAAATCTTTCTTGGTAAATATAAGTGTCTGTTTTGGTCCTTTGATTCATTCTTTCTTTCTTTCTTGGATTTTCTTGAGACAGGGTTTCGCTGTGTGCCCCAGGCTGGCCTCCCACTTGCAGCAGTCCTCCAGCCTCAGCCTCCCGAGTGATGGGATCGCAGGTGTTCACCTCCGTGCTCAGCAAGCGCACACGGCTTGAACAGCAGGAGTGCTCATGCTTCAGTTCCCGAACTATATGCTCTGCTCAGAGCAGGCAGAAGGCAGGCTCGCCCCTTCCCCAGACCCTTCCCTCCTGAGCCCCTCCTTCCTATCCTTCCTCTCCTCTTCCTGCTGTCATTCCAGTGGAGACCCTGGATTAAAACAGCCAAAACAAAGCCCTGAGTCTCCATGCCAGGGGAATTCTTCTTTCCTCTTTTCCTGGTTTGACCTTGGACATTTTTCATTTTATTTTCATTCAGAAAAGAAAGTCTTGGGGGCCGGGGAGATGATTCAGCAGAATAAGCGTTTGCCTGGCAAGTGCAAGGGCCTGAGTTCAATCCTTGGTTCCACCAAAAAAAGAAAGAAAAGAAAAAGTCTTGGTTTTAAATCAAGCAGCAAGAAGACTCTTTCACCCAGTCCACATGCCACATGCTTGGTGGGCGTGGGCATGCGCTGGCCACAGGCTGATTTGCATGTGGGACGCAGGGGCCAATGCGAGTTCTTTCGTATTTCACCTAAGGATCATTTTCAGTAGACGTCCTCGTGGGTCATCTAAGACTAGATGTTCTGGCCTAACAGATGGAAATTAGATCATCATAAGATGAGCTTGTAGTTAATTGAAAATTTGGCTTGCTGGGACTGTTGTTTCATAGAATATTTTAGGCAGTTCCATGACCTTTCTGAAAATAGGAAAAATTAGGGTTTTTGAAATGCAGTACTATAAGTGAAGAGAATGTTTTTAATAAAAGACTTTTCCCCAAGAGATAATCAAACATGAAAATCTATTTTGTTTTAAGTAATGTTTGATATAAAATAATAATAATTCGGGACTAATTTAGAGATTATCTACCCAGATCCGGTGTCTGCATATGAGATTCATTAAGTTTTAGCCATTTAACATCTGAATCTGTTGTCATTTGAAAGAAATTGCCAGTAGAGTGACTCATAACCAACATGGTGGAATCCAAGAGTTGGATGTCCTTCGTTTGTGTTTTTAAAAATCTCATCTGGTTTTGAGAAGACAAAACTTATTCAGTGATTATTGGGTCTAAGCTATCATCATGCATTTCTAATCCATTTGATACGGAAAAAGTACACTTTAAAAGCTTCTTGCTTTATTGCTTGCTCTTTATTACTTTCAGCAAGAATTGATCTATTTATGTTGGTCACCTTGTGCCCAAATAGGGAACGTGTGTGTACAGTCACCTACCGTGAGCTTCCCCATGCATGTATGTCTGGGCATGCTGGGCATTGACACCAACTATGCCTTCTTAACTTAGAGCATCGGTGTGCCGCGTCCCCCCGCCCCCCCAGTGCTGTTTGAACAGACTCATGCATGTAAGCTGAAAGGGCTTAGAAGCTGCTGAAGGCCATATGCTAATGCATTTTTGCTTAAAAGGGATTCAGGGAAGCTCTTTTTTTTTTTAGTGGAACCGGGAATTGAACTCAGGCCCTTGCGCTTGCCAGGGAAGCGCTTATTCCACTGAGCCATCTCCCTGGCCCCTTAAAAGGGATTCAGACCTAACTTCCACTGACTGTGCTTGGGGTTGCTTGCTGAGAAGCATGAAGAGTGGATGGCTTTCATGGGTCGGCCGTTTTCGAGAGGAGACTGGGTACTCTTGTCTGTAATAAAAAATACAAGAATGGTAGATTGACTATAAATCATGTCTACCAAGGAGCAATGTGGAAATTTTAGGTTTTTTATTTGCTGTCTATGTCTCTCCTGTGTGTCTCGTCTCGTCTCGTCTCGTCTCGTCTCCTCTCCTCTCCTCTTCTCTTCTCTTCTTTTCTCTTCTTCTATCCCTCCCTCCTTTTCATATATGAAGTTAAGCTCTCTTTGATAGAAAATTATTAATTAAACTATATAAAAATATGTCTCTTGGTCTAAATGCAAAAATAGTGATTTTTCCAAATATCTTGAAGATGTACAAAATCCTCATGGTTTTTCCTTCAAACTACTTCTATGTAGTCTCTTTGAAAACAGTTGAGGCATCAGATAGTGTCACATGAAGTGAGTCGCTGGCTAGGCAGCCTGAAGGTAGGCACCAGGCTCTTCAGCTGGGCAGTCCAGGTTATCTTTGAGCTGCCGCACACTGCTCCTGACAGCCATCATGTTTACACACCTGGCAGAAGGGCAGGAGCCAGCTGGGCGACCTTGGAGGTGCAGCCTGTGTCCCACACCGAGTGACCTGGATGTGGTGGTATGTGGTTGGGGACAGTCCTGGCTGCAGCGGACTTGGCTGGAGTGGAGATGCTCTTGGTACCTACATGGACCCCTGCCTAGTGTTGGCCTTATTTTTATTTTGTTAAATATTTTTTACATATTTTAATGAGGAAAAAAAAGATAAAACAGTGATGAAACAGTTTCAAAACAAGTTAGTAGGACATTTACAATAATTAATACATTGCATATTGTCTTCATAGTAGTTTTTCAGAGGACAAGATGCAGGCATGATATCTTCTGTACACAATATTAGACTATATAAACAATAAAAGTACAAACTTTTATTCTCAGTGAGCTAAGAGCCATCCTTACCTCCTGAAAGGAGCTTCCTGCTTTGAACTTAAAATAGTAGCTTTTCACCAGGATGGTTGAGCAAACAGTTATGTCCAAGACTGAGGTGACCGAGAGGCTACTTTCTTCTCTAACCAAGTGCTGCTTTGTTTCATAATCAAGCTGACTTCCAACTGTTTCCAAGCTAAGCTGGCCAGGTAACCATCTCTAATAATATTTCTGAGAGATACATCTCAATAGAAACAGAACTCGGAATCCATGTTAGACAGAAAACGGGTATAAGTAAGCAGTGTGGGAAATCTTACTACAAAAGCTTATTGTAAACTGTATTTTTAAAACTCCAAGTAGAACTGTGTGTAAACAATTTGGGGGAGCTTTGTTATCCAAGTTTATTATAAATTACATGAAGCAACTCACACTGTGGAAAATTGTACCTTACAAGAAAGGAGGGCAGGGGAGATAGCTCAGCAGCATAAGTGCCTGCCTGACAATCACAAGGTCCTGAGTTTAATCCCAGTATTTGTTGGGGGGGGGCAGCAGGAAAAGAAGACACACATGGGGCCAGCCGGATAGCTCAGTGGAGTAAAGCATCTGCTTAGGCAGACACAGGGACTGGGGTTTGATCCCTGGCATATAAATAGTGTTTACTTGCTTAGGTTATGTAAGCAAGTAAACACTGAGAGGCACGCTGAGACAGTGATTGAGACTGGGCCTGGCGGCCTGCACCTGTAATCCCGGCACTTGGGAGGCTGAAAACAGGAGAATCACTGAGTCTGATCTGTGCAGTGAGACCCTGTAGACCCTGTACTAAATACAAAAGACCGTGCTATCAGTGTAAGTGATACTTGTGTATAGAACCTGCTGTTGTCACATGTGAAGATAGCCTTAGGTGTGACAGGTGAAGCAAAGCTTATTTCTTCAGTAGACTTTCATTTATATTTACATTGTGGTTCACATATGCTTTTATTTTTGATGTTATCTTCTAGGTTATGTAAGCAAGTAAACAGCTAATATGAAAATGTTATGTCTACTCTAAAGGTATAATACATATTAAGAATTTAATACTTTCTTTTATTGATATTTTTTGCTCCTGTTAACTACACACTATATAATTGGAACTTCCTGATAAAACAGCAAGACCACAGAGATGTTCAGTATGGCCTACAAAAAGTTCAAAACAGCAGAACACATGTGCCATCCATGTAAGCGATACATGTGTCTGGAACACATTATTGTCACATGTGTAGATTGCCTTAGCTGTAATAGCTGGAGTAAAGATTTTTGTAGGATGGTATTTTCATTATAATCTATATAAAATTTATTTTGGCTGTTCCTTTTTAGACTTTGTACACCAAAAATCCATTCATGTTGAAAAAATTTTTATGCTTTTCAACTTACTTTTTTTTTTTTTTTTTTTTTGGTACCAGGACTTGAATTCAGTACCTTGTGCTTTCCAGGCAGGCACTTACACTGCTGAGCTATCTTGCCGGCCCTTTTGATGCTTTTTTAAACCAGTCAATAAATATTAAAACAATTTTAAAAAAGAAGCAGAGCTAAGGCTGCATCTTCTCACCTTGTGTTTCCCTCGTCCATTATTTCTGTTTTATGTTTGTAAGTAAGCCACTTGCATGCATACCAAAAAGCTCACACAAACACTGAATACACTTACATGGAACCGTTTTGCTTAAAAGTGGGATGGGTGTTTAAGAACCTAGACCTACATTTTAAGGAGGGGGAAAACCCTCTGTACCAGGTAGATACATGATACCAAAAACAAACAAACAAAAAGATGGGAAATAATTTTGGAAACTGTGCGCAATCAATCGCACAGTGGGGAGTATTTATCCATGCAGGGCCAAGAACTGTGTTTCCCAAGAAGTACCTCCAAAGGATGCAGAAAAGCATAGAAAAATCAATGAGAATGAGTTTTCAATGAAAATAAATACTTTATCACAAATTATGAAAATTTGAAGCTCTATTCAATTTTTTTTTCTCCTTACAACAAACCACCAAAGACTTTTTCACCTACCTTTAAACTTTGAACCGTTTTTATTTTTTCTGTGCTGTAGGTTTAATTGTGCGCATGTATGTGTGTGTGTTGTTCCTGCCATGGATGCTGTGGGTGGGACACGGAGCCCTGTACGTGCTGGGCCGGCACTCCCCCACTGAGCTGCATCCCCAGCTCTGGCGTGGCTGCTCTGCGTTTCCTGTGGGGCTCTGTGTACAAGCCATGTTTCCAGCTGCTTATAAGGCATCGCCAACTGCTTCGCTCCAGCTCTCAGTGTCATCCACCCAGTGTGGGAAGACGCAGTTCATTTCTGTGTGTAGAATCCTGGATTGTCACCAGCTGAAAAGGACTCCAGAGACTCAAACATCCTCTGCAACTACAGATGAGAAAAGGGAAGACTGGGGAGGTAAAGTCGGTTGCCTGGGATTGCACAACAGGCTCTTTCTATTTCTAATAACAGAAAAGACCGGCACGGTTCTGCTTCTTCGAGCCTAGCTGCTCCAGCTCCTGCATCTAAGTGAGACCTTACAGTGGGAAGACCAAATTTAGGTTCTGCTTTCCTTTCCACAGCTACGGATGACCTTGGCCTGCCACTTTCACCCTCTGTCTCCTCCCTCTATAGAGTGGGCATATCTGATGATTATTCCCTCGTGGCTGCTTCAGGGATAGGTGAAGTAGCATAAACTGTACCCCTGGCATCTAGCCAAGCAGAATTGCCCTTCTGGGATTGGGCTCTCACCATCTCCCGAGCATGTGCTGAACTTCTGTGTATCAGGAAAGACACGGCCATCATCTTTGTCCTTGTGGGGTACATAGACTCATTAGACAGAATAAAAAAACTAGAACATTATGGTTGGCAATACTAAGAATTGAACCCAGGGTCCTTGCACTGAGTTATATCCACAGCTATTTTATTTATTTAGTTATTATTTAGAGACAGGGTCTCACTGAGTTGCTGAGTTGCCCAGACTAGGGTGGAAATGGTGATCATCCTGCTTCAGCTTCCTTGAAATTATTAGGAGAGCTGGGCATGATGCATCATGTGATCCCAGCACTCAGGAGGCTGCCACAGGAGGATCACCAAGCTTGAGGCCAGCCTGGGCCACATAGTGAGAACCCATCTTAACCCCTACCCCTACTGCTAAAGTGAATCAATTACCAGGTAGAAATTACAGGTCTCATAGACTGGCTGACAGAAGAATCTCCCAGGGTCCTTGCCTTATTGCCTGAATGGTCCTAAATGCTACATTGGCATAAGGTTCTCCATAGAAGGCCTGGAAAACAGCCACGTGTGCCAATCTCTGAAGAAGGCCTTTGGGGTAAAGAAGAAAGGTTATTCCTGTTCCTTCTGTGGAATGCAGGCGTCGAATATTCACCATCCCTCTTTATTAAAACTGAAAGGACATGCATTTGTCCATAGAAATCCTAGGTAGCGGCAGGCATGATTTAGGAATGACTACCGATGGTATATGTTTCTCTAGCTCCATGTCTTGTGTCCCGTTTTTATGAAAAAAAACAAAAGCCTTCACACTTTGCTCCATGACGGAGGATGCTCTTGAGTCGCTCATCATGGGAGCTTCCCGCGGGAAGGAAGAGCTCTTACACCGCAGAATCGGAGGATCGATGTTTGTACCAGTGGATGTTTCCGGTTGTGTGACATTCCTCTTGGGGAATTGGCACACAGTCCTATCCCACTGGGGTCAGTGTTATCCTTTTCCCATCTTTGGAGGTTTGTAAAAATTTTTTGTGGTACTAGGGATCAAACTCAGGCCACTGCACTTTCCAGGCAGGTGCTTATGCCATTGAGCCATCTCCCTGGCCCCATCCTGGGAGTTTTTATTTGTCTGTCTGTGGTGCTGGGGGTCAAGCCACGGTTGGTGCACACTGGACAAGTGCCCAGCCTCAGTGCTCCCCCTCCAGCCCTCAGATCAGGTATTTATTTGGCAGGGACCATCTTCCTTCATCGAGATTTGTGTGGCTGCCAGGCGTGGTGGCAGTGTGGTGGCCCATACCTCTAATTCCAGCACTTGGGAGTTGAGGCAGGAGGAGCGCTGTGAGTTCAAGGCCAGCCTGGGCTACATAGCAAGACCCTGTCTCAAAAACAAGCAAAAGGGGCTGGGGAGATAGTCAGTGGAATAAGCGCTTACCTGGCAAGTGCAAGAGACTGAGTTCAGTCCCCGTTCCGAGAAAAAAAAAAAAAAGCAAAAACCATTGGTGTGGCTTTGGGAGCCAGGGCCCTGCCTTTGAGTCCTGCCTCCCTCACAGGGGTTGGCTCCAGTGACACCCTCTGAGGAGCTGGTCCTGTGTCTGGAACAGTGTTCCCACCTGCCTGCATCTGCACACATCTTGCTAGGGCACTGAAGGACTCAGTTAATTTCTGCGTAACTTTTCAGAAACTACAGATGCATAGTGATGTAAAACTACTTTAAAAATATGTAAATTGTTGATTGTAGCCTCCAGACTTCCTACTTTGTAGAATGTAAAACTCGCTCCCCTCCTGTCCATCAGCTCCTCCTCCTCTGCTGCCCACAGCCTCTGTCTCAGGTGCCTAGAGCTGCTGGCAGTGTGGAGCTGTGGGACTAAGCCTGACACACGGGGCTCTGAGTTATGTCCCCAGCAAGGAGAAGGAAGTTGCACAGCCTGCTTTGCATACCTAGACAGCTCATGCTTCTCTGCTTTTGCTGGTCGGTGCAGTGAGAGGTGCGGGCACCTCATTTAATGTTAATTGTATGTTGAACCTCTTGACTAGATTTTTCTTGTTTATTCTTCAGATTTGTCATCTGCTATCTCTCTACATTTTACTCTCTAGCTCTTGAGCTTTTGGTAATTGATTTTTTTTTTTTTTTTTTTCACTTTTTGAGGCAGGGTCTCACTGCAGTTCAGGCTGGCCTTGAACTCACTTTATAGCCCTGGCTGGTCTCAGCCTCCTGAGTGCTAGGATTGCTGGCATGTACTACCACAGCCAGCAATTTTTATAATTGAATCGTAATTTCCAAAAAATCTGTCTTATGTCCTGTGATTTTTAAAATAGCAACTCATGGCATGAATTTTCTGAATGGATTTAATTTTGTGGGAAAATTAGAGAAAGAATTAAAATAGGCCTCAATTCTCTCTTTAAAAAAAAAAAAAAAAGTGGTGTAACCATCCAGAAGAGTGTCTCCGTCCACATCCGCAGGTGCAGGTCCTCACACACACGGGCATGGGTGTTGATGTCCACGTGTCTATGTTTATAGTTTTAGGGGGCTGTGATCTGCTCTGTGTGTTAATAACAGGGCTGGGTCCATGGTTGACCCGTCGGTCTCCAGCTGTAGAGTCTGTGCTTTTGCTGGTGTCACCAGCCAGGCTGGTGTGACAGACCCCAGGCTGTGTGATGTCCCACACCTCAAGCAGAATATTGGGCAGACCCCTGGTGGCTCTGGGCCCCTTCTCACTTGGGATCTGCTTCTGCTGCTGCCAGGCAATAGAAACCAGAAAGGAAGAGGAGGAGTTTTGACCTGACTGTGACCCATGGCCCTGCAGTCTTTCGGGATGGTCAGTGGATCCCAGGACAGGTCTTCCCCACTTGCCCTTGTGTCCTGCTGCAGGGGTGCTGAGCTGGGATGGAGGTCCTCAGCGGGGCCGGGGGACCTGCGCCCCACTCCTGTCCTTCTGGGGTCTGAGCCTCCTGGCGTTCTTTCCCAGACGTGTGAATCAGAGCTGTGATCGCTGCTCATGGCCATTGGGGGCCTGCATGGTGATCGAAGCCCACACCTCAATCGGTCTCTCCGCAGTCCTCGTTGTCCCTCACCCTCAGTCTCTCACTTGCGTCTCCATGCCCTGCCCTCTCCTTTGGAGGGGGGATTGAGACAGGGTCTCACTACGTAGCCCAGGCTGGCCTCAAATGCATGGTGACCCTCATGCCTCAGCCACCCCAAGTGCTGGGATCGCAGGAGTGCACCACCATGCCCTGCTGTTTTGTTAACTTTTGTACAGTTGTCCATGTTGGAAGTCTACTTTTGCATCCTTTCCAAGGCTGGTCCTTTCTGGCCTAAATCTACAGCACCTGACTTTGGCTTTTCATGGGAAGTGAGAGAAAGCCCCACTGTTTCCTCCTCTGCAAGGTGAAGGTTTGGAAAGGATGTTTAAATTGCACTGAACTTCAAATGCACTATCCCAGTGTGTGTGCAGGCGTGGTGTGCCTGGTATGGCTAAGAGCATGCGCAGCTCATCTCCAGCAGTGGCCAAGTATGTGCCACACTGTGTTCCACGAAGCTTCTTCCCCTTCAAGGCCCAGGGGCCCAGCGCTGCAGACAGACATGACTGTGTCGAAGGCTCAAGGCTCTGGCAGCTCCAGCCCTCTGCTGTGTCCCTCAGAAGGAGAAATCGCAGCAGCCTTGACTTTGCTCTTTGTGCGGGGGGGGCAAGTGAGAAACTTGGTCTGGGCAGCTGCAGCTTCCTCCAGCAGGCTCTGTGCTGCCTCCTGTGGGCAGCAACACCAATTCTGTGACAGCGGAAAGCCTGGCCACTTTTGTCTCTTTCCTCTGCACAAACTCTAAACATCTCGTCAGAAGATACAAAGAAGAATGCTCCTGCCATCCCTCATAAGAATACAACTGTCTTAAAACAAAGTTCATAGGGCTGGCCAGATAGCTCCATGGCTTAAAATGCCTGCTTAGGCAGACACAGGGAGCAGAACCCCTGTGTGCCGTGCTGGCCCTGCCCCCTGGGCACACTGAGAAGGCAACTGAGACCTACACCACTACAAAGAGTAAAGTTTCTCTCTTTTCTTTTCTTTCTTTCTTTCTTTCTTTCTTTCTTTCTTTCTTTCTTTCTTTTAGACAGGGCCTCACTATGCAGTTCAGGCTGGCCTCGAACTCACAGCATTCTTCCTACTTTAGCCTCCCAAGTGATGGGATTACAGGCAGAATATCCTTCATCTCTAAAACAAAAATACACAGAAATTGCCATTTCCTATGTATTGTTTATAAAAGTAGTAAGTTCCTCAATCTTTGAGAAAAGTACATCCTGGGGGCCAGCATGATAGCTCAGAGGGCTAAAGTACCTGCTTGGGCAAGCTTAGGTACATGCAGGGACCACAGTTCAATCCCTGGCACCACATGCACTGCTAGCCCTGCCCCCAGGGTGTGCTTAGCCAGTCTGAGTCCAGGCATAGTAGACACCTGTAATCCCAGCACTGGGATTACAGGAGGATCACTCTGAGTCCAAACTGCATATAGTAAGACCCTGTAACAACAATACATTAAAAAACAAAACATTTGTTTTTACTAAAAACTTAGGTGATAGTCATTTCAGTAAATCAAGGAAATACATTCTAGATTTGAAAATGACAATTTTGCTACAAAAGAATGATATCAGAAAATTCAAACGATTTATTGAGTTAGTTTCTTTACTACTCAGCAAAAATAGGCAAGGAGTTCACTTATTCTATTTGTCATTCAGGTAAATGTAAACATCTGTAAAATCTTAGTGAAAACTCATTAACAAAATGATGTAAAATTAAGATTATAAACTAAATTAATATTTCCTGGGAAATCAGGACTTCAGTTTAACAAAATATTAGACTGATGATGATGCAAGTAAAAAATAAAAAATACCCATTTGTCTAAAAATAAGATATATAATTTATAGTAGTAGGAATGACTTCAGATTATGAGTCTTTCTATTGATGTGCATAAGTACAAAAATGATTATAAACATGAACTTCATATATTAGTCCCATTTTCACTGAGTTTAAGATTTTCTATAAACTATAATACATAAATGAATAGAACATTAGAGATTTCAAACAGAAGTATAAATGGGGATATGTATTTTGGTAAATCCTGTCCCTTCTTAAAAGGTATTTGAGCTAGCTATTATAGTGCATACTTGTAATCCCAGCACTCAGGAAGCTGAGGCAGGAGGAATGCTACAAGAGCCTGAACCAAAAGAGACCCTGCCTGCAAAAACATATATTTGAGCAGCAGCTCTGTTGTCACAGCACTTTTTTAAAAAAAAAATTATTTATTTATTTTTGTATTCTAGGGGAGGGTCTACAGGGTGTTCAGGGTCCCACTACTAGATCAGACTTGTGATCCACCTGTTTACAGCCTCCCAAGAGCTGGGATTACAGGTGTGTGCCACCACACCCAGTCTCAGTTGCTGTCCCAGCAAGCCCTGGGGGTGGGGCTGGCATGGCAGGCCCAGGGATGGAACCCCCAGCCTCTACACCTGCTTGCAGGTGCTTTAATCCACTGAGCTATTTGGCTGGCCCTCCAGAACTTCAAAGAAATATTTGACAATGATTTGCTGTATCCCTGGGATTACATATGGTTTAAAAAATTTAAAAGAAAGCCAGGCATGGTAGAGCATGACTATAATCACAGCACTCAGAAGGCTGAAGCAGAATTGCCCCCAGCCTGGGCTACATAGTGAGTTCAAGGCTTCAGGTGCATAGTAAGAGCCTGTCTCAAAAAAATATATAAATAAATATATTTATCAAAAAAATATAAATAGATAGATAGATAGATAGATAGATAGATAGATAGATAGATACCACTACTGTTTACAAGTTGAACTCCTGGTTTCTGCCCTGGTGCCGAAGGAGCTTTAAAGCCAGCTCTGTCCTAGTAAGCAAAGTGCTGAATGGGCTGAGAAGTCAGTAGCTCTCCTTGGGTCTGGAGAGAACTGAGCTCACAGGCCAGGCCCCTGCCCTCAGCCCCAGGGGCAGATGGGCAGGGGAGGAGATACCCTGAGGACAAGCTCTGTCTCCTGGGGCCCAGCATCAGGGCTCACAGCTGGGACTCTCGCCCTGGGGGCAGGGAGGCCACAGCAGCTCTGCAGATGCCCTGGTGGCTGGGGAGAGACCTGCACTCTTGAGAAATGGACTGTCCAGCGTCAGACCTCCTGGGCTGTCTTGAAAGCAGCCCAGCTTGGGGAAAGAGCACACCAATGGCAGACTCCTAGAGCTGTCCTGCCCCACCACACGGGGGCAGCCTCGGGGAACCAGGGCTGCTCACTCCTGGGCGTGAGTCGGTAGGATGCTGAGACCAGGTCTTGGGCTGCTGGACTCTTGCTTTGCATACAAACACACCTTCCTTCGCTGCTCTTCTTCTTCACACCTGGCCCTTCCACCAAGAGTGTGCGCTGGCTGCAATCACAGCAACACGTGCTAAAAGGCAACACCATAAGTCAAAACTACAGTGCGAACACTACACACCAGGACCAGCATCCAGACTACACCACAAGACTTATTCTCAGAAAAAGAAAAAAAAATTAATAAACCGGTGGCAAGTAGAGGCGATGACATGGGCAGTGCAGGGGACACAGTCTGTGTTACACTTCTGTCATCTTCTTTGAGTGGCCACCGAGCCTTGAAGGCAGCGCGCCAGAGTCAGGCATCTGCAGACTCCGTGCCCCTTTAGGCCTGCAGGCTAACAGGTGTTGCGGGGTTGAGGAGGAGGCTTTTCTCTTCGCCTCTCGTGGGGAGCTGAGGTGTTCATCCAGGTCACAGGGAAATCGCCTGGTTGCAGTGGGAGGTGCTATGTGGTTAGCAGTGACGCTGGGTGATTGATGTCACCTCTGACCTGCTTTCTGAGAAGCGTGATTTCATTCATGGCACCGGTGGCCATTTGTGTCCCCTGACCTGGTGTAACCTAGATAGAGTATGAGGTCACCACAGCAGCACTCGTTGGCAGAAGGTTGGCATCCCCCGGGGCACCATCTGCAGTGCAGTCCCTGAAGCAGCTGCGTTCCTGGGGAGGCAGGAGAAAGCTGATCCCGCGTTCAGCTCTTTAGTACCGCTCCGCTTTCCGCAGAAGGAACTCCAGCACGCGGAGGACTGTCCTTTCACAGCGACTGAGTCTAACAGGCATATGCTGGCAGGGCTTTGTTTGTTCTTCTCTTTTCTTACTGGTTCATTCTGGGAGGTTGCAGAAGTTAAGCCTTTCTGGTCAGAATGGAATAGATTTCTTTTAGAAATGGCAGTTTTACTCAGGAGGCTGGGGCAGGACAATTATTACATGTTTGAGGTCAGCCTGGGCTGCACAGTGAGACCCTGTCTCAGAAACCAAACAAGAAAGAAAAGAAACAGCAGTTTTGGTGGGGAATGTAGGTCGGTGTGGAGTGGGCTCTGCCCACAGCGCTGGGGATGTGGGCCTGGCAGGGACGCGCTCACGCGCAGGAGGGTGAAGGAAGGCGGTCAGCGCGGCTTGGTCCTGAGCACTGCTTAGCTGAGGGATGATTTTAAGAGGTGATGTTCATCTCTGCCGGTCTAGAAACACTTGCCCTCACAGCACCAAGTCATCCCGGAGGGCCCGCAGCAAGCGAGGCCCTGCCACGCAAGGCCCCGCCACCGAGCGCTGCTCCCCTCACAGCTTTCTGCGCTTTCCTGGGGCCGAGTTACGAGTTACGTCCCGCCCAGCTCATTTCCTGCCCTGGAGATGCTGACGCCACCGTAGGGTTTCTGCAGCTCAGTAAATGACCTCGTTGTTTGCTTCTCTGCCCACTTCAGAAGCGGTAGCTCACGTTTGGACGGGTGCCACCCTTTTCTGTCTCTTTGTGTGATAAGGTGTGAGCTGCCATGCTGGCCTTGAACTTGTAGTCCTTCTCCCTCGGCCACCTTGTTACCCTTCTGTATGACTTTGTTTCTCACATTTACCCCTCCAATAAAAGTCTGAGATTGTCTAGTTACACTCATCTATGTTGCTACCTGGAGCATTTTGAAATCCTTAGTACGGTTTGCAATTTGCAGTTTCTCTTTGAGAGCTGTGATCTGTGTAGTCTGTGACTAGGACCATGTGTGTGTGTGTGTGTGTGTGTGTGAGAGAGAGAGAGAGAGAGAGAGAGAGAGAGAGAGAGAGAGAGAGAGAGAGATCTGTATGGATGCAGAGTGCAGAGTTCGGAGATCCCGCTGGGGGAGGATGGCTGGGGCCCGATGGCCTTCTCCTGGGAGTGTGCATTACTCTTCATGTTGCCAGGGATGAAGAGCACTGGTCAGAACTCGTGCCCAGCTGCTGCTGTCCCGTCCCCTTCCAATTTGGGCAAATGGCACAGGCCGCAGCTCTTTAGTGTCTGCAACATAGGGTGTTGGGTGCATCAATCCCGACCAACAAGAGACAGCAGCCGGTACTGTGATCCTTAGGCCTCCCCAAGCTGTGGTGTCATGGCCCTGAGCCAGCTGCCCAGCATGCACATAAACAGTGTGTGCTGCAACCCGGGACTGTGGAAACAAAGAGCAGAAAAAGGAATTCCACATAGAAGATGGAACAACCATTTCAAAACTTTTATAAAAGTGTAGTATTTTTAAACAAAACAAAAAACACAGGGCTTTACTAGGCAGTTCAGGCTGGTCTTGAATTTATCTTTTAATCTGGGCTACAAACTCACAGTGATCCTCCTGCCTCAGCCTCCTGACTGCTGGGATTACAGGCATGCACCACCACACCTGGCTTTGAAGATTGTTTTTAAAAATTTCTTTAAATGTTTGCAACATACCTGTGAGCCCAGCACTCTGGGAGCTGAGGTAGCTGGGCTGCAAGTATGAGCCCAGCCTGGCACCTCAGTGATTCCAGGAGAGCCTGTCTCAAAATAGAAAATGAAAGCTTGGGCTAGGTGTGGGCTGGGGTGGAGGCTGAGGCAGGAGGATCACTGTGAGCTCAAGGCCAACCTGGGTTGCATACACAGTACCTTCAAGACCAGACTAAATTATGTAGTGATACCCTGTCCCCCACACACAACAAAAGAAAAGAGAACTTTTTGATAAAAGTATTTTACTTAGGGCCAGGGAGGTAGCTCAGTGGCATAAGTGCTTGCCTGGCAAGCACAAGATCCCAAGTTCAATCCACAGTACTTAAAAAAAAAAAAAAAATTATGTCATGTTAATAATGCTTCATTTACAAAATGCATAATTTGTTTTTTAACAATCCAGATAAGTACAGCTCTAGAATATCCTTATGTTTTGAAATCTTTTTTTTTTTTTTTTTTTCCCTGCTTCTTTCTTTCTCTGGGCTGTGAATGATCTGTTACATCAGTCATCATTTGAGATTCATTCTTTATTTTCTATCTGCCTTGAAATTGGAAGGTAGAGGTTGTATAAACCTAACACTGTTTTCAAAAGTAGGAAAAATAAACTGCATTTAAAAGCATGAGGGCTGGTGGTGCAGAGTTAGAGCAGTGGGACCTGCGGACGGACGATCTCCTGAGGGTCTTCTGTGATCAGCTACGCGTGATAGGCAGCAGCTCGTGTGAGTGAGCCTTGGTACTGGTAGACTCCTCTGACTCCTTTCTCTCAAAAATCCATTATACCACTCCATAGGATGAAATTATCAGATTAAAACAACAGAATATGTGTCATGAAATTTTTTGTGACCTTGATAATTAGCACCGTGACTCACAGTTACATTTTAGGGAGATTTCTGTTTGGGTTCGTTCTTTTGAGACATGGTCTCAGTGTGTAGCCCAGGCTGGCCTTGAACTTGCTGTGATCTTCCTGCTTCAGCCTTCTAAGTGCTGGGATTATAGTTGTGTGCCACCACAACTGGCTGGATGCTCATGGAAAGTTTTAGTATAAACATGTATCAATTGAAACCAATCCATTCACGATAAAGCAAAGGTAGTAGAATTCAGCACTGTGTGGACCTCTGTGGTACTTAAATAACCCATGTAAGGCCATGCAGTGTGCAGATTAGAGTCAGCCTGCCTCCTTGGTTTGCTCCCGAGTATGCAGAAACTAGGGGAGAACTTGATACTTGGCTCAAGGCTCAGTGGCCTGCGACATCACAATTCTGCAGTCACTGTGCAAACACAGTCCCAATACCCAGGTCTCTGTGTGGAGAAAAAGGAAATGATGGGGATACTGTGACATCACAGCTTCCTCCCCTCCCCCCCATCTCCTTCCCTCTCTTCTTAACATGAACTTTCTAGAGGGAATCTCAAGATGCCTGGGGGGGCAGGAAAATAGCTCAGTGGCTTAAGTGCCTTCCAGGCAAGTTCAAGGTCCTGAGTTCAATTCCTGATACCAAATAAAAAGTTACTTAGGGGCTGGGGAGATAGCTCAGTAGAATAAATGCATGCCTAGCAAGCACAAGGGCCTGAGTTCAAAAAAAAAAAAAAAAAAAAAAAAAAAAAATCAAGGTCATGAGTTCAATCCCTGATACTGCCAAAAAAATTTTAAAAATCTGCCAATTTTTGGGGTTAGGGAGATGGCTCAGAAGAATAAGTGCTTCCCTGGCAAGCGCAAGGGCCTGAGTTCAATCCCCAGTTCTGCAAAAAAAATCAAGATGCTGTATAATAGGCACATCAAGTCTGTTGTAGCAATACTATATTTTCTCTTAGTGGATCTAAATAACCCATTCCCTAGGTGGCTTTTCCGGGTTAGGGTCAGGACACACCTCCCCTGGCTCTGACTAAAGGGAGGACTCGAGCTAGAAAGCAAGCGATGGAGCACCACGGAAATGTTTGGTTAGGATGCGGGAATTCCCGTTTGCCCTTCTGCTTGACCTTTGTGAGGTTTTTTCTTCTAATGTGGTTTTTCATTATGGTTTTTATTATTTTATGTCATCTGGTAGTGCTAGGATCAGCACAGGTTCCGTGCGTGCTAGACACGCGTTCCACTCTGGGCCACAGACACCCACAGCTCCTTTGTGTGTGTGCACATGGTACAGATCGATCGATTGATTGATTGATTGATTGATTGATATCCCTCATATGATGCCAGTGGGGTTTTATAGACACCTCTTCCCTCGCTGTGTTGGGTTAATAGTCTCTGTGCAGAGCAGTACTAGGCTGCACAGTTTCTAGCCACAGTTTTGTATTTCAGCTTTGTTTGACACTTCAGTTCTTTAAACTGCACACCAGAAACAGCATTGTATGTGCTGTTTGTTTCTGAAGAGGCTGACTGAGCTCTTCCTGTGTGTGTGTGGTGGGAGGGGCAGGAAGAAGAGTGTGTGTGCCACCGCCCCTGGCCTCGGAGCTGACGCTGTAGGGCGGGGATGTTCTTATGCAGGGAGTTTTAAAGCATTCTCAAGCAGCCACTGCCCCATAGTTGCTGATGTTTGTTTGTTTTTCCTTTTGAGACAGGGTTTCACTATGCAGTTCAGGCTGGCCTTGAACTCACTTTGTATCCCAGGCTGGCCCCAAACTCAGCTGCTGACTTTTGAAACAGAGCTTCCCCTTGGGAACCGTTTGGTAGGGGTCATTCGCTTGCAGAAGGAGGTGTGTGTGTGTGTGTGTGTGTGTGTGTGTGTGTGTGTGTGTAAGCAAGGGGGAAACCATCATGCACAGGCCCCAAGAGCTATCTGCGCCCTGGGCTGACCCTGCTGGCCTGGTGCACACACTGCAGTCACCGGCCCACAGGAAAAGCCACACCCAGCAGTGCATGCTTTCTGGGAGTGTGGAGGTCACAGGGGGCTGGGTCCCCAAGTCCCTGCTCCTACTGATGATGCCCAGGACGCTGGATCAGTGGTGGCAACATTAATGGAAAAGGCACAATTGATCCCTGAAGACTTCCTTTTAGGAAAAAAAAGTTCTTTGTTTTGTTTTTTTTAAAATAGACTGCCCACCTTTCCCAAAGCAAAATGGTTTCTCTACTGAGCTTCCTCTGAGCTGTAGAGCCAGGAAGTCTGTGAGTAAAAACACAGGGTTGGTGCAAGTCTGTACTCCCAGCCCTCAGGAGGCTGAGGCAGGAGTGAGTTCAAGCCCAGGACTATATAGTGAGACTCTGTCTGAAAAACAGAAACAAAACTAAAACTAAAATTCAGATATACAGATGAGTGAAGAATTTTTTTTCTTCTTCTTTCTGGTGGAACCGGGGATTGAACTCAGGCATTTGTGCTTGCCAGGCTAGTGCTTATTCTACTGAGCTATCTCCCCGGCCCCAGGAATTGTTTTTTAAAGGCGGGGTCTTGCTGTATAGTTCAGGCTGGCCTTCAGTTCACTCTGTAGCCCAGAGTGGCCTTGAACTTGAATAGATGCTCTTCCTGCCTCAGCCTCCAGAGTGCTGGGATCATGGGTATGTGCCACCACACCCAACATCTGCTACATTACTGATGGGTATATAAAATTGTGCCTTCAGTGTATAAGATAATTATCAATTCCCCCATTTATTGTGTGACATAGAAGTTCCTCTTCCAGGATTCCACTGCAGGAAGATATCAAGGTGTTCACACAAAAGCATGAAAGTGTTACTGCAGTGTCAGGGGAAGAAGATACATGAAATGGTGTGCGCGCGCGCACACACACACACACACACACACACACCCAGACTGTTCTTCTTAAACATGAAGGCAGTCCTGGCACGTGCACTACCATGACGGGTCCTCGTGGACACCACTAGTGAAGTGAGCTGCAGGGAGGCGGGGAGGGCGCCCTGCTCCTCCCGGTAGAGGAGGGGTCTGCAGGCTTCAAGTCACAGCTCCCTGGAGCAGCTCTGCTGCTCAAGAGAGGGAGAGGAACGCATGCGTGATGGGGTGCCCCACAGACATGTGGCACGTGGGTGGCATCTCAGAAGCCCCAGAGTTTTAGCACAGGAGCCTCAGAAGCCAGGCTTTTGGAGCCATGTGGCTCCTGCCTGGACTTGCTATTTCTAGCTGTGTGGCTTTGGCTTTATTTCTTGTTGTCTTGAGGCAGAACTGGCTGTGTATCCCAGGCTGGCTTTGAGCTTGCCGCTTAGCCCCACCTGGCCACAGCCTTAGCTCCCAAGGACTGGGGTGACCCGTGCTGCTCCCGTGTACCTGTGTTTCCTGTGTGCTTCCTAGCGGCCTTGGGCAAAACATTGAGAGTGATGGCAGCTGCTGGGGTGGGCTGTGCCAGCGGAGGGCCTGTGGCTCATCTGGCCTCATGTCTGCATCTGCTCAGAACCTGTCGATTCGCCTGAAGCCCCTGGAACAGCAGCTATGAGGCAGTCCACTCCGTACCCTATTTCCGATCCCCCAGCACTACCTCCACATAGTCAGGAAACTGGCCCTGTCTGTGACTCATTGGACTGATACTTTGGATTCAATGTATTCCAAAAGTCGTATTACAGGGCCAGCCAGATAGTTCAGTGGACTAAAGTGCCTGATTAAGCAGGCACAGGGAATGGGGTTCGATCCCTGGCATGCCCTGCCGGTCCCACCTCCAGGGCCCACTGAGAAGGTGCCTGAGACTGGGCATGGTGGTGTGCGTGCCTGTAATCCCAGCATGCCTGTAATTTTGGGAGGCTGAAAACGGGAGGTTCAGTAGGAATCTGATCTACGTAGTGAGACCCTGTAGACCCGGCACTAAATACAAAAAACAAAACAAAAATGATAATAATTTAAAAGTTGCGTTGTTGTCACCCATCGCTATTTCTCTCTACTGGGGATCAAACCCAGGATGTTCACACTGAGCTACAAGCCCAGCCCTTCATGTTTTATTTTGAGATTGGTCTCCTTAAGTCACTGAGCTGCCAATACTGGGCTCAGACTCATGATTCTCCTGCCTCAGCCTCCCAGAATGCTGCAATTATAGACAGGTGTGCTTAGCTTCTGTTTGTAAAGTGCAGGTTTCCCTGTGTGATCTTTTTACATGTGTGTTCTGTGTTCCAAGCTAAGGCCCTAGAGCCCAGAGGGCCCTATCACAAACCCTGACCCTTCCCAACATACTCTGCAGGTTGCCATGGCGTAGTACAAACTGAATAAACAGGAGAAGGGGCCAGGGAGATGGCTCAGTGGAATAAGTGCTTCCCTAGCAAGCACAAGGGCCTGAGTTCAATCCCCAGTTCCGCAATAAATAAATAAATAAATAAACAAACAAACAGGAGGGTGGAGTGAAGTCCACACTGTGGCTCTCTGTCCACAGCTGGTGCTCATCATTCTCCATCCAGGCCTTGCCTGTCAGGCACCTGGGGAGCAAGGTCTCCTAACCAGGTGGTCACTGAGCTCAGGGGTGGGGGGGTGGTGAGGCTTTAGATCCAGGTGTCTCTCTTAAAACTCAGGCTGAGAAGCCAGGCCTGGTGGCGTGTGTGTTATCCCAAAGGCTGAGGCAGGAGGCTCACTGCTAGTTGGGCCAACTTGGGCTATGTAGTTCAAGGCCAGCACCCTGGACCACCTGGACAGACCCTGTCTCAAATACATAAACAGACTCAGGCTGAGAGCCATAGGACCCAGGAGGTAAAGTAACAGAGGCCAGCAGTTCCCAAGCCTCACTGATTTTTACAGCTAGCTTGGGGCCCAGGAACACTGTGAGGGTCGAAGAACTCTGCAGCTGTTAAAGAGTTTCATAGGTGTGTGTGGGATCGGGTGCCCACCGAGAAAGACCCTTGACCCCGACCTTCTCAGGAGGCACCAGCATCACGGAAACTCCAGCTGCGGGTATCTGGGGTACCATGGCCAACCCGCACTGACCTCCTCTCCCCTCCTGTTTTCCAGGCTGTGGACGCTAGCAGGGGCCGCCGGGCTCGGCACCTGGCCGGGTAGAAACGAGATGGGTGCAACTGCCAGCAGGACGTGAGCCCGGGCTGCGGTGAGGACGGAGCTGCGGGTAAGAGGCACAGCAGGCGCATGTGCGAATGCAAGTCCATGCCGAGAAGCGAGCGATCAGGGCCTCCTCCATCCCTCAGCTACAAGGCCTCCTCATAGCCAAAAGCACCATGCCAGAGATGCACGGTCAGAGTCAAAGATCTACCAGTACCTTGGAGTTATGTGGACTCCCTGCATAGCAGGCATCTACCTAGTACCTGAGGTCTACACATTTTTATTTTTTAATCTGTATTTTAGGGAAGGGTCTGCAGAGTGTTCAGGGTCTCACTATTAGATTGGACTCGTAGTGATTCTCCTGTTTACAGCCTCCCAAGAGCTGGGATTACAGGCGTGCACCACCACGCCCAGTCTCAATTACAGTCTCAGAGTGCCCTGGGGATCAAACTCCCAGCTCCTGCATCTGCTTGCAGGCGCTTTAATCTGCTGAGCTATGTGGCTGACCCCAACATTTCTAAACAGAAATAATCATTTAGATTACAAGTATCAATGCTTGGTGTGGTGGTATACACCTGTAACTCCAGCTGTTGGAAGGCTGAGGCAGGAGGATCACAGTGAATTCAAGCCAGCCTGAACCATATAGCAAAACTCAGTCTCAAAAAAGCAAATGAACAAAACAAAATACTCAAAGTAAATAAAGACCAAGAGCCTGCCAAGTAGCTCAGTGGATTAAAGTGTGTGCAAGCAGTGCAGGGGCCAGGGGTTTGATCCCTGGGTCTGCCATGCTGGTCCCCCCCCCCGCGCATGCTGAGACAGCAATTGAGACTGGTGGTGATGGTGCACACCTGTAATCCCAGTTCTTGGGAGGCTGTAAACAGGTGGATCGCTAGGAGTCGGATCTAAGCAGTGAGACCTTGAACACCCTTATAGATCCTTCCCTAAAATACAAAATAAATAAATACCAAAATAGAAGCTAAATAGGAAATATGAAGTAATTCAAATGAATTATTCTATTGCTTTGAAAATATTTCACATCTATGCAAATTTATATCATCTATACTACTAGTGTTTCCATTGAAAAGAAAGTTTTGTGCTATGATCTGACTGTCTTTGTAAGAGGGAGATGCTTTGTATCTGAGTAATATGTTGGCTGTTCTTTTAAAATGATTGGACATGGTGTATAAGTTACTATTGCTCTCTAATTTTGTTACAAGATTCTTTTCACAGAAGTGAGAAGAGTGATCTTCTGTATTTTCTTCATTTTATGTATTTAGTACAGGGTCTACAGGGTCTCACTATGTAGACTGGACCTGTAGTGATCCTCCTATTTTCAGCCTCTCAAGCTCTGGGATTATGGGCGTGTGCCACCGTGTCCAGTCTCAGTCACTGTCCCAGCGCACCCCAGGGGCAGGGCCAGCATGGCACAACAGGGATCGAACCCCGGTCTCTGCATTTGCCTAAGCAGGTGCTTTAATCCACTGAGCTATCTGGCCAGCCCTTTTGTATTTTCCTTATTAACATCTACCGTGTCCATGAGGATAATGCAGTCAGCAGAAAAAGTGGGGCATCTGCACCCTGTGGCCAGTGTTGCTGTCCGCCTTGCTGAGGACCAAATGCTTGACCCTGGGGTAAGAAGGGCAGGCTGGAGACCACATGATGTTCATCCCCAGGAATTTGTGAAAACAAACATTCAGGTAGTGAGAGAGGCAGATCCCCATGCTTGCGTCATGGCCTTAAGATTGCCTATCTGAAGACCAGTTATCTGTTTGCAAGCCCCGCCCAAAGCCAGGTTCTTTACAGAGCATTTCCTTCCCAGGTGTCTGTGGAGTAGGGGGACAACAATGTCTGTTCCTTTGATGCCAGCGACTGAACCACACCCTTTGCACTGAGCTACACCAGCAGTCCCTCCACCCCTTTTTCTAAATATTGAAATGGGGCCTGGATAAGCCAATAAGTGCCAGGCTGGGCTCAAACTTGTAATCCTCTTGCTTCAGCCTCCCAGAGTGCTGGGCTCACAGCTGTGCACCTCTGTACCTGACCTAATATGGGTTGTTCTTTTTCCCCTGAAATATTTAAGATGCAGACAAAAATGAATGCCACTATGTATGCCTTTGCCTATGCTGTAAACCAGTTTTTTTTGTTTGTTTGTTTTGTTTTGTTTGTTTGTTTGCGGAACTGGGAATTGAACTCAGGCCCTTGCACTTGCCAGGGAAGCACTTATTCTACTGAACCATCTCCCCAGCCCTTGTAAACCAGTTTGAATGATTAGGTCAGTGTAAAAAAGCCATCAGAGATTGAGTGATCAGGAGGAAGTGACAGGCACTTGCTCCTCAGTGACACTGGTGACACTTCTGTGTTCCCCAGTGTTCTTGCCTTCACCTGACAGCTCATCGCTGTGGCTGAGACTCTGACTGGGACCTCCTCAGTCCCAGTGAGAACCACCCAGGCAGTCCTGGCCAAGCCAAAGCCTTGCTCCTGGCTGTCTCAGGTCCCAGGACAGCCATCTCTACCTGGAGTTGGAGATCACTATGAGGAAACAGAACTCGCACACTGCTGACTCTCAGAATGAGCATTTTCCCCTGGCCTGTTCATATTTTTAGCATCATCATTGCCACTGAAAATAGACTTCCTCTTTCCCCTGTCGGGCTGGAAAGTCTTCGGTAATTCCGCACACAGCAGTGTCTCTCTCCCCCTCCCTGACACAGTGACGTGGGTGGCCAAGGCGGCTCCCTCCCTCCCTCCCTCACTCCCCATCCTGTCCCCGACTGAGGAGCCAGCCAGGGCCTTGTGGGCTGAGATTTGCATCCAGCCTTAGTGAGAATGTTTTCCCTCCTTGGAGGTGCAGGGCTGGTAAGGAAGTATAAGACTTTTGGGCAAAGTCTCAAACCAGGCGAATCACCAAAGTGAAAAGGAGAGGGGAAATTAAATACTCGCTGCTTGGCCAGAGACCTTTCCTGTAGCTCTCTGAGAAGACTTCCTCCCTTGTGCTTCCAAAACTCTTAGTGGGCATTCAGTTTTTACAGTTAGATTAGCTCAGCCAGGACTTATTTTCAGGAGTAAATAAGCCTGGACTTATTTTTAGCACATTTACTACTGGTATGTTCCTGGGAAAATGGCTTAACCTCTTTAAACTTTGCTTTATTTGGAAATGAACAGAGTAAGTAATAATAGATAATAACAGGAACTTAAATAAATAATAGCATGGAGCTGGGGAGATATCTTGGTAGAATAAGCACTTTCCAGGCAAGTGCAAGGGCCCAAGTTCAATCCCCAGTTCCACCAAAATAAATAAATAATAGCATGTGTGGAGCCTGCCATGGTATAAGCCCTTAGTTCTCTACTAGCACTTGTTTCTTGGTTATTTGCCACTAGTCTTTGCTCTTTCAGGTTTTCTATTATTTGTTATTTTTATTTCTCAGGGTAGTGGGGAGGCAGCCCACGGCCCCATGCACACTCACCGAGCCCAGGACCTCAGCTGTGGCCCTGGCCGCCTTCTGGGTGTAAAATAGAAATTCACAGGAAGGTCCTCCTGGGCACCTGTCCCCTGTGATTCCTGCTAGCAGGAACGAGGTATGTGATCAAGCAAGCAGACAACTCTCTGTCCTGGTGGAAGAAGGGCTAGAGGGTTGCGCACTGGGTAGTCAGCATGTACAGTGAATGTTAACCTTCAGAATGTGTGTTGCATAGGAGATGCGGCCATGCGTCTCCCTACAGCTCTGCCCTTCTCTTGAGCATCCCACCCTCCCTGTCACCTCCAAAGCAGCTCTGCAGTCTCCTTGCTGAGCATCTTTATGAGATGTGATCAAAGATCTGATGGGTGCTGCTGCCCAGGGCTATGCAGTGGAAAGGCAGCTCATAAAAACATGATGCCCAGGGTGCAGGACAGCTCAGCAGTACCAGTGCCTGCCTGTAAAGTTCAAAGTCCTGAGTCCAATTCCCAGTACAAAAAGGAAAAAAAAAAAAAAAAAAAAAAAAAGTGCTGTTTTACTGTTCTCTATCTATTGGATTCACCACGAAAGGAGCTGAGTGCCTCCTGGCTCCTCCCCAGAGTGAAAGTGACCATGAAGGGAACTTCTGAATAGATTCAGGACACCAAGGCAGCTGCACAGAGGGCTCCAGAG
>NW_004524592.1:25452760-25460008 GCF_000260255.1 Octodon degus | reverse complement strand
CCTGCCTGTAAAGTTCAAAGTCCTGAGTCCAATTCCAAAAAAAAAAAAAAAAAAAAAAAAAAAAAAAAAAAAAGGTGCTGTGTCACTGGTCCCCATCTATGGGATTCACCACGCCAGGCGCTGTGTGCCTCCTGGCTCCTCCCCAGAGTGAAAGTGACCATGAAGGGAACTTCTGAATAGATTCAGGACACCAAGGCAGCTGCACAGAGGGCTCCAGAGCTGCCGCAGAAAGTGGCAAGGGCGTGGGGCAACCGTGTTGGAAGTGAAGGCGAGGACTTCGAGGGTTGGGGGCTCTGTGCATCTTACTGAAGTGCTATCGTTGCTCCAGTGAGCCCACTCACCCATTCTCAAGGTGTCACAGCCTCACATTTTTGTTTTGTTTTGGTGTGGTCTTTTTGGTTTTTTTAAACAGGGGCAGTGGTCTTAGCATGTTGCCCAGGCTGGCCTTGAACATCTGGGCTCCGCTGATCCTCCTGCCTCAGCCTTCTGAGAAGGTAGATTACAAGCATTGGCTGTCATAAGATTTGAAAATAAAAATAGACATGGCAGGGCTGACAGCAGGGTGCTCTTCAAACTGTTCTGCTACCTGTCCATTTGTTACTGATTTAGGTGAACTATAACTACTAGTAAGCGAGCAGAAGCGTATTGAGAAGGAGATTTCTGTGCACTTAGCTCCTCGTCCTCTCCCTCTGCATCTCCTCTCTCCCTGTTGTGCATGCTGAGGTATAACAGAGTTATGGCCCAGCTGTGTGGGAGTGAAACTGCCAGGCATACCTGGTCTCAGTGTCTCAGGAGACCAAAGGGAAGTGGGGTGTGGTGGTGCACACCTGTCTTCCCAGCACTTGGGAGGCTGAGGCAGGAGGATCCTTGTGAGTTCCAGGCCAGCCTAGGCTCCATAGTGAGAGCTCATCTCCCCACAAAAGGACTTTCTTGGTGGGGGGCCTTCTTTCCACTCTGAACCTTGCATCCCTAAACCCCTAAGTGGTGGGCAGTGTTTTCTCTTGATCAAACCTGCGTCAGGCATCCTTTCAGTGGAGACAAAGTTAGTGAAGGTGACTTTGCTGTGCTGCAGTGTCCTCGGCAGGAGGTGACAGCCCTGGCCTCTTGCTCATGGGGTTCTGAGGCACCATGAAGATGCTGAGCTCTAGAGATGCTGGGCCAATGCAGGCCCAGAGCACTGAGCTCCGCTTGATGCCTGCTGGGGGACGGCGTGGGTCCCCAGTGCTGCCTGCGGCCCCGTGTGGTCACCTCTGTCCACCACAGGAGGAAGCCCGGGGCTTGCCGATGGCTTGGAGAGGACTCAAGTCAATGCTGTGCCTACCGCCTGAAGATCCGTACTTTTAAGGGAGGCATGAAGCAGTCGTCAGGCATAATCTTGCAAATACACGACAGAAACAGTGTGGCTGCTCCAGAGGGCTCGTGACTGGCGGGGCTGTGAGCACTATGCCTGTGATTGGGACAGTGGGAATCCGTGAATCTGGAAGACTTGGGCTCCGTTTCCATCTCAAAAGCCTCTTTTGGTTCATTTTATTTTATTTGAGTTGGGGTCTTGCTATGTAGGCCAGTATGACCTTGAACTCACTATGTAACCCAGGCTAGTCTGGAACTCACAAGTAGCCTCCTGCCTCAGCCTCTAGATTGCTGGGATTACAGGTGTGCACAGCCATGCCTGGCTCTCTCTCCAGACTGCGTCCTCCATGCTGACACAGTACGCACACACACATGCACACGCCGCAGGGTCCTTCATGGTAAACCCTTCCCTGCTGGCTTCCTGATGGTCAGTTTTGAGTGCCCAGTTTATGCCTAAACACGTTCCCAATACCTTGCTGGACGCCTGCTGTCAAACCCTTAAAACAAGCTGGGCATGGCGGTGCGCTTTGGGTGGTCGAGGCTGGAAGACTGCAAACTGGAGCCTGGCCTGCGCAACTTAGTGCTTTAATGAGACCCAGCACTCCTCTCCACAAGGAAAAACAAGACTGGTGATGTCGCTCCCTGAAGAGACCGTAGGTTCAAAAGGAGAAGCAGCCTAAACCAAGGGCCTGTGGGCAGTGTGAGGACAGGGCATGCAAGGGTTTTGCTATCTTTGGGGTGTCCCTACCCAGAAGAGCCCTGTGGAACTGGGGCCCAGGGGCTCAGTCAGACAGAGTCCCATCCTGCAGAAGCCAAAGCCTCTGCCAGGATCCCCTTACTTGCCTGGGATCCTTCCCTAGTGCCCAGCTCCCAGACCAGCTGGGGAGTAAATGGTAGGGCCTCGGGGCCCTCACAGCCAGGGGCCAGCCTAGGTGGCATCCTGAGAGCTCTCGCCTGAGGACACCAGTCATGAGAGGGGCACTGAGTATTTGTTTTTAGGAAAAGAATCCAGGGCCTCACAGCCAGCCACCTCCCCAGCTCTGTATTTTTTTTGTTGTTGTTGTTGTTGTTGTTGTTGTTGTTGTTGTTGTTGTTTGTTTTGTTTTTTTCAAAGCAGTTTCCCTGCATTGCTAAATTGCCTGGCTTGGCTTGAACTTGTGATCATCCTGCCTCAGCCTCCCAGAGTCTGTCTACCTGTCTGTCTGTCTTTTCTTATCTTGTCTTTTTGTTTGTTTTGTACTGGGAATCGAACTCAGGGCCTCCTACAACATTGGTTGTTATTGTTTGAATTTGGGGCTCAGCCTGATGTGGTGGCCTATGCCTGTAATCCCAGCACTGGAATTATAGGTGTGGGCCACTGGAATTACAGGCATGAACTGCCATTGCCCAGTCTTTTTTATCTTATACTCTTTGTCTCTTAAAATAGAGACAGCCCAGAAGGCCCTGGGGGCTGGAGAGTTGCAACTTTAGGTATCAAATGGAGATGTTCTCTTCTGCAAAGTTACATTGTTTCAGAGCTTGAGCCTCTGAGATACTTAATTGTAACTAACACTCTGCTGAAAAACTTGATACTTCTGTTTTTTCCTTATAGTATCATAGGAAAACTAGTGTGCTACAGTTGAGATATACGTGGTGTTGGATATTTGGAGAGACTTTCATATTGTTTCAGTATTCTAATTTCCATGGTATCAATCATTACATCTCAGGGCTGGCCAGATAGCTCAGAGGACTAAAGCACCTGCTTAGGCAGATGCAGGGAAGGGAGTTCAATCCCCTGGCATGCTGCCCCCAGGATGCACTGGGAGGGTGATTGAGACTGGGCGTGGTGGCACATGCCTATAATCCCAGAGTTTAGGAGGCTGAAAACAAGAGGATCACTATGAGTCTGATCTGTGTGGTGAGACCCTATAGACTCTGTACTAAATATTTAAACAAATAACAACAAAAAAAAATCATTACATCTATCAAAAGAGAACTTTGGGGACTTCATGGGTGGTAGTTGATGACTCTGGGCCGATTCCTCCCACTCAACCCACCCGTGCTGGGAACAGAAGGCAGGCCCCTCATGTGCTACACCCAGCCCTTGGGATGATTTGATTATATTGTTTCACTTGGAATGGTGAAGAAGAATCCAGTGCCTTTTCACTGAGCTACATTGCCAGCCTTTTTTACCTTGAGGCCAGGTCTCCCTAAGTCTCTAAGTTGCCCAGGCCAAGCTTGAACCACGAGTCCTCCTGCCTCAAGCTCCTGAGTGCTAAGATCACAGCCATGTGTTGCCACCATACCTGGCCAAGGTGATCCTTTGTTTTGTTTTGTTTTGTTTTGTTTTGTTTTGTTTTGCATAACTGGGGATTGAACTCATGCCCTTGCACTTGCCCAGCAAGTGCTTATTCTACTGAGCTATCTCCCCGCCCCTTGATCCTTTTTTTAATGAATAAAAGTTCCCAGGAGGGCTAGCTAGATAGCTCAGCAGATTAAAGCACCTGCTTAGGCAGAGTGCAGCAACTGGGGTTCAATCCCTGGCATGCTGTGTGGGCTCTGCCCCAGGGGCACACTGGTGGTGATTGAGACTGGGCGTGGTGGTGCACGGTTGTAATCCCAGCACTTGGGAGGCTGAAAACAGGAGGATCACTATGAGTCCAGTCTGTGTAATGAGATCCTGTAGACCCTGTAGACCCTGTATCAAATACATTAAAATAAAGTGCCCAGAATTTTGTTTAATGAGACATGAGGAGAAGAAATGTTTTGAAAATACACAATGGTCAGTGGATGTCACTCTTCTAGTGTTTGCTTTGTTTTGCTCCATTTTGCCTTCTCAGAGGGGAGAGGGGCTTCCTTGTAACCAGTATTGCTCCCTGGGAGGCCCTTGTCAGGCCGCCGTCCCCAAGCTCTGTGAGGTCACTGCGGGGCCTGGTGCAGACACCTGCTGTGGTTTGAGGGCTCTGAGCCTGGGCCCCCGCAAGCAGTGAGAGCTGCCTGCTTCAGGGCGACACTGCTTCCCCACACCCGAGCAGGCTTGCATGGGGCATTTTCCGTGTGTGTGCAGAAGGCATCTTCCAGCCTCTCTTGTAGATCGCATGCATAAAGCCAATCAAGTTGTTGCCTGGGTTTTCTTCCTCCTTGCTCAGTTTCAAGCAGTATTGTATTGTATTGTATTGTATTGTATTGTATTGTATTGTATTGTATTGTACTGTACTGTACTGTATTTTATTTTATTTTATTTTATTTTATTTTATTTTTTATTTTATTTTTTTTTTATTGGAGACAGGGTCTTGCCATGTAGTGCAGGCTGACCTCAAACTCACAGCAATCCATCTCCTGTCTCAGCCTCTGGATTGCTGGGATTATCGGTGTGCACCAGTACATCCTGCCATGCAGTTTTTGACATGGTAATTTTGTTTCCCTTTTTCTACATTCATTATTTTTCAGTACTGGGGATCAAACTCAGGACCTTCAGCTTGCCAGGCAGATGCTTATACTACTGAGCTATCTCCCCAGCCTCTACATTCAAAGAAATGAAATCGTTAGGGGTTTTCCTAGTATAACAAAGCCAAAAGTCATATCTGAATGCCTGGCTTGTGGTGTTTAATAACTGAGTGAAGATGGTATTGTCTTCTACAAAGAAAAAGATGTGATTTTGGGGGGGAAAACCCCTTAGATTAATTATTTAGCTTAATTTCTAATTATATGGAAAACACTTCTCACCAGCAACCAAGGTCATAAATGTGAGTATCTTAAATGGTCCTTTCAGATTCTTATTTGGCCCAGCTAAGGGACATAGATGTGAAACAAGCAGTGGCCAAAGAGGGAGGATAACAGGCTTTTTTCCTAAATCCCTAAGAATGAAAACTTTGCAAAATTGCCACTATCATCTAGGAGCAAAACTTCCAGGCTGACCTCAAACTCTGAATTCTCTTGCCTCAGCTTCCACCTGCTGGATTATAGGCACAGCAATGTGACATATTGCTCTTCTGAGCAATATTAGTCTGGTACCTGATTGGATTCTTCTAATAGTGACTGAAAACTCGTTGATTTGGTACATTTTGTACAGTTTTAGCCAGTCTGGGGACAGGGGCATACACCTGTCATCCCACCACCCTGGAGGCTGAGGTAGGACAATCATTCATTTGAAGCCAGCTTGGGCTATCAAGCTCAAGCAGGACTGCACAGGGAGACCCCACCTTATAGAAACAAGGGAGTAGCTGTATCAGAAAGACAAAGATCTGTGAGAACTTGGAGAAAGGGCACTTTGGCCCTGCCCACTCCCACACCCTCACAGTTTTTTTTGATAGTGCTATAAATTGCATGGACCTTGAGGAAATCAGGGCTGAGGTTCCCTCCTTTCTGGGACTGAGAAGATGAGTTGGAGCCACGCCCATGTCAGTGTGGCCCACCTGTGTCAGGGTGGCCCTGCTGGATAGCTGAGCTGTGGAGGACCTGGCCCTGGGAAAAGGGCTGGCCTGTCCCACCTCCCACTGCTGCGTGTGAAAGTGGGTCCCACTGCACACTTGCACACACTGAGGAGAGGTAAGGCAGGGCTGCCCAGCCTTTGTCTGCACTATAAAGCAGAGGTGAGAATGACCAAGTGCACATAGTTGGCATCGTTAGTAAGAACTGCTCTTGAAAACCAGAGAAAACCAAGGAAAGAAACCTTAAATTTCCTGGGGCAGGGGCTCCGCAGCAGGTGCCAACCGTGCATGTTTGAGGCCTGGTTTCCCCATCTGCACCCACGTGTAGGTTAAGGACCAGACCAGCGGGCAGGCCGCTTTCACTATTGTACTAAGCCTCAGTTTTCAACTTTTTTTTTTTTTTTTTTTTTTTTAGGTAGTGTCTTACTACAGTTCAGTCTGGCCTAAACTCCTGCCTTGGCCTCCCAACTGCTGGGATTATAACACCTCTGGCTTGAATTATTCTTATTTAAGGCCAGGTCTTTCGAAGTTTTATAAACCTAGAAATCGTGGCCCTGCTGTACAGTCACTGAGAGGACACCCTTGTCCCCCTTTTTCCTCCCTCCTGCCTGGCTGCTGTCTGATTGACCTGGATCCCTGTGTCTCCAGGAAGTGCGGCAGAGGCTACGGCCAGCAGGAGCAGGACGGTGGACGTGTGCTTCGCTCTAGGCGCAGACTGCTAAGCAAAATGAGAATGGAGCCCAACTTGTCCAGGGGGCTTGCATTTTGCTTTGTCTTCTGTTCTAAGTTTTATATTCATGAGGTAATTATGTCTTCAAATAGTTGATTTAAATACCTGTACTGAACTCCTCAACCCCTTGGGAACTGAGATTTACCTTTAAATTCAATCATTTATTTGAATTGGATATTTCAAATTGTTTTTGTTTGTTTTCGTCTTTTTGACATAGAGTCTCGTGCAGTTCAGACTGGCCTTGAGCTCACTTTATAGGCCAGGCTGGTCTTGAACTCACAATAATCCTCCTACCTCAGCCCTCCTCAGTGCTGAGATTACAGGCATGGGCCACCAGCCTTGCTTCAATACTTCAAATTGGGCATGGTGCTGGGGAGATAGCTCAGGAGAATAAGCGCTTGCCTAGGAAGCACAAGGTCCTGAGTTCAATCCCTGGTACCACAGATTGGGCATGGTGGTTCATACCTGTAATCCAAGAATTCTAGAAGGCTGAGGCAGGAGGATTCTTAGTGTAAACCCATTCTGGGCAATAGCATGCTTTAGCAAGACTCTTGTCTCGATGTAATTACAAAGGGGTAGAGGGTACAGTTCAGAACAAAGCCCTGGCTTTAATCTGTAACACTTCAAAAGCAAAAACCCCTTCAAAATCAAGAGGGATTTAGAAGCATTAGATTTGATAGATTTTTAAAAGTTGGGGTCATTTGGTCTATAAAATGAAAAACTCTGTGTGTGTGTGTGTGTGTGTGTGTGTGTGTGTGT
>NW_004524592.1:25450868-25452082 GCF_000260255.1 Octodon degus | reverse complement strand
ATCTAATAGGAAACACAACTCTGTGTATACTAATTTAGTTTATGTGGGCTTTTATTTATTTTTTTCCAGACAGGGTCTCACTGTGTAGTTCAGGCTGACCTTGAACTCACGATGTAGCCCAGGCTGGTCTCAAACTTAAAACAGTGATTCTCCTGCCTCAGCCTCCCAAGTGCTGGGATTATAGGAGTGTCACCACACCCAGCCAGGATTTTAAAAACACCTTTTCTATTCATCAGTAGTCTTTTTCACAACAACTATTGTTGAATTTATCAAGCATACTGGGTAGGGTTTTGTTGTATTGTTTATATCAAATACTGTCCACTTCTTCCCTTAGTTTCCTGAAGTTTTGCATTGGATTACTTATTACATTTTGTTTTGTCAATAAAAGGCATATAGGAATTTAAGAAGTAACATTATCTCTTTAGCTTCAGTGACCTTCCCAGAGTAAAGTCACCTGCCCAGGTGGTCCAAGAGATTACATTTGTTTGTGATTAGGATTGCAATCTAGGAAAGCAGATTCAAGCTATGCTGAGGTTGTGCCCCGACATTCCACCAGGTGCAGGTTGCTTTAATGCAGGGCCATACGGGGTCTCACTGTGACTCCCTCTGAGCCTAACCTTGTGGCCATCCTTCTGCCTCAGCCTCCTGAGTGCTGGAGTTACAGGCATGCGCCTGGCTATTTTCTTCCTCGATTTCGCTCACCTTCCTTCCCTCCCTCCTGTGTGTGCCAGAGCTGTGCCAGAGAGGCTGGTGCAGTGAGCCCAGCCCCAGCTATCCCTGAGGCTGCTGGGTGCATCTGAACGCCTTCTCTCCCCAGGCCTGGGGACAGTCCCAGACCTGCTATGTGTGGGGTGCAAATGCCCTGCCCTGAGCCGCACCCCGCGCCCCGCGGAGCCCTGGGTTTCTATCTAGAGTGCTCAGCAATCTGTCTGAAACGTGTCTATTTCTTCCTTTCAGCGCCTTTCTCCACAGGAACTTGGGATGCTAGAACATTTTCCCCTCTGCCCTTGGTCCCTAGCTTCCCACCCCTAGGCAGTCCCAAGAAATTATATGTCCCCAAGGGGTCACAGAAACTCCACTCCCAGAGGAATGTCAGCCCTGCCCTGAGGCAGGAATGTGGCCTGGGGAGGAAGGCTGAGGCAGGCAGGCCTCCTCCCTCCTCCCAGTGGGTTAAATTGAGCAGGCCTAGAGACCACCACACCCAGGCTTCGCGT
>NW_004524592.1:25448006-25449853 GCF_000260255.1 Octodon degus | reverse complement strand
TGGCGCAGCTCTGCAGCTGGTCTCAGCGGCAGGGCTGTGCATGGACTGTTGCAGATGTCCCTTGGCGTGGACTGCGCTATAGAGCTCCTCACAGCTTCCCACTGCTCTTCACCCTTTCAGAGCATTTCAAGACAAATGTGGACGTTTCCTGACCCTTGAGTTTCTTCAGTTGTTTTCATGCTTGCCTGGGCAGGGAGCTTCGCTTTCTGCTCCTAATGTTCTCCCTTCTCATCGTGATTCTGTTTTGTTTGAGAACATGTGGGGAGTGAGCTCTAGGTGCCTTTCAGCTCAGTGGCAGCTTATGAGGATATATGGAAGAGATTGCAGGCGTAGAGTAGGGGAATCTGTCATCAGCCAGTACAGGGAGACAAAAACAAGCCAGTCTTAGTCTAATAAGAGTTTGGAGTAAATTTCACTGTTAACTTTTCAAATGCAGGGTGAACTCTTCAGTGAACTGCAGAGCTAAGGACTTTAACCAACAGAGATTCAAGTAGTCAGAGATGGGAAATTACAGACTGGCTGGGAATTGTACATTTTGCTAGCACAGGGGTCAGGGGGATTAAGATGAAACTTATTTATGAATTTCTAGTTTGGATAATAAATTGATGAGACTTTGCTTTATGAAAAATGAAATATGAAAACTAATGCAAACTAAATGCAAATATGAAAACTAGTTTTTGTACAGAAGCATTGAAAGTGAAGAGCTGGATGCGGCAGTGCACGCCTGTAGTCTGTCGTACTTGGGAGGCCGAGGCAAGAGGATCACCCTTAACTCAAGGCCAGCCTGAACTGTGCAGTGACATTTACAGCTCTGAAAGAGACAGATGTGTTTAAGTCTTCCAGGAGCATACTGAGAGGGAAAGAGCTGAGTCCTGTCGTGTTTCTAGTCCAGCTTTTTGAGGAATCGGCATCCTCATTCCCAGTGTTCGCCCCAGTCTGCATTCCCAGCAGCCACACTGCAGGGCCCTTTTCCCCACAGCGTCAGCATCATCTATTACTTGGTTTCTTGATGACCTGGGGTCAGATGGGGTCTCAGGGTTCTAATTTGCATTTCTGTGGTGGCCAGTGATGCGGAACATTTTTTTGTGTATTTATGGGCCATTTGTACTTCTGAGAAGGTCTGTCCATCTCTCTTGCCCATGTCTGACTGCGTCTTTCATTTTGGGAGTCAGTTCTTTCTGTTCTCCAGGTTCGAATCCTCTGGTGTTGCTGGCATCTCCCTTTCTCTGGGCGATGTCCCAGCGGCCCCTCTGCCCTCGGCCCTCCCAGCAGTGGCCTTACTGAGGATTGTGCTTCCTGGCTGTCCTGCCATCCAAGCTTTGAGTAAATCGTAATTCTTTTTTTTTTTTTTTTTAATTAGTACAGGGTCTCACTATGTAGATCGGACTCCTAGTGATCTTCCTGTTTCAGCCTCCCAAGCACTGGGATTACAGGCATGCCCCACCACGCCCAGTCTCAATCACCATCTCAGCCAGTCCCAGCGGCAGTGCCCACACAAAGCACCAGGGATAGGACCTTGCCCGCTGTGGTGTGCCTACGCAGGTGCTTTAGTCTGCTGAGCTATCTGGATGGCCCTGCAAATCGTACTTCTTGTTCCCAGCTTCTGAACACATCTTCCTGCTTTTGCTTGGAGTGGGAACTGGTAGATGCTGTGTGGGGGCAGCCTAGGCAGTAGGGCCCAAGTGGGGTCCTGAACATTGCTGCTGCCTTTAGGGTCCTCTGCAAAATCACTTTCCCAAATGGGGCATTGCTGGGGGTTTTCATTCATTCATCTTTTGGTTTGTTGAAGTAGGGTCTCACTGTGTAGTCCAAGCTGGCCTTGAACTTATAGTGATTTTCCTGCCTCA
>NW_004524592.1:25432493-25447196 GCF_000260255.1 Octodon degus | reverse complement strand
GTGTTTCCTGCCCATGCTCGAAGCCTCCTGGTGGCTGGCCCCTTGCACCCATACCGAGCACACCCAGATGCCTGTCCCATGGTGTGCTTGGTCCAGCTACCAATGGGGTTTCTTCCAGCTAACTCCACTAGGCTGCCAGCTTTGAGTCTGGCAACATTTGAAATTTGAATATTTCTGTGATGAGTCAGGTGTCATAGCCAGTTTCTGTATCCACATGAAAGAAAATCTAAAATGCCTGTTTTTGTAGCCCAGACTGGCTGTGGTCTCATGATGATCTCCCTGCCTCAGCCTCCTGAGTGCTGCAATTACAGGTGTGCACCACATGCCAGGGTTGGTAATTTGTCCTGACTGACCCGGGTGCTCTACAGAACCCTGCACACAATGCACTGCCTTCCAGTCTGTGTGTCCCATCGTCAGCCAGCAATCGCCTTCCTAGGCTCTTACCTTCCAAGACCCAATATTCCCTGCCCCAGATTTGGGCTGCAGCTGACCACATTCTTTACACTTGATAGGATGCAGCCAGGCAACAGGATGCAGCCAGGTTGGCTTGTCACCATGGGAACAGAAATGTAGCTGTAGGTTTCTCTGGTGTTCTTTTGTACTTTTGGATGGTCAGGGGTTCATGCTAAACTCATCTGGAGTCTGGATATCAGTGGAGGCACCAACTTCTCACCCTCAGCAGATGCTGGGTGACCAGCGACACAGAAGCCTCCATGGTAACTGCACTGAGGGCCCATGTTGGGGTGTGCCGGGGCCATGGTTGACCTGCTCTCCTCCGGGAGAGGAAAGGCTTGTCCATCTCTCACAGCTGGACATGATGGTACATGCCTGGAATCCCAGCACTCTGGGAGGCCGAGGCAGGAGGATGGCAAGTCTGAACCCATCCTGAGTCCCTTAATGACTCCAAGAGCCTGTTTCATAGTTTAAGAGGGGGCGGAGCACCAGCTCCATGGCAAGACCCTGGATTTAACCTCCAGTGTTGAAGAAGCTCAGAGAGTCTTTTTTTTTTTTTTTTTTTAATGTATTTGGTTGTTGCAGGGTTTCTCTAGGCAGCCCAGACTCATGGTGATCCTCTTGCCTTCAGCCTCCCCAGTGCTGGGATTACAGTGCGCTACTACCCCCAGACTCTGGCTGGCTCAGCCCTCCTTGAAGTTGGTGCTGGGAATCAAACTTCAATTCCTGTGCTTGCCTAAGCTTGCCTAAGCAGGTGCTTTAGTCTGCTGAGCTGACTCGCTTTCCCCAAGAGCTTCTTATTCATCAGATGCTTCTCACCATCTTCTGACCTTCTCTTGAGCCACCTTGCTGACTTGTTCTTTTTGCAATTACTAAATTGTAGGGTGTTCTAGACCCAAACTGGACACAGCTCCTTCCACTAGATCTGCTTTGTTGGAGTGACCTTTCATGCATAAGACTTCAAACATCACAGACAGGTGAGCACAGGGCAAAAGCATTCCAGCTTTGACCCCTACCCCTTGGCTGTATCTCTATCTGCCAGCCTCGGATACCCACTGAATAACAACCTGCCTCCTGAAGTTGTATTTATTTATTTAAAGACAGGGCTTTGCTATGTAGCCCATGCTGGCTTTGAACTGACTTCTAGCCTCCTGCCTCAGCCTCCTGAGTGCTGCCTTTCCAGGTGTGTGCCACCACAGCTGCCAGAAATGAACACTGTCCAAGCAAGCCAAAGACCAACTCAAATGAATGTTTCACCTGCTTTCATTTCTCTGGGACTTATTGCAGTGGATTAGAGAGAGAAGGGTTGAAGGGAAGTTGAACTGGTTTTCTTAGTGTGTGGGCTTTTAGTGATTTTTGCTTTTGAGATATGGTCTCGGTCTCTGTACAAGCCAGTCTCAAAGTCATGAGCGTGGGTAATTCCCCTCCCCTGCCTCAGCTTTACCACAGGAGGTAGGCTGGCTTTACATTTAAGTCTTCAGGGAAAGGATGGTCTGGTCATTGTAAATGTATAAACTGACTTAATCTGAGCTTTCCCGTTCCTCCTCGTTCTTGGCCTTTGCCTGCTGAGCTTCTCTAATGCTGTGTGTCTCAGGATGGTGGATCAGAGTCTCCTATTCACGAAAAAGTGTAAGGGAAAGGAAAGCTCCTTTGTCGATGCCATTTTCAAGTGTAGTCCAAGGGTGTAAGCAAAGCTTTGCCACAGATTAAGGTAAAATTTATATATAATGTCATGTTGCTTTCTTTTCTTTTTTTACAAGAAAGTTCTATATAGATTCTATGAAAAATTCCCTAAACTTGGATCATTCACTCATTAATTTCAAACTGTTTTTAAACAAAAAAACTAATTGGTCTTTTAACAGATTTTTACAGTCAGGATAGCAGACGTGTAGTTCTGTATGTTGGGTAAACTTTGAGCCCAGTTAATCTCTTGGTGCAACATAGGAATTGATCATCTCTGCGGTGTGATGTTAAGGTTATGTGGAAACTTCTGCAGGGTTTATTTTTTTAATGTATTTAGTACAGGGTCTTACACACGTCAGGCTTATAGTGATCCTCCTGTTTTAGCCTCCCAAGTGCTGGGATTACAGGTGCACACCACCACGCCCAGTCTTAAACTTAGTCTCCTGTCTCAGGGGCGGGGCTGGCATGGCATGCCAGGGATTGAGCCCTGGTACCTGTGTCTGCCTAAGCAAGTACTTTAATCTGCTAAGCTCTCTGGCAGGCCCTTATCTTTTGAATTTAACTTTCTTGGGGGCCTTTCTGGGATAGATTCTCACGAGATAGTCTAGGCTGGCCTTGAACTCACTGTGTAACCCAGGCTGGCCTTGAACTGGCAGGGAGCCTCCCAAGTGCTGGGCTGCCAAGAATGCACCACCACGCCTGGTCTCCTTGGCTTGCTCAGCACACCACCTGTGGGCAGGGCTGGTGTAGCATGTGGTGTGGGGATCAAACCCCAGTTCCTGCACTTACCTAAGCAGGTGCTTAGTCCACTGAGCTATCTGGCTGGCCCTTCAAATGTTATTTTTAGTACATGTATACATGGCAGTGTTTTCTTTATTTTTCTCGAATGCTTAGACATAGGGCATTTCCAACACTCATTGGTTTTCCTTTGTATTGGGAGCAGTACTACCCACCTCTGGGTGACTCCAGAGTGTCCCTCTGCCAGACCCTCAGGGTCTCAGACCTAAGGCAGGCAGTCAAGCTGCTTGTTGCAGGGAAAGGCGACCTCCTGCTCATCCAGCAAGATGCAGAGTTATGTCAGGTAGGTGGAAGGATTGCTTGTACTAGGAATCCAAGGTCTCTCCTTTGGCTTTCTGCACTTTATTTTTAAATTTCCCTCATGTGTTAGGATTACTTTTCAGTACTGAAACGGAAGACTGTTCTGTAATACATGGCGCGTCTGCAAAGTTTAGAAGAAAGGAAGAATTTTTCACAGCAGCGTTCATTTGGGGCTGAAATGTAAGAGTGTTTTCCCTTTACCGTGTGAGCACACTGCTCTGGCTTTCTGTGCTCTGACGTCAAGGTGACATTTAAAAAGTAATTATGAAAAATGAAGTTTCTTCTTATTTTTATTTATTTATTTGCTGAACCAGGGATTGAACTCAGGCCCTTGCGCTTGCCAGGGAAGCGCTTATTCTACTGAGCCATCTGCCCAGCCCCTGAAGTTTTATATCATCTTTTTTTTCTGTACTTTAGGGAAGGGTCTACAGGGTGTTCAGGGTCTCACTACTAGATTGGACTCATAGTGATTATCCTGTTTACAGCCTCCCAAGTGCTGGGATTACAGGTGTGCACCAGTCTCAATCTCTGTCTCAGCATGCTCCAGGGGCAGGGCCAGCATGGCAGGCCTGGGGATGGAACCCCCAGCTCCTGCGCTTCCTAGCAGTCACTTCAATCCACTGAGCTATTTGGCTGGCCCAGAAAATAAAGTTTCTGTTCCTATTCTCTAGCCTGTGTTTGCAGTGTGATACAGTGCCTCTACCCGTCCACCCGGGCTGGGGCTGGTGTGGACACAGACACCGTAGCTCTTCTCCCTCCTGTCCCTCCGCCCTCCCCCTCTCCCACTCCCACTTGTCTTTCATTTTGCTCTTTATCTCCATTCTGAGTTTCTCATATAAGAGAAACTCTTACTCGATTCCTTATTACTACAGTTTCTCAGTTCTGATTATTTTTCTTTTACTGAAACTTAAAAAACTTAATATCTACCTGTGACATTTGCCATCTAGAATTGGACATTTGGGAATAATTCTCTCATGGGAGGTGTAGGGTCACAGAAGCACTATGTTTATAAGGTTTGGTCATAAAACAAAGTTTTCATTTGTCTCCTATTAAAATATATGTGATGAATGTAACATTTGGTGTTAACCTAATCTTCACTGCTCTAAAAGCCATCAATAATTAAAGGTACTACTTCGTTACTGTATTGTTATAGATTCTGTATTGTGGCTGCTATGTTGTTACTGTGTCAAGACCCTTATGTAGACTTTTAAGTTCTGTAACTTTGAATCTTTCCTCTGACCTAGCAATACAGAGCTAAAGGAAACCTTTTAAGGAAAAGTTTCATTAGAACAGCTAGGTATTTGGAAGGAATAAGAATAAGAAATAAGACAAAGATCTTTTTTACCAATTTGATTTGCAGCTAAACAGGACTTGCACTGTGTGCATACCTATTAAGTTTTGAGATTGCAATAAGATTTGTATTCCCCACACGTGAGTTCAGTGCCAATTTGAACTACATAATAGCACTCAAACAAAACAAAACAAAAATAATTCTCAGGGGTTCTCATCAGCTGACTTTCATTAGCATCTCAAGATCCAAGCACAATTTTCCGGGGGGAACTACCCTCTCGGGCCCCCCTCCTGTCCCTCTCTTGGACAGGAGCTTTCTTTCTCTCAATATATTCTGCTCATTAAAAAAAAAAAAAGAAAGAAAAAAAGATGGAAGCACATAACTAGCTGTGAGTGAGTCCTGCATCTTGTTCCTGGGAATCGAGGCTTACCACGTGAGGTATTTCAGGGAGGACTGACTTTGCAGAATGCCCTCTAGCAACTTCCGGGCTCACCTGGGTCTGGGAAATGTGCACACTACAGAGCCTTTCAGAGATTGCTGTTGTGCTGAAGACCTGGACGTGGTGTGTTCATTGCACAGAGAGGTGGCACATGGGTCTACAAGCCATCACAGTTGTGTGGGCACCGCTGCCCAAGGTCCGCTTCTTAAAAATGCAAAACTCCAATTATACTTCCCTCACACTTCATTGGATGAAGGGGAGTTGGTTGTTTTCTTCAAATTCCCATGAGAGTGATGTTTAAACAAAGTTATATATTTACTAATTTGTTTTTTTTTTTTTAATTTTAGCTTTTTGAGGCAGGATCGCACTATGTAGTCCAGTCTGGCCTTGAAGTCGCTGTATGGCATGGGGTGGTCTTGAACTTGTAGCAACCCTCCTGCCTCAGCCTCCTGAGTGCTAGATCACATGTGTGCAGTGTAATACCCGGCTTCCACTTACAATTTTTAGAATGTGATGTTGGTCCATTTCTTGCTGTACTTTCAGGAAAAGAAACCAGTATTCCTCTGAGGTGGAGTCAAAGGGAACATGTTCTCAGGACCTAGCTCCAAAGGGGAATTGCCCAGCCTGCTGTCCACCTCTGGCTGCTTCAGAGTCCTTGTCCCTGGGGCCGCTGCATGTGTTCATGCTGGTCAGGAACTGATCGCCTCTCCACCCGCTGTCAGCCTCAGAGCTGCCAGGGGTTCGTTTCCTCTCTGCCCTTCCCCCAGGAGCTGGGCACAGCCTTAGCGGACTGAAGTGCAGATGGGGTCAAGGTTCTGTCTGATTCCCGAAACTTCACAGGCTCAGTGATGATGCGTTTCCGTGCTACAGTAGGCAGGTACTAGCATCACTGGCTTACGTAACCAAGCAGGTTTGTAATCACATTCATTTCCCTCCTATTGTGTCAGTTTCTTGGAAGAAAAAAAAAAAAGTCTCAAGGGGTGTGGAAGGCATAACAGTCACAGCCTCTGCATGTGTAGAACTAGAACTCCGGTTTTCTTCACCCACTATTACTTTATATGTGTGGGTTTTTTTCTGCCCAAGTAAATAATTTTAAAGTTCTTAAAGTCAAAGACCATATTTGATCCTGCATCTGGACCTCAACTGTGGCTAAAAGAAAGTTTAGTAAGAAAAATCCCCAAGTCTTGTATTCTGCTGTCCTTTGGGTTCAGTGCTGTGATCTGGGTGGGGCAAGCTTCAGAGGTGTCTCAGCTGCTTTGGATAAGAAGCGGGCAGTCTTCTCAGTCTTAGGAAGTTTCTGGTGAGCTTGGGGCCACGAGCTGCCCTGTGGCAGCTCAGTTCATCTCTCGTTTCCTGGCACTGTCTTGACTGGAGAGTTTCTTGGACATTGTTTTCTTCTGGGTGGACTAAGATAATTTTATCATTATGTCATTGAACAGTTTTCTCTAGGACTGGCCCAAGAGCTTTCCATGTACAATCAGGACTAAGACAACGATGTCCACAGTCTGTACTCCTGTTCAGGGTAGTCATCAAACCTTTAGCCAGAGCTCTCAGGCAAGCTAAAGAAAGAAAAGATGTGTGGGGGAGATAGCTTGATAGCTCAGGGGGCAAAGTGCCTGCCTGGCAGGTGCAAGAACCCAGGTTCAAACACTGGTACTGCATGTGGTGCAGGCCCCACCCTGGGCACATGGTGCCCACCACTGAAACTGGGCCAGGTGGCGCACACCTGTAATTCCAGTGCTGGAGAGGCTGAAACAGGATGATCACCAGGAGTCTGAGCTGCATAGTGAGACTCTACCAAATAGATTAAAAAAAAAAAAAAAAAAAAAAAAAAAAAAAAAAAAAAAAAAAAAAGCAAGAAATAAAAGGGATGCATATAGGAAAGGAAGAAGTCAAACTTTTTATGTGCAGTCAACATAATCTTTTCTGTAGAAAACCACAAAATTTCTACCACCAGATGGCTAGAACTAATAAATTCAGCAAAGGAGCAGGATACAAAACTCACAGTGTTCCTATGCACCGATAACAAATCTACCAAGAACAAAATTAGGGAAAATGTGACTTGCAATAGCATCAGGAAGCATTAAACACTGAGGAATTAAGCTCAACAAGGAAGGGAGCCCACCGTAATGAGCGCTCCAGCGCTCGGAGGAAGGAGGTCCCACAGTGCATGCCAGGGGGGCAAGCTGGGAGCCCTGGGTAGGCAGTGAACAGCGGCATTTCCCTTGAGGCTTTCAGCATGAAGACAGAGGAAAGCTCCTTACCCTCCAGAATAACTTTATAATGCCTGACAAGCTAACCACAACATTAAAATCCCTAATTGTTCCAAACAGGAAGGAGAAAAATGAGTGGGTTGTCATGGTAACTGCAGCGTACAGCAGCTCTGTGGGAAGCCAGAGCTGTTCAAATTGTACATTCCTGAGAAACCCAGGTGGCCCCACGTTCGAGGCCGCTAGAGACAAAGCGTCATTCAGAAACAGCACTTTTCCTCAGTGCAGTGCAGTGCGTAATTTCTAAGACACCTGTCTCCTCACAGGTATTTCTGGTAGGAAGTTTTCCAATAAATAGCCCAAATACTGGATATTTTATTAGTCTGCTCTGTGCTGACGCTGCTGCTTCCTGGGCTGTGAAGATGTAGTTGACTCCCCATGCCCAGCTATGTGTCTCTTGAAGTTAGATCTGAATATGAGGATTAAGTGATTGCTAAGGTCATGCTTTATCAGACGTTCACTATATCATAAGGTGGCTAAATTCTACCTTGGAGGGACTTACCCACCATATGCTACAATGACAGGCAGCCCGTCCTGACCTCCCTGTTCTCTGCCGACTGCCGGTTGTTTCCCTCAGCACTCAGCATTTTTTTTCTGCCCCACAGTTTGCTTTCCCCATCGTGTGTGTGTGTGTGTGTGTGTGTGTGTGTGTGTGTGACTTCTTGTCTCCTCCTTAGAATACAAGGTCAGGAGGAGAGGGATATGTGTGATGGTGGTGTCTCCACCAGACCCAATAAATGTGGCTTTTCTTTTCCCTTCTTTCTTTTCCTGCCTTTCCTTTCCTTTCCTTTTCTAGACAGGCACTACTATGAACTATTACTGAACTCCTGTGCAGTTCAGGCTGCCTTGAACTCACCAGGCTAGCCATGACCCTGCGGTGATTCTCTTGCCTCAGCCTCCTGAGTGCAGGGCTCACAGATTCGCACCTCCATTCCTGCATCCTTGTGGTGCCTTTTGGGCCCAATCTGATCATTTTTGTACCATCTTTTGGTTGTTAGAACAGTTTCATTTCAGCCTTTAAAACTCAGCTCTGTGTGTGTGTGTGTGTGTGTGTGTGTGTGTGTGTGTGTGAGAGAGAGAGAGAGAGTATGAGACTGGGGCTCAGACCCAGGGCTTCCTCCATGCTAGGCAAGCACTCGTTTGCTGAGCTACAGCCCTAGCAGAGTCCTGTTATTAACTGTTGGAGAAGGTCTGGCTGTGCTCAGCTGGTGGCTCCCAGCTGAAACCCTCCTGCCTTAACCTCTTGATTAGCAGGGATTATAGGCAAGGCTCCTGCAACCTGCCTCTCAGGTCTGACCCCCCGCCCCCAGCCTGCGTCAGTGCCCCCACACTTCCTTTGGCGTAGGGTCAGACACCAGCTCAATGAGGTTGGTTCTGTTCGTGCACACATATGGAATTGTTTGCCTGACATAAAATGCTGTGTACTTCAGAGCGAAGAATCCAGGGGAGTTCAGGAGAGCACCGTCATTTATTCAGGAGTAGAATCAAATGTACTGCCTCAATTTACCTTGGTGCTGGGGATCGAATCTAGGGTTTCACACTGAGCTGCATCCCCAGCCCTTTTTTATTTTGAGACAGCATCTCAGAGATACCCAGGCTGAGCTTGAAGTTGCAGTCCTCCCGCCTCAGCCTTCCAGAGTGCTGGGATACAGATGTGAGTCACCAAATGGTGTTTCCTAACGGAGGTCTTCAGAGATGGTTGGGGGGGGGGGTTCTGCGCCACGCTCCTGGGGCTGGAGGCTTAACACCTTAGCACATGGCCACTACGGTCTCTACAGTGCTTAGTCCCGAGTTCTCACCACTTCTAAATTTTGCCCACCAGTGGACTGGAGCCTCTGGAAGGTGCTGTGAGATTCAGTTGGCATTGGCACATGCAGGGGAGGATTATTTTTTTTATTTTCTTTTTTGTCTTTTTGAGCCAGGGTTTTACTGTGCAGTGCCCGTGAACTCACTTTGTAGCCAAGGCCAATCTTCCCACCTCAGCCTCCTGAGTGCTGGGATCACAGGTGCGCATCACCATGAATGGAGAAATCTACTAGTTTATTTATTTTATTTTTTATTTATTTAATGACTTTATTATTTGTTTGTTTGTAGTACTGGGGATTGAACTGAGGACCTTGCACTTGCCAGGCAAGCGCTTATTCTACTGAGCTATCTCCCTGACCCCAAAATCCACTAGTTTATAGCAACTGTGCAGCCTGTAAATTGAGTCTTTTGTACCCTTGAGAAAAACTGATGGGAGCTTTAAATGTGCAGATTTTTTGTATTAGAGAAGAAAAAGACACCTCTAAAACTTGGTAAGCCCAACAAAACAAAAATCCAGAATCACTCTTCATAGACCTCAGCATTGCGCTCAGCTCCCCTCCCTGTGAGTGATGGGCTGTCCCCCCCCCCCCCCCCCGGCAGAGAGGAGGTGCTGCCCATCTGCACCCCGGGGCTACTGTAGGTCCCAGGCTTCAGGGAAGGCAGTCCCTGTCCTGATGGCTGAGACATGCAGCATGAATTTGTAACAAGTTATCCTGGGAGAAGGCTCCAAGCTTGGAGTCCAAGGGAGACAGCTGGACTGAAACCTGCTCTGTTATAGGGAGCTAGAATGTTCTCTGGTCTTTTTCAGGCTGGGAAATTTGATTCTTGAATCTGACCTCTGCTGTTAATGGTGAGGTTTACCATAGATGGCACCTTGGCACCTTGGTCTGTCGGTCTCAGTCGGTCAGGGTCTCTCTCTCTCTCTCTCTCTCTCTCTCTCTCTCTCTCTGTCTCTGTCTCTCTGTCTCTGTCTCCCTGTCTCCCTGTCTCCCTGTCTCCCTGTCTCTCTGTCTCTGTTCCCTGTCTCTGCCTATGAAAAAATTACTCTGTGGCTTTAGCTTAAATCATGAGGCACCCTCAGATGCCCATGTTCCTACCTGTAAGTGAAACTGCCCCCATATATATAGTTGGACCTCTTGATATCCTCAAAGGTGGACTTACAGTAGATAGTAACCCTGTCTTTGGTACCTAGCCATGTGTTATAAGTAAGATTAGACCACTAGCATGAAAAGATAAATATATGACCAGTGAGTCTAATCACTTTTTTTTTTTTTTTCTGGTCTTTTTGAGACAAAATGTCTGTGCAAGTCAGGCTGTTCTTGAGTTCACTTTGTAACCCAGGCTGGTCTCCAATGATCCTCCTGCCTCAACCTCCCCAATGCTGGGATTGTAGATGTACACCTCCATGCCCAGTTTATTACCACTTTTTAAAATTGTAATTTAATTACTGTCCATTGCCTTTTTAGCCTCTAAAAGAATGCCAAAGCTATTTTTATATAATTTGAGTGTTATATTTCATTCAGTCTTAAGTTTAATTCACTTAGTTGCTCTTTGGTAAACCTAGAAACTAACCTCACTTAGTCAGAAATCCTGTCTGTGTAATTTGTGTAATGAGCTATTTATTATTATTATTAGTAGTAGTAGTAGTAGTACCAGGAGTTGAACTCACAACTTTCCCCTTGCCAGGCAGATATTGTGCCACTGATCTATATCCCCAACTCATTTTGATTAGCAAAGATATTTTATACTAAAGCAAATAGTGCCACACATTTTTCCTAGGATGTGCTGATTATTTTTTTTGGCAGAACCAGGGATTGAACTCAGGCCCTTGCGCTTGCCAGGGAAGTGCTTATTCTACTGAGCTATCTCCCCGGCCCCGGATGTGCTGAATAATTAGCAAATTTAAAAAAAAAAATTCTATTTAGTACAGGGTCTCCAGGGTCTCACTACACAGATGGGACATGTAGTGATCATCCTGTTTTCAGCTTCCCAAGAGCTGGGATTACAGAGGCATGTGCCACCACGCCCAGTCTCAATCACCATCTCAGCACACTGTAGTGGGTGGGGGCGGCCCCGCCCCTGGCAGGCACAGGGATCTAAACCCCAGCCCCAGCCCCAGCCCCTTCATCTGCCTAAACTTTAATCTGCTGAGCTATCTGGCTGGCCTTTTTTTGGGGGGGAGGTGTGGCTGCCTCAGGCTGTCTCAATCTCCTGCACCTGATTGAGTTTGCCCAAGCAGATGCAAAGCCCCCAAGAAATTTCCATAAGCCATTTGTTGAATATCACCTTTTAAAATTTTTATTGTTTTTTGAGACGGGGTTTCACTAGTAGTGTAGACTGATCTGAAATTTTCTAGGTATCCCAGGTTGACCTCATTCACAGTGATCCTCCTGCCTCAGCCTCCTGAGCACAGGGATTATAGAAGTGTGGGAACCTGCCCTGCTGAATGCTAACATTTCTTAAAAAGAAATCATGCACCTCTGAGTTTTTGCATAGTTTCTCTATCTTTGATGCTGTTGCGGGTGCTCTGCCCCACAGGGGCTGCTGGTTCTGGTCTCAGTGGTGTCAGCTGGCACCTGAGGACTCCCTGCCAACTTCGCAGCACACCCTAATGTCTACTCGATGGACGCATGCGTGTGGTGGGTGACGTTCATCATCCTGTGGGGAGCTGGTGTGTGGACTTCTTCACTCCTTTCTTTCCCATCCCTTCTCTCTGCCGTCTCCCTTCAGCGCCTTGCCTTCCAGTAGCAAGAGCTCAGTCTCCCTACTAACTGCAGCTTGTCTTTCATTTGGCTCTTTCTTTGTATTTCAGGTTGGGCGTATAAGAGAAACCATGCTATACGGATAAGCCTGTGTGTCTGATTTATCTTACTTAACATCTATGGTCTCGGGGTCACCTGAGTCATGCTTCTTGATGGCAGAATAGCACTCCAGAGTGGCAGGCCCACATTTTCTTTGTCCATTCCTCTGTGATGGACCTGGGGCTGCTTCCTTGCTTCCGCTGTCCAGAGCTCTGCTGCTGTACATGCGGGGGTGCCTGGCTCACTGTTGAGGATGCTTCTTAGCTCTTTGTGGAAGATCCTGGAAAGGGAATGGCTGGATCAAGTGGAAGTTTTAGTTTTTCTGAGGAATCTCAGTTTTGCCTGGGGTCTGCACTGCCATGTCCTCACCAAATGGGGGTGGCACAGGTGTCCCCACATCAATGGATGAGCAGATGTGTGCTGGTTCCCAGCATTCAGTGACATGGACAGGAGCTGTGGGAAGTACCCCCTGTAATTTAGGGGAGGTCAGCACTGGGCACTGAAATGCTGTCCAGGAAGGTGGCGACTCCTGTCCCACAGCCTTTCCTTTCTATTCCTAGCCTTAGCAGGAACACACAGAAAAACCTTGGTCATGTCACTAATCCCAGGCCTACAACCTTGAAACCAATCATTTTGTTTTTGCCTACTAAGGCAAGTACAAGGACTGCGGTTCGATCCCTGGCACCACATACCGCACCAGCCTCACCCCCGGGGCGTGCTCAGCTGGCCGCTGAGTCCTGGTGTGGTGGCACCTGCAATTCTAGCACTGATGAGGCTGAAACCAGAAGGTTCACTATAAGTCTGATCTGTGAAGTGAGACCCTGAACCAAATACATTAAAAAAAAAAATCACTTTCTTTTTTAAAAGTGTTAATCCTAAATCTGCAAAACCTCCAGTGCTGACAGTGTGAATTAATTAATCTACTTATTTATATTTTGTACAGGGTCTCTCTAGGCAGCTTAGACTGGCTCAGGGCACCTGGGGGCAGGGCAAGCGCAGCATCAAACCCAGTTCCTGCACTTACCTAAGCAGTTGTATAGTCCACTATCTCACCAACCCTCAGTATGAATTGAATAATAAAATAGGACCTCCCCAAAATGGGGCAGGAAGAGCTGGAAAGAGGTGCCAGGTGCCTAGGCCCACCTGACAGGGGGCACGACTTTGATTCCTAACCTCCAGCAAAGGCCTTTAGCTCCACACAGAAAATAGAAGAGTGGAGGTGGCTTTCTTCTGGTGACCTGAAATGTCTTATAATTGTGAAGACCATCTCTGATTGTCTTTTCTGGTTGAATGCCATTTTAAAATTCCACAGTCTTAAAAAAAATGTTCACATGCTTTTCAGAAATTCTGTACACGGTAGTTTTTTGTCCAGTACAGTTCCAGAAATGAGGGAGGCCACCAAGATGATGGGACACGTGCTTGATCTCAGGAACCTGTGTTCTTTTTGGCGATGAGTCTGAGTATGGAGCCTCAGACTTGCTGCGCAGTCCAGGCTGGCCTTGAACTTAGCATCTGCCTGCCTCAGCCTCCTGCACAGTATGGTGCAAGCATGTTCCTACACATCCAGCTAGGGAATTCGTATTCTACTTTTTTAATAATAGTAAGAGATGTGTTTAGAACCAACATACAAACAGTTCTAAGGGGCACCTTGTGAATGTTCAGGAATTTCATGAGGTGCAGCTTGGTTTCTTGATATTGGCCACAGTCCAGAATAGTAACTCTTTTATAAAAAACTTTAAGAATTACGTATTTATGTTTGGTACACAGTTCAAACTTGTAGTGATCCTCCTGTCTCAGCCTCCCCAGCACTGGGATTAAAGGCGTGTGCTGCCACGCCTGGTTTGTGAGCTGGCTCAGGTACTAGAGATCGAGCTCTGGTCCCTGCACTTACCAGGCAGGTGCTTAGACCACCAAGCTATCTCCCCAGCCCAGAACAGTAACTCTTAAGGAGTGTGTTAGCAGCTGTGTGTTTGCTTTTAAATCAACAAAATCTGACAACACAACTTCATACCATGCAAAGCATGTTGGGAATCAGTGACCCTTCTAGGGTTTTCCAAAGGCCCCTGTGCTTATGTGTATAAACTTAGGAATGGTTTTACACAAAAAATTAGCACCTTCACTGTGACTGTCCAGTATCCTCTTAGGCAAGCCACTGGCCGACTTATAGAATTGCTTCTCCTTCCAAACTGAAAATTCGGTCTTGGCCTAGCAAATGATTATATAAGTGCAGTTTCACTGGTGCTAACTACGTGTTGTACAAGAAATGACTGTTCACAGTACCAAAGGCTGGCATTTTTCAAGGCACCTGAAGATTCAGTCACACAAGGCACAACCCTATATGAATAGCAAGAAAATTGATCTCAATCTCCAAAACAACGAATCATGAAAATTCAAAGTGTTTTTTTATTGTTGTTTCCTGGTTTCGGATATTGAACTTGGGACCTTGCACTTGCCAAGCAGGTACTTATGCCGTTGGGCTATCTCCCCAGCCCTCAGAGGTTTTGACATCAGGCATGTACAAGAGCAGATCTAGCTCTCATGTTAGACTCTGAGAAGTGAAAAGAATCTCCTGTTGTGGCGAAACTCCTGTTGGTGTTTATAGAGCTTTGTATCCAGTGTGGAGGGCGGCTGGCAGAAGCATAGCCTGCTTTGGTATTCAGAGGTGGAGCGGATTGCAGTAAGCAGCAAGTGCAGTGGCAGGAACAGCGGGGAGAGAGGCCAGCGTGTGGGTCGCTGTCCAGCACTTGGGGCTGAGCCTCTTCCCCACATTGGCAGCGGGAGACCCAGACCATTGCAGCCTCTTAATGTCGAGCAAATTTTCTTTATTGCAATCACTTAAACTTGTAAAAAAAAAAAAAAAAA
>NW_004524592.1:25429159-25432393 GCF_000260255.1 Octodon degus | reverse complement strand
ATAATAATAATGATATCACCCTATTTCTCTGACTAGCAGAGAATTCCCTACAATACAGTCCCTGTTGTACAGCAATGATTAATTTTATGTCATCCTGAAAAACACTCCGTATAAATCTGCAAAAGCTAAAGCACAAAAGCTTGGTCAACATCTTTACCTGGAACAAAGTGAACAGGTTTCATTATGGGGTTCTTTTTTGTATTGTTTGTTTTGTTTTGATGAGGAGCCAGGTTATAGAGCTCTAGCCATGCGGCATTTCACAGTAGCTGGGGTGAGGGATACAAGGAAGCCAAAGACAGTCTGGCCTGTTTTTCCTGTCTAAAATGGCTCTTTATTTGTTTAAATTTTGAGAAGCAGATTCATAAGCCAGTTCTAAATAGCCTGCAAGACAAATTCCCTTCAACCCCAAAATGGAAAAACTTGTGTAATTTCCTTGCCCTTTCTGAAAAGGTGAACCTTTTCACAACCAGTGGCTCACTCGGGAAAGAAATTGCTGTTACAGATAAAATACCTCCATTGAAACCTTGAAATCAGTGCTGGAAATGGCAACTGTGTTTGAGGCAGTGCCCTGAAATAAATTTCCCCAGAAGCCACCTTAATCTCTCCTCAGGCCCTGTTCCTATACACAGGCAGTGTTGGAAAGCCTCATCTGTTGTAATTCCGCCCTAGACACTTAAAAAAAATGTCCAAAATTAAGTGGAATAGATTGCAGAAGAGAATAATGTACGAGGCACCTAAAGGGTTTTATACCTAGAAAATTAAGTATTGCAGCATGTATTGTGCATACAGCCTGCACATTTTCTTTGGGTTATCTCAACACACACATGGACAGGGGTGGAAATTGCTCAATATATGCCTTGGTTTACAGTTGCCCAAAGAAGCTTTTTTTGACCCAGCTATCTAGATTTACTTGTATACTTTTTATTTTTCAAAAGTAATTGTACCCTGACTTGGAGGGGCCAAGTGTGGCACACTAGAAGTTTCTGTGATTCTTGAAGCTCTTTGGCAGTGTCATGATGAGTAGGGGAATAGTCTCACCTAGGGCCTCCCATGGAAATAAAATTTAAGCTACATATGGAATGCAGAATTTCCTGGCACTCACACTGAAACAAGGAGAAGTGAAAGTGATTTGATCGCATATTTTATTTAACCTGATATACCTAATAGTATAATTTTAACATGTGATGAGTGTTTTTAGAAATTGAGATAATTTTCTAGTTGTTCACACCAAGTCTCCAAAATCCAGTATTGTCCTTGAGGCACCTCCAGTGTGGGAAGCCACATTTTAGGGATCAGATGTTTCTAGAAACAGTCTCACCAAGCTGTCTCTGCACACCAAACAGAGGGAGGGCAAGCGTCACAGTCAATTTTTTATATTTTTTAATCTAATCAGCTTGAACTTCTTCAACTTAAATTTTATGAATTAACACACATAAGTTTTTTAAAAACAGCTCATTTTGTTTTGTGTTAAGACAGGGTCTCACAGTGTAGCTCAGATTATCTTTGAGCTCACGCTCTTGGTGAGCCTCCTGCCTTGGCGTCCAGAATGCTGGGACTACAGGAGGGCACCTCCACACCCAGCTCCAGTAGTGCTTTTGTTAGTTGCACCATTCCTTCTCTCGGAGGCAAAGTATTATGCACAGTTGCTATGTGTTTGTTTATTTAATGGATTTGCAGTAACTACAGGTGGCAGCCTGCTATGTTGCAGTAGCACAAGGTTAGAAACAATCCATCAGCCCGCAAGTGGGACAGCCGCAAACCGTGACTCCCATGGCTGTTCACATGGCCCGTGCCTCGCTCGCATTCCACATGGACATATCTCCAAGTGATTCAGTGAAGGAAGTAAGCTGCACAACAGGAGGAGTATAGGACGTGGAATTCTGGAATGACCTGAGGTCTGGGCAGAGCTGCCAGAGTGAAGCTCCTCCACAGTGGGCTCCGGGAGCAGCTCCTCCGCAGGCCGTTCCTAGCTCATTTTTCCAGTTCAGGGTTAGCTTCCCTGACTCTTCAGAACTGTGTTGTGCTAGTGCATTTATGGAGAGGACATTAAATGCAGAATAACTTGACAACTACCCAAGAACATGCTGCAGCTTGCTACTTATTTTTGTGTTTGTGTGTTTCTCAGTATTAAGTTTTATGCAAATAAGGGTTTTCGCACCACATTTTTTACATTTATTACTAAATAATGTCTTAATTTTTTTCTGTTGCTGGGCAAGGTGGCACACACCTATAATCCCAGCAGTCAGGAGGTCAAGGCCAGAGGGCTGCAGTGAGTGCAAGGCCAACTTGGGATGTTTAATTTTTTTTTTTTTTTTTGGTGGAACCGGGGATTGAAATCAGGCCCTTGCGCTTGCCAGGCAAGCACTTATTCTACTGAACTGTCTTCCCAAACCCCTGGATGTATAATAAGTTTAAAGCCAGACTGAACTATATACTGAGACCCTTCCTCAAAAAATTAATATTTCTATTATAACTACAATATTTTATCCCATTAAAGTGTCTAACTTGTTGCTTTTTAAAAAAATTTTTTATTAATTTTATTGAGAAAGAAGTACCAATGAGACAGTTTCAAAACAGGTTAGTAGGACAGTTACAATAATTAATACATTGCATATTGTTGTCTTCGTAGTAGTAATTCATGGTATAAGATAAAGCCATGATATCTTGTCTAAACGCTATTAGTTCAAAACTTTCTTCTCATCTATTTCAAATTAAATACTTTTCAAAAACAGGATTTTAGTTGCTATGATAAAACAATTTTAAAATTCTTCTAAAGTTTGAACATTTAGATTTTCAATTAATATTATTAATACTGGTTATAATGAGTTAAAGCAGAAACACATTTTTTTTTCTTTTTGACATCAGTTATTTTTATTTTAAAGAAAAAAAATAAAAATGGTACAAAATCTCAAAACAAGATTTTAGGAGAGTAACAATGGTTAGTACATTGTGTATTGTTACTGTCAAAGTAGTTTCTCATATTACAAGATATAGGCAAGAAATAATAGGCAAATAACAGGTACAAATGTCTTTTTTTTTAAGTCAACAGAAAATGGAAATATACTTTTTAAAGTTTCTAATAGTAGGAGAAGATATCATACAATGTCTTCTAAATAAATTGTAGTCAAAGATACGATATAAATCTTAGAACAAAAATTAAGATTAAGCAATATTCAGAAAATTAAATGTTTCAAAACAATTGAACTAAGAAAAAGTTTTCATGATAGCAAAGAA
>NW_004524592.1:25419770-25425054 GCF_000260255.1 Octodon degus | reverse complement strand
GTGAGTCTGTGCTTGCACCATTAGCAGCTTTCCTAGATTCTCAACAGCTCTGAATTTTCCTCTGGATTCTTTTGTTTCACCAGCACACAGTCTTCTTACCCAACAGTAATTATTTTTGTCTTTCCTTTTAATCTTTAACTTGTTTCTCTGTTTTGCATTTGTCTTATTTAATAAGCGGTGGTTATTTTTAATTGAGTTTTGTTTTTAGCTGAAATGGAAAATATCCTTTCCTATTTACATCCTTAAAATAAATGTAACCAGAAAGACTGTGGGAAAATAATGACTGTATTTTGAGTGGAAAGTGTTTGCTGTATCCAGCATGCTCAATCTTTTTAAGTTTATTAGTACAATGTAGATATACATAACGTTTTATCCAGAAAATGGTATATTTTGATTCTTTGTTTTCTCATTTCCCTTCCCCCATTAAACTCCTTATTTTTATTTATTTTTAATGTATTTAGTACAGGGTGTTCAGGGTCTCACTACTCAGATGGGACTCGTAGTGATCCTCCTGTTTTTCAGCCTCCCAAGCGCTGGGATTATAGACGCACACCACCATGCCCAGTCTCAATTGCCATCTCAACATGTTGTGGGGGAGGGGGTGTGGCACGGCAGGCTGTTCTCTTTTTATTAATAAAACTTTTGCCTACTTTTTCTTTGAGACAAGATCTCCCTATGCAGTTCAGGCTGGCTCTGAACTCACCGATACAGCCTATGCTGGCTTCAAACACTCACAGCAACTGTCCTGTCTCAGCTGTTCTGAGAGCTGGGATTACAGGCGCCCGCCACCACACCAGAAGTTTTTCATTTTATCCTTCTTTTATGCTTTTTTTTTCTTTTTTTTTTGTCCCTTCCTTTCTTTCCCCCTCACTTCCTAGGTCCTCTGCCCATTTGAGCAGTTCCTTCCCATTTCATAGTATTTATTATACAACTTGGCCCTTACTGACATTTTTGGTTTCTCCTGCCAGGCAAACAATGTGGTATTTACCCATATGTCCAATTTATTTCACTGAAGCATATGGTCTCAGGGTACATCCATTTACCTAGAAATTTCTCAAGTTTCCACTGACACATCAGAGAAGTTTCCATTGATATTTCCAGAGACATATTCCATTGCATAAAAGGCTCACATCTTTATCCATTCCTCTGTTGATGGGGATTTGGTTTGATTCCAAGATTTCCTGTTACAGCATGTTGCTACAAATGTGGGAGTGCCTGTGTCCTTGTGGCGGGATGCTTTTACTTCTTTGGGGAAGATACGGAGAAGGTTAATGGCTGAGTCAAATGGGACCTCTAGTCCTATTTTTTTGAGGAATCTTTACACTGATTTCAACAGTGGTTGTACTAGTGTACACTCCCACCAACACAAAGATTTCTTTTTCCCTACACCCTCACCAGCATTTGTTATTGGTTGAGTTTTTTTGATGATAGCAATTCTTTCTGGGAATCCCAGTGCTTTAATTTTGCATCTCTCAAATGACCAATGATGTTGGAAAATTTTTTCATATATTTATTTGCCATTTGTATGTCTTCTGAGAAGTGTGAATCCATTTCAGATGCCAGCTTTTGAATTGGGTCTTTAAATTTGGGGAATCTTTTTGTATTTAGTACAGGGTCTATAGGATCTATAGGGTCTACAGCGTCTCACTACATAGATTGACTCATAGTGACCCACGTGTGTTCAGCCCCCCAAGAGCTGGGATTACAGACACACACCAACACGCCCAGTCTCAATCTCTATCTCTGTCTCAGGGGCAGGACTGGCATGGCATGCTGGGGATTGAACCCCTGCCACTGTGCTTTGCCTAAGTGATTTTGTTTTTAAGTTCTTTGCATGTTCTACATATTAGACCTTTGAGGACCAGCTGGCAAAAGCGTTTTCCCACTATGGGTTATCTCTTCACTTGGTGATTTCTCTTGTGCGGAAGCTTTTCAATGAGATCTTAGTTGTTAAGTCTTTGTAATATTCCCTATATAATCATCATAGATGATATATGCATAGATCATAGAGATAGCTTCTCTGATTTTCAAAGATGTGCTCACCAAATCTTTGCCTCCACCAATGTCTTTGATAGTTCTAGTGATTCTCTCTTCCAGCAGATTTAGTGTTTCTGTTTTAATATTTAGGTCTTTTATCGATTTTTTTTTTTTTTTTTTTTTTTTTTTTTTTTAGTTTCACATATGTTGAGACATGGGTCTAGTTTTACTCTTTGGCATATGGAAAGCCAGTTTTTTCAAGCTGTTACTGTTAAAGGGGCTATCTTCTTCCATTGAACATGTTTGGCACCCTTTCAAAGATAAGATGGCTGAATATGCACAAAGTTATTTCTACATCTTCTAGTCTCTTCCATCCATCCTTGGGTCTGCTTTCTTTTTTCTTTTTCTGAAAGTACCATGTTGCTTTTATTGCAATAGCTTTGTAGTATAATTTTAAGCCAGGGATTGTGATGTCCCTCACCTTGCCTTTGTTGCCTAGAATTGCTTTTGCTATTCTGGGCCTCTTCTGGTTCCAAATGAATTTAGTAATATTTTCTATAATTCTCTGAGTTATGTTATTGGTATTTTGATTGGTATTGCATTAAATATATATAACAATTTTGGGAATGTGGCCATTTGTACTACACTGGTTCTTGCTACCCAAGAATAAGGCCTATTTTTTTTTCTATTTTCTGATACCACCTTTGATCTCCTTTTACAGAATGCTGTAGTTTTCAACTAAGTGATCTTTTTAGTTTTTTAGACTGAGTCCTAACAATGTCATTTTTTTATGTTATTGTGGGAGGTGTTATTTCCCTAATTTCTCCCTCACTGAGGTTGTCATTCATGTGCAGGAAGGCTATTGAATTCAGTTGTTGACTCTGCATCCAGCTATGCTGCTGAATTTGATTATTAAATCTCGAATGTTTTTTGGAGGTTTTTTTTTGGGGGGGGAGTTTTTGAAGTCTTCTATGCAGAGTACTATATCATCTTCAAATAATAATTTAGCTTTTCCTATCCTTGTTCCTTTTAGTGCTTTCCATTGTCTAATTGTTCTGGCTAATTTTTCCATAACTATATTGAATAAGAGTGTTAATAGTAGGCGTCCCTGTCATCTTCTTGATTTTAGAGTGAAAGCTTTCAGTTTTTGACCATTTAATATGATATTGGCTAGGGCAAGCCAGATAGCTCAGTGGATTAAAGCACCTGCTTAGGCAGATGCAGGGGCTGAGGGTTCCATCCCTGTCCTGCCATGCGGGCCCCACCCTGGGTGTGATGAGATATGAAATGAGACTGGGCATGGTGGCTGGAACCTGTAATCTCTGTGCTTGGGAGTCTGAAAAACAGGAAGGATCACTACAAGTGTAATCTGTGTAGGGAGACCCTGTACTATAAATACATTTTTTTTAAAAAGAAAAAACAATATGTTTGCTGTTGGTCTTTTTTACATGGCTTTTATCAGACTGAGATTCCAATTTTTTGTAGCTTTTTTTTTTTAAATCACAAATATGTAGTGGACTTTGTCAAATAGGTTTTTGTATCTGTCAGTGATGTTATTTTTTGACCTTGGTTCTGCTAATATGATGTATTACATTTATTGATTTGTGTATGTTGAATCATCTGTGTATCCGTGGGATGGATCCTATTTGGTCATAGTGCATAATCTTGATTTGCTGTCTTGTTTATCAGTATCTTTGTGTGTGTGTGTGTGTGTGTGTGTGTGTGTGTGTGTATTTAGTACAGGGTCTACAGGGTCTTACTACACAGCTTGGACTCATAGTGATTCTCCTGTTTTCAGTCTCCCAAGCACCAGAATTGTAGGTGAGCACCACCATACCCAGTCTCAATCACCATCTCGGGGTGCCCTTGGGGCCAGCACAGCAATGGAGGGATCAAACCCTGATCCCTGCATCTGCTTAAACAGGTGCTTTAATCTGCTGAGTTATCTGGCTGACCAAGTGTCTTTAATTTTTTTAAAAAAATATTTTACTATTTATTTGGTACAGGGTCTCACTACATAGTTCAGGCTTATCATGATTCTCCTATCTCAGCCTCCTCAACATTGAAATTACAGATGTGCGCCACCACACCCAGTTTGGGGGCCAGCATGGGGTACCTGGGGTTCTGGGGCATGTGGTACCAAGAACCAAACTCAGGTCCTTGCTCTTGCCAGGCAGGTGCTTAGATCACTGAGCTATCTTCCCAGCCCAAGTTTGCAAGTATCTTGAGGATTTTTGTATTTATGTTCTTTGGGAAGATAGGGACGTGTAATTTTCTTCTTTCGTTGGATCCGTCTCTGGTTTTGGCACCAGGGAAATACAATGGACCCTGGACTTAGGAACTCAATTCACAAAGGCTGTGACTTTTCCCATAAAAAATACTGGAAAAAAACATAATGCATTCCAAACCTCTCTTTTCATCTAAAAAGTGTGGTATAATGGGTATAATTTACCAGACCACCAATATTTTTCCTAATGCACTCACAAAAAAGTTATAAAATGTGCCTAGTCTATAAAATGTGCCTAGTCTATCAGAAACAACAGTTTCATTCTGTACCCACCATTCAAGTTGACATCTTTGACTTCTAAGAAGGTGAGATGAAATAGAAAGTGGTTATTCATCTGTGACCTATTGGTTGTTCGGGAAGGTAAGGTTTTGTTGTTGCTGTTGCTGGTTTTTTGTTGTGGTGGTGGTGGTTTGGTTTTGGTTTTGTTTTTGGTTTTCTTGAGACAGAGCCTGTGCAGTTCAGGCTGGCCTTGAGCTCGCTTTGTAGCCTAGGCTGGCCTCAAACTTGGCAATGATCCGCCTGCCTCAGCCTTTTGAGTGCTGTGATTATACGCATTTACCTCAAGAAGGCGTTATTTAATTTCCATGTATTCAACAAGTTCTTGTCTCTTTGCTATCAGTTTCCAATGTGATTGTGCCGTGGTCTGGTAATGCTTATGGAATACTTCCAACTCCTTTACATTTACTAAAGCATGCAAAACACACACGTTTTTTAAAAATTTTTTATTAATTTTATTGAGAAACAAATAGCAATGAGACAGTTTCAAAACAGATTAGTAGGACAGTTTCAATCATAAATACATTGCATATTGTTGTCTTCTTAGGGGTTATTCATAGTACAAGATGCAGACATGATATCCTGTCCAAACACTATTAGTACAAGTCTTTCTTCTCGTAGCTGTATATCTATCCTAACTATTTTTTCCCATAATTTTATTGGGAAACAAATAGCAATGAGACAGTTTCAAACCAAATTGGTAGGACAGTTTCAATAATTAACACATTGCATACATTCTTCCTA
>NW_004524592.1:25403826-25416725 GCF_000260255.1 Octodon degus | reverse complement strand
ACTGAAATTCAGGTGCAGATCTACAAAGTTTGGATCTATCCAGCTGTGCCTGGCTTGGGTCTGGCTGCTGTGCTCAGCTCCTTCCTGCTGCTGCCCTTGGGGGTGAACCTGTTGTGCCCCTCTGGCAGGATGTTCTGCTCCTGGACTAGCTGGGTGGTTCTGTCCCCTACTCTCTCCGCAGGGATTGCAGCTGCAGGGTTTCACCTTAGGCCTGTATGCCAGGCCTGAGCTGAGTCTGGAGGGGACAAGGTGAAGTAGGCGGGAGAGGCAGCTTTCCCCACACTCCCCGGGCCTGGGCTAGGACTGTATCTGGGGGCCCTAGAATGCAGCAGAAATTCTCATGCGACAGGTGGGGTGATGGGGGTGCCGCAGTGTTGGGGGGGGCAAAGGGGGTGGAAGAGGGTCTCACCCACGCTGCATCTGAGTTGGGACTGGCAGGTCCCTCTGGCGCAGGTTAGCTGGAAGCTCTCCCCTATCCTAACTATTTTGTATATACAGATACAAAATGGTTCTCCATTTATATCACCTTTTTTTGTTTGTTTTGTTTTGTTAGAGATGGGTATTCCATCGCCATTTAAATGTTGTAGGTACGTGAATTCAGCAAAAACATTCCAATATAGTCCAGTAGTCCATAATAATAATGGGTCATCTGTAGAACGGGCAGTGTCAGAAATTGTTGACTTGAGCCTTTTAACGCTCAACATATTAATATGGCTTTATGTTTTATACCTCATTTTTATACTTTTCTGCTGGCTGGTTAAGACCAAGATAAAGCAAGACCTATCTAACAAGAAATGTAACTTTTATATCTGCCAAGGTCAGTCAAATCCCCTCAGGATTTACCCTGAAACCCTGTACCACAGTTTGTAGGTCCTTTTTCAGTGTCAACCATGTGGATGAGTCACGGCCAATGCTTAACCAATTTGCTCTCTGTGAAAGCCAGAGAGAATCTTTTTCTCTCCATGTGACTCTCCTTAGGCACACTCTACTTCGCTGATCACTTTCCTCTAGTGTAAGAACTCAAAAAAGAAATAAAAATAGAAAGGTATAACACAATTAAAAGGAAAGCAAGAACTTAAGGATTAAACAATGAAGAGATGGCAAGGAGAAAAGGTAGGAAACATGATGGGGCAAAACCATACATTTATATGCACAAGATTGTTAAGGCAGTGATCCTGTGAATCTTCAGCAGGTTTTTGAAACTAACAGTTAATTGGTAGCATTCTCACCCTAATTATATAAGCTGATACCTGTGAACTAAGCAACTGCACTGAAGATAGCAGTGTGTAATACTAGGGCCATGCTTGGAATGCCTGTCATTCTGGTCTTCTAAATACGTACTGCTTGTCATGTCATATCAACTACTGCTATACTGTCTCTCAAGTAAATGTTTGTTTAAATAAAAAAGGATAATAAATGAAAACAAGAGACAAGAAAAAAATCTCATAGGACTGTCCTGCTACAATGCTGTATATGGTTAAATTTATAAATTTCTGTGAAAAATATGTAATTGTTCCTATTTTTATAATTTTTCTTTCTTTTTCTTCATTCTGTAGGGATCTAAAGTTTAACATATCAATACTTGATGGAAAATACCTGTTCATGTTATGTCCAAAGTTTGATATTCAGATAGATAGTGAGATTAAACTCAACTGCCTACGTTATAGGGCAATGTCATTAAGTGTCTCTTCTGGAGGGTTAACAACTTAAGTTTGCAGAGTGAAAATTAGAGAAAAAGCAGGGCTGCAAGGACAGCCAACATTTTGGTCCTATCCTTTCAATGTCAGTGAAGACTCAGGACATAAGAGAACCTGTACTGTAACATCCTGTAACTCAGTGATGTCCCAAATTTTCTGATCACACTCAGTTTTAGAGTACATTTTCCCCTCCACTCCCAGTGTTTGGACTTGGAAATGCTTATCAGTCTCAAAAACTACTTTAATATGTATTGATGGCCATGATGTGAGCAAATTCGTGTGAATCTCTGACTTTTATTAAATACCTATCCTTTTTCAGGCACAAAGGTGAACAAGGTTGTTCTTGGGAATTCATAGTTCAGTGAGAGAGAATACAGTCAAGTGGTTTGTTCAGCCATAGGCCTATAACCAAGTTACAGAAAACATGTATGAATGGAAGTGAGTAATTCTCTTGCAGAGTCAAAGACAGAATCTCAGCAAAAACCAGTGGTCTGCACCAGGCATGGTAACCCATGCCAATACTGGGAGGCTGAGGGTGGGGGATCAGAAGTTCAGGATCAGACAAGGCTCCTTAGTGAAACCTGGTCTCTAACCAAAAAGGGCCTAACATGTAGCTGGGCAGTAGAGCCCTTGCCCAGCATACACGAGCCCTATATGTGATCCCCAGTAAGATTCAAGGAAAGAAGCCCTGAAAATGCTTTCTAGGTTTAGGCTCATCATCTAAGCTGGTATTGTTGAATTATGAACCATGAGTGGGAACAGGAAGAAAAGCAGAAAGCTGTACCTGGGAAGTGTTGGCATTAGGGAAGAATTCTCCATAGAAGAAGCTAGCAGGCTCTTAAGTCTCCAAGCTCCCTGTCCACTCCAGCTGCGCAGCTCCAGCTGCAGCCTTGGCTCAGCAGCCGAACAAGGGTGTGCACTCCCAGCCATTTCAGGCCAGGAGGGGCCTCAACAATTCACATTGATCTCTCAGGTGTGCGAGAAAGACAGCTTGAGCATCAGACATATAGGCAAGGTGAAACCAGTGTGTGGGTGGCAGCAGGGTGATGTGAGAGTTACATGGCAGAACCCATCTGTTTTTGTTTTTTGTTTTTATATTTTAGGGAAGGGTTTACAGGGTGTTCAGGGTCTCACTACTAGATCGGACTCATAGTAATCCACCTGTTTACAGCCTCCCAAGAGCTGGGATTGCAGGTGCGCGCCACCACGCCCGGTCTAAATTGCCATCTTAGTGTGCCCCAGGGGCAGGGCCAGAATGGCGGGCAAGGGGATTGAACCCCTGGCCCCTGCACCTGCTTACAGGTGCTTTAATCCGCTGAGCTATGGTCTTTGGATAACAAACTGAAGGGTGTCTGGGAAGGCTTGGCAGGAGGCTAGGGGCTAAGGGAGCTTTGTGGTCACCCAGCTGGGCCACGGGTGAGACCATGGCGAAAGTGACTGTTGGTTCTTGCAGCAGATGGCAAGGACTTAAGCCGTGCCACAGCAGGGAAGACTGTTCAAGGAACATCAGGAATGCAGAATAGAGAGCTAGGCAAGGGGTCAGCTGAGTGAAGTCTAGAGGAAATGGAAAAGCAATCTTTGTGTCTTGTTTTTTGCATTATGATCAGAGAGAATTATTTGGGAAGTAGATTGTCACTCCTGCTAAGGCAGTGTAAATTCCTACATCTGCTGATGCTCTTGACCACTCTGGCTCTTCTTGGCCATAAATATTTGAGAGTTTCTGGGAAGACCAGAACTATCACTTCCTATAACGAAGACAGTGAGTTCCCAACCTGTGGACTCTACTCTGGGTGTTCCTGTATGTTTAGACACCAGTTGCTCCACTGTGTGTCCTTGGAGGTAGCTGTGTATTCACAAGTTGTGTTGTTTGTTTCCATGCCCTTAGGATTCATGTGGAGGGCAGCCCTGTGGATGGCCCCGAAGCAAGCCTGATGGAACAGGACAGAAGCAGCCATGTGGTGGGCAGCACACTCGGTCCTTTCCTGATTCCAGCGCCAACTCCTGCCTGCCAGCTCGAGCCCCTGGCAGCCAAGCTGCAGAACGGAAGCCCAGTCCCTGAGCGGCCTCACCCCGAGCTGAACGGGGATACCAGGTGGCAGGCCCTCAAGAGCTGGTCCGGGGTCCCCCCAAGCAGCCGTGCCAGTCCTGACTTCCTCCATGAGGGCCGAGGCTTTTCCAGCTGTCTAGAAAATGGGGGCATAAAGCGCACAGTCAGTGAACCATCTCTCTCTGGGCTCCATGAGAACAAGAAGCTGAGACAAGACCAAAAGGCCAACGGAGAAGGAAAGAACCTCGAGGAAAGCCAGGAAAGAGATCCTTCTAGCAGCCAACCTCGTGCCTCTGATGAGAGTGAGAACAAAGAATCCGTGAGCTCCAGAGCCCAAGAAAATACAGCTGAAGACCTCACCACTTTTCTAATGCCAGACTACAACAGGTTGGAAAACCAAGCGCATCCAGTTCTGAGTGAACAGGAGCAGAAAGATGACACATACCAAGACGAAAACATTGCATTACTTCTGAAGAACAAGGCAGTGCTCATGCCTAATGGTGCTACAGATTCTGCCTCTTCCCTGGAAAATGCATGCAGTGAATTCCTGGAAAAACCACCATCGCGGTGTGATCCAGGTTGTGTTTCCACTGCAGTGCACAAGACCACATCTCACAGCCATGCCATCGACGGCCAGGCTTCTCCCCAGCCGTCCTGTGAGGTCACTCCCCCGTCGCATACCTCAGGGCAGATCAAGGGCCCACAGCTCTCGGGCTCTGAGCTGCCCCCAGAGCCAGCTGCGGTGGGGACCGAGGCCTGCGACACAGGTCATGCCAGGCCACCAGCTGCAGTGCCCGGTACCTGTCCCCTCCAGAGGCTGGCACAACTGCGGCCACAAGAGCCGGCACTGGAGATGTGCCCATGTCCTGTGCAGACTGGTGACACACACATGAACGCGGTGCCGGCGTCTGTGAAGGGGCTGTGTGCAGGGCCGAGCAGCTTGCAGGCTGCTGGCAGCAGCTCCAAACAGTATTCACAGCAAAATGAAACGAATGGTGCTTACTTCAAGCAGAGCTCAGTGTTCCCTAAGGATTCTTTCTCTGCTACTACCACACCACGTCCGCCACAGTTGCTTCCTCCCCGTCCTCTGTCTCTTCCCTCTTGTCCCATAGGAAAGGCCGCTCTGCCAGATGCAGCTGCAGGAGATCACAAGCAGTCCTCCAACCAAAGCATTGTAACTCTCCTACGGGAAGTGAAAACAGAGGCCCAACCCGAGGCTCCACCACCCCAGAGTCCCAGTTCATCGCTGTATGCGTCCTGCCCCAGCCTGAGGCTTGCACAAGGACCTCAGAGTAATGGTGTCCATCAGAGCAGCACAGCCACACTGGGGCCTGTGCTCCTGTGTGCTGAGAAAGCACGGCCAGCCCCAGACCACCTAGACCATCTCAAACACAGCCATTCCATCCTTGCTCCTGGGAGAGAGGCGCAGGACCCCTGCCCACCACTGCTAGGACACAAAGAGACAGAGAGTCTGAAGAACCAAGACCAGCAACAGATTCAAGGTCTTGCACTCCCAACTCAGCCCTATGTGAAACCAGGATGGATCGAGTTGAAAGCCCCTCATTTTCGTCAAGCCGAATCTCATCCAAAAGGCAAGGAGCCCTCACTGTGCTCCATGCTTCAGCATCAGCCCACACCTGCTATGCAAACACCCTCCAGACCATACACTGGAAGCTCTGTGCCTGGGGGGCTCTCAAGGCTGGCTTATGCCCCCTCACAGGCCGTGCCAGTACAGCACAAGTCCCAGATGTTCCACGGAGACTTGAGTCATGGGCAGCAGCGAGGTATGGTGGACCAGCATCTCCATTTTCCCCAGCTTTCTAGCCAGAGCTGCACCTCCAAGACAGACGCCCTGCCTGCAGCCTGCACACAGGCACTGTGCACCCCTCAATATTTCCAGCAAGTTGCAGATCCCCGAGCTGAGAGACTACAATCCCCATTGTTAAAACAGCACTTGAATATACGGGCTTCAGAGCCGGAGCCATTTTTACACTCGCACCTTTTGCAGCACAAGCCCTCTAAGCAGGCAGCACAAACGCAACCACCCCAAACCCCACCATTTCCTCAAAACCAGCAGCAGCCACAGCAATTACAGATGAAGAATAAAGAACAAATGCCTCAGACTTGTCCTCATCCCCCAAGTAACAATGTTCAGCACGGAAAGGGATCATTCTTTGGCCGTGTTAAAGTGGAAGAACACCTCAGTGGGGAAAATCAGTGTTCAAAAGCAAATGAGTTCCAAACTCAGAACACCCAAGCAGGACTGGAGCAAGGACAAAATGTGAGTAGCAGAAATTCCCCATATGAGCAAGTCTTGAAATCAAGTCCAAGCAAAACCCAGATTTCCTGTTCCAACAGTACACACTTAGTGCCAGTGAATAAACAAACTATCGGTTCTGAATTCTTTGCAGTACATAAGACCCAACACTTGCATCCCATGCAATATTTTCTAAACAATGTGACTCCGGGTAAAGGTATTCTGCGCAGGTGCTTTCAAGAACAAGAGCAGAAGCAGCCTCACGCTCTAGCTCTCCAGGGACATATAAGCAGAAACCAAGACCTGTCCGCACGGCAGGCTGCACAGCTAGTGCAGCAGAGATACTTGATGCAGAGCCAAGCCAAGGCTTTTCCTGCACCTGAGCAGGCACAAAATCCCACACAGACCCCTCCCCAGAAGGACATTCACAAGCACGCAGCCCTAAGGTGGCACCTCTTGCACAGGCAAGAGCAGCAGCAAGCAAAGCAGGCCCAGGCGGAGTCTTGCCAGGGCCAGATGAACAAGCCAATTAAGCTAGAGCCTGGGTCCAAGCCCCCTGCCTGCATGCGCCCTGTGTCTCTGCAGCAAGACCCCAAAGTGTGGAAGAAGCCAACCAAGCAAGAGGCCCCTGCCACAAGTGGTGACCACGCACAGCCGAAGAGCATCCTTGACACCATGGAGCAGCAGCTGAAGCAGTTTCAGGTCAAATCCTTGTTTGACCATAAGGCTCTTGCCCTCAAGTCACAGAAACAAATAAAAGTTGAGACATCAGGGCCCCTCCCGGTGCTGTCGAGACAAGCCAGCTCTGCAGAACTCGATGGCCAGGCCCCAGCAGTCGAGCCACAAGCAACTCCTTCAGAAAAGACACCCACCAAAAGAACAGCTGGCTCTGTTCTCAATACTTTTTTAGAGTCAACTTCCAATTTGCTAGATGCCCCTATAAAGAATTTTTTGGATGCAACTATCAAAACTCAGTATGATTTCCCATCATGCCGGTGTGTAGGTAAGTCTAGAAATGGCCTGAGGCACATGGTGCTTCCCTGGAGTTAGAAGATGTATCCTCAGATATGGGATTTTTTCTTTTTTCCTTTTTCTTTCTTTCTTTTTTTTCCCCCCCCAATATTGAGTCTGGGAGCAATTTGTAAAGGCTCATAAAACTGCAGCTTATATTTTTGTCTTTTAAATTATAGGTACTTTTGCTGTAGGAGAGAAAAACCACACTTTGTGCAGCATTTTTCAGGAAAACTTAAACAATTGTGCCCATTTTTTCCCCTTCCATTTAGAAATGTACCTGTTTTACATTAACCCACCTATCTAATTCTGAAATCATTCTCCTGGGCAGACATACAGTCAGGGTAAAAGAGGAGAAATCTAACATTAAATAACTGCCACATGTGAATTAATGTAGGAGTCTATACTTTTTTTTTTAATTCAAGCTTAAATCTGTTGGTAGTTTTACCAGATTTTTAAGTAATGATGAAATTATTTCTTTGTCCGTGGTGAGTTGGGGAAATTCTTTTTTTAAACACTTAAAACATTGTGATTTATACTATCTTTCTTGATAAAAATGGGATTTTTTTTTTTTAAACAACAGCTTTTTGTTCAAATTGAGAGTATATGATGGGTCTGAGAATCAAGAAACATTTTTTGCTAGGTGATGTAGGTCCATGCGTGGGCGGACACCTGAGTGACAGGGTCCACTTGGCCAGGGAAGAAGACATTTGAAGGGACAGATGTGAACGGTGTGGGGCGATGATGTCCCTCTACGCCTTGTGGAGGGCTCCGCCTATGCATCTTCCTAGTAGTGGGTAGTTCCGGCCACCCTTGCGGCCCCTCGTCTGAGCCGGTCCCAGCCCTCCACCTCTGGTGCTCAGCCTAGTGCCTCTTCCTTTTACCCCGACTCTCATCAAACTGCTCTAACACACAGAGACTTGGGTCTGGATTGAATATTCTTATTTTCAAAGCAGAGTAAATTTTGTGGGAAAATGACCAGAAAAGGGCATCCATGGCAGTAAGCCTGGTAATATCTGGGTGGTGGGATGGGACAAGAAAAAATGTTTTCAAACCTTTTTGTATCCAAGTGGCAGGAAGACTTTCAGTTAGCTTTAAAATGTTTTATTTTCAGTTGAAAAAACTAAATAAATTACATATAACACATTCTAATTCCTCCACTATTTTCTTCACTCAATCCCACTTAATTGGTTTAAAATAATTTCTTGTACCATACCCGAATTGTGATTTAATAATTTTTCCAGTGGCCATCATGTACACGTACTTAGTTACCTGGCACATTTTCTAATAGACCAGTCCATCAATTTACTTATTTTAAAGAAAGAAAAATTTTGAAAATCACTTAAGGCCCTTACTGTGGCACTGGGGGATAATCTTTGTGGATGTAGCCTTTATATTTAGTATAATTGAGGTCTAAAATAATAATCTTCTATTATCTCAACAGAGCAAATTATTGAAAAAGATGAAGGTCCTTTTTATACCCATCTAGGAGCAGGTCCTAATGTGGCAGCTATTAGAGAAATCATGGAAGAAAGGTAATTAATGCAAAGGCACAGGGCAGATTACCGTTTATCCTTTTGTACATGTCAGACATTCGCAGCCTTCCCGCACACTGCAACAAGCAATTGTAAATCGAGTGATTATTAGCAGGCTCAGCTCCCTCGGGGTTGCCAACACACCACACTGCATTCACCAGAGAGTCACAATATTTGACAAAGCTAATCGTCTACTGGCTGGCATGGGCTGCCCACTTGGAGACAGATGCCAGCAAACTCAGGCACGAACAAGAATCAGCCACCAGCCTGCCAGACACAGGGTGCAAGCGGCAGTGTTAGGAGGGAAAGAGTGAGTTCACGCCCCTAGTGCTGTGAGTGGAAAGTTGCCAGGAGACAGAGCCCGTCGGTGGCTGCTTTGCCCCTGTGTCTTGTTTTGTTGCCAATCCCAGCTACGCAAGCATTTGCCTGGATGACGGCTAATTTCTGCAAGACCCCAGAAGCAAGCACAGCAGTGCAGACGGCCTTTGCTAGCGCCATCAACAGCCCTGTCACTCCAGTAGGGTGTCAGTCCATGGAGGGGACAGGCCATTAGTTTCCACGTGGGTAGCAGGAACATGCTCAGTATCATTTTCCTTCTAGTTCCAAAGTATTAACTTGTGAATTATGTAGAAACTCACTCAGTAATCACCCAACCAGGACCCTGGCAGAAGCAGTGAATTTCTGTGATTTTACTTTTATTATTAGCAAGAAATGTGTAGTGCTTGTGTCAGAAGGGGAAATAGTCTATTTTGGGAACTAGCCTATATTTTCAGAGTGGCTGGATACTAATTATTGGCTATGCCCCCTTTAAAAAATATGGCAGAATTCTTTGAAGAACAACTGGAGCAAAAACCCTTGATAATTCCTTAAGTTTTAAAACAGCTAAGTTTAGTAAAGGACAAAAATAAAATAGCACATAATTTGTAAGGCTGAATGTAGCAAACTAACCTAAATTTTGTGCTTTGTAAAATTACGTATAAAAATAAACCTTCCCATTGTTTTCACCCAACAAAGTTATAAAACAGTTCATTACAATTTTCAGTACATTTTGATACTGAAGAAAAACAAGACTATTACCCAGTTTGCTTGGCTTAGAACTTTTTTTTTTTTTTTTTTTTAAGAAAATAAACTTCCATTTTCTCAGGATGTGGTCATAGAATAAAATTGTGCTCAAATGTTCAAATATCTTGGCTGCTCGTTCAAGTCATTTGCTAATTGTGTCTCTGTGTGTTTCTGTGGGTTTTTTTTTTTTTAAGGCTTGGAGAGAAGGGCAAAGCTATTAGGATTGAAAGAGTCATCTATACTGGTAAAGAAGGCAAAAGTTCTCAGGGATGTCCTATTGCTAAATGGGTAAGTTTGGCTCAACAGTGCATTGGTCCCCAGTCCTGGGAATTTTGATTAACCCTGAGAATCTGGTCACCAGGTCACAGCTCAGGAACCACTATATTTACCATGTATTCTGTTAAGGAGGCAGATTCATTGTCAGATTATGAATGAACTGTGTTTAAGTGAAACTTTCAGTAGTGAGCTGAAGGCCCATTCTGTTATCTACCTAAAAAGTCCTTGGAATACAAAATAATAATAATAATAATAATAATAATAATCCTTTAAATGTCCGAAATATTTTTAGGAAACTCTTGAACTCAGCCCCTGCACGCCTTATCTCGCTGTAGCTTGTCTTTGAGACAGGGCCTTGCTATGTAGTTCAGGGATTCACTGTGTAGCCCAGGCTGGCCTTGAGCGAGGCACCACCACGCCCGTGTGGGTTCTGGCTTTCATGCGGGGAGTTTGCGTGGTGGATGCTGCCTGCGCAGCCCCGAGGAGTATGAATCCCTGAGTACTCTGCGTGTAGAGGCAGGAGAGGCAGTGCCAAGTGCTGCTGCATGTCACCCTTCTTTGGGCCCTGGCGTGATCAGGGGTGAAGCTGAGCTTCCCCTGCCCGCTGTGACCCGGTTTTGTCGGGTGGTGGGTGCGGGGCGGCTGGCGACCCACAGGTGATCCGCAGGAGCTCGCCGGAGGAGAAGCTGCTGTGTCTGGTGCGGAAGCGCGCAGGTCACGTGTGCTCGGCGGCCGTGATTGTGGTGCTGATCCTGCTGTGGGAGGGGATCCCTAGGAACATATCCGACCGGCTCTACGGCGACCTCAAGGAGATCCTGCGCAAGCGTGGCACACTCACCAACCGGCGCTGTGCGCTCAACGAGGAGTGAGTGACCCTGGGCATGGGTCGGGTGGGTAGTTTCGTTTTGCTTGCCACAGACTCAAGAGTGCTTCTGGCTGGCCTGATCACTCCGCAATCCTCCTAATCCTCCTGCCTTGGCCTCCTGGTGCTGGAATTCCAGGCGGGCACTTCTCTTATACATTTATAAAGTGGGGAGCGGAATGCCTGCCTTACTGTTAGCTTTAGTCAGCTTCACAACTTGCTGGCGAAAATATGAGGGGCGTGCACCAAGGAGCCATTCACACTCGGGCCGTATGACCACGAGTCCGCAGCCCAAGCATCTGTGCCCACGTGACCTCCACTGTATCTACACCGGCAAAATCTGTGTGTATCCTTGTGCCACCACCAATGTGTCCTGGTGTCTCGGACACCAGGGAAGGTTAGCCGGAAGCTTTGGGAGTCCCAGCGCAAAGAAATTTAGATCTCAGGTGCATGTGTAGGATCTGTAGAAGTTTTTTAGAAGGGACCGGCCAAATAGCTCAGCAGATTAAAGCACCGGCAAGCAGGTGCAGAGACCAGAGGTTCGATCCTCCAACCTATCATGCTGCGCCCCCCCCCCCCCCCCCGGGGGGGGGGCGTGTTGAGACTGCAAGAGAGATTGAGCATGGTGGTGTGCGCTTGTAATTCAGCTCTTGGGAGGCGAGTAAGATCTAGTAGTGAGATTCTGAACACCCTGTAGACCCTTCCCTAAAAGGTCGCTAGTCTTCCTTTCAGGCACACTGAGTCTCCCAACTAATGATCAGTTGCTTCCATTTGCATGTCTAAATAATGAGAAATTTGTGATTATGGCTAAACATTTTCTAGGAAAATGAAAATTTGAGGTAGGATGCCAAGGGTATGCAGTTAAATACAGTTAGTGCAGGCACTATTTAGGTTTTCTGTTTGTTTCTTTGTTTGTTTTTAAGGTATTTAGTACAGGGTCTCACTATGTAGATCGGGCTTGTAGTTATCCTGCTGTTTTCAGCCTCCCAAGTGCTGGGATTACAGGTGTGCACCACCATACCCAATCTGTCACTATCCCTGCGTGCCCAGGGGGCGGGGCAGGCACGGCATGCCTGGGATCCAACACTAGCCGCTGCACTCTGCCTAAGCAAGCACTTTAGTCCGCTGAAGATACCTGGCCGCCATCGTTTCTATTTTTAACTTCATCTACTTAGCATATAGCCAAGCCATGGCTTGGCAGAAGCTTCCTGTTCTATATACTACGAGTATGCTATCCCTGCCCAACCCTGACCTGCATCCCAGTTCTCCCACTTCCCTGAAATAGTAGTTATTTTGGGCAGAATTAGCTGGGAAATAATTTTTAGTTTTGCATTTTTTGTCTAACTCATCACCCAACAAACTACAAAGTACTTGGTGGAGCTTGAAGCAGTGCCCACCACGAGGGCACTGAGCAAATCTGTCCTTCTGCTCCCTTGCTGGACTGGTGGTTTCGCTAACACTGTATCAACTCATGGGCTTGGGGCCTATTCTGGGCTTGCGGCAGCAAGGCAGTGCTCACTATTCTTAAGTTGTGTTTGTAATACGGAAGTGCAAGCTGGCTTTCTGTGATCACTATGCTCATGTTTGGAGGGTGTGGGCATGACTGCCCTCTTCACAGCCCTGCGGTGATTAAGTGGAAGGTAGGAGCTGCTGGTGTGTAACACTATGACGGCTATGCTTGTTTCTGAAAAAACCATGCATAGGAGCTTTCAATTAGAAAAAGGAGTATATAGCAGCCTGAGTTCACATTGGAAATAGCCCCCCCCCCCAGGAACTCAGTAAAGCAGATGACTGCGTGATGATGGATTAACTGGCCTAAATTTATTTTTCTCTGCTGGGGAATTGAACTCAGGTCCTTATGTGTGCTAGGTAAGCATTCATCACTGAGCCACATCCTAGCCCCAAAGGGTTTTTATTTGTTTGTTTGATTTTTGCAGAGCACTATATGTTTTTAAAGTAGAATTCTTAGACTTGATGGCTTGAAATTGTAACTCACTGAGGAGGTTAATACAGAAATGACAGTTGTGGTTGTGTTTAAATTTCTTGAAGACTCACCCTGCACATCCGTTGTTCAAAAATTTTATGTATGTCTGATATTCTCCTGAAGATGTTTCTTTCATTTCCTATAATTACTTTTACTTGAATTATTATA
>NW_004524592.1:25385973-25403726 GCF_000260255.1 Octodon degus | reverse complement strand
TATATTTGTCTTTTTGAGGCAGGGTCTCACTGTGCAGTTCAGGCTGGCCTTGAGCTCACTTAGTAGCCCAGGCTGGTCTCAAATGCACAACAAACTGCCTGCCTCAGCCTCCCCAGTGCTGGGAGTACAGGTATGCGCCACCACACCCTGCTTGTTTTTTATTTCTCGAATTAAAATTGGGCATATACAAAGAAATTTTATGTTCACACCTTCCCTAAACTGTCATCTAGGATTTAAAAACTAAGAATAAGCGGTTGGCCCAGTTGCAAATACTTATAATACAGCTTAAGCAACACAAATGTTGAGTCCAGAACTTGCCAGAGACATCCTGCAGATTAAGGATCTGAAAGGCCTCTAGTCCCCTTTGGTTTTGTCTGGAATTTCACAGTGAAGAAGTGTAGTTATTCAAATGACTCTGAGGTTGAGGTTTCTTGGAACAATTCCCCCAAATTAAAAATAATTAAAACTTAACATACACATGGTTAAAATATACATCATCCAATAGCAGTAACGACTTCACCAGAGATAGCTTTTGCTGTCCCTTCTACCTTGACTTTTTGCCAAGAACAGCTAAGCTCAGATTGGAGCTGTGGGCTTCTCATGCTCAAAGCTGTGGGCCATGTCACTGAGCTCTTACAAGTCTCCGGTGTGCATCCCTGACAAAGATGGAGAGGGGGACAGGAGCTCCGGGATGCCTCCTGCTTGATGTCACAAACTGACTTCTGCATTTCCTTTTGGCCAAGTCAACTGTTTCTCCTTTTTTTATTTCTGTATTTAGTACATGGTCTCACTACATAGATTGGACTGGTAGTGATCCTCTTGTTTTCAGCCTCCCTAGAGCTCAGATTGTAGGTGTGCTGTACCATGCCCAGTCTCAGTTGCCAACTCAGTGCACCCGGGGTGACGGGGCTGGCATGGCAGACCTAGAGTTGAATCCCAGCCCTGCTCTCTGCTTAAGCAGGCACTTTAGTCCTCTGAGTTATCTGGCCAGCCCTACTATTTCTACTTTAAAGATTTCCCTTCGAGATTGCTTTTCTGTTCATGACTAAACCTAGGCATTGTGGGAAGGGGAGTAAGAGTTGCAGGAATGCATCTGGGAAGGGACTCAAACCCTGAAAGGCTTCTGCCATCCTGGCTGCTGTCAGACATTTGCAGAGATGTTATATTATGAAAACCCCAAACATACCTAAGTGGAATAGCAAAACAGAACAGACTCCATGAACTGATCACTCAGCTTTACTATTAGTATTTTACCATTCTTTTTTCATGTCATTCCTCCCCATTTAAAAAATAGCTTTGGAAGTATTGGGGGTCAAAACTGGGAATCCTGGGGAGTGAACCCAGGACTGCTTTGCTGGGCTGCAACACCAACCTTGTCCTTTTCTTCTGTTCTTATTTTGGGAGAGGGACTGACTGAAGCTTAGCCTCCCAAGTAGCTGGGAATGCAGGCATGTGCTGCCCACCACTCCTCTACTTTAAAAAAAATTATTCCTGCCCTAACTTGTGTTTTAAAGAGGAACAAAGATACCACATCATCTCATCCATAAGCACTTGTATCTCTAACAGATAAGAAATTAAAAAAAAAAAAAAAAAACTAGCTTCACTTAGTTCCTTGGAAAGCATACTTTGTGTTCATGTTGTTTAGACAAGACACCACCCCTGTATCTTGTGCTCTGAGGACCCACTAGGTAGAAAACAATGCACAATGTATCAATTTTAACTGTTTTGAAACTCAGTTTCATTATTAATTTTTTTCTCTTTAAAGTGAAACCTAGTCAGACTCTCTCCTTTTTTTTGGCCTTTTTGAGACAGGGTCTCAATATGTAGTTCAGGATGGTCTTCAACTTGCATAGATCTTTCTCATTATTTTTAATACCAGACTATATGATATTGGACTATGTTTAGAGTGTGTCCTTTGAACACCCTCATCAGTCTCTCTCTTTCTCTCTTTCTCTCTCTCTGTCTCTCTCTGTCTCTCTCTCTGTCTCTCTCTGTCTCTCTCTGTCTCTCTCTCTGTCTCTCTCTGTCTCTCTCTCTCTCTCTCTCTCTCTCTCACACACACACACACACACACACACACACACACACACAGTGAAAGTTCCCGCACCTTGCCTTGACTGACTCTTTTCAGCAGAATGCTACCACTTGGAGCTGCTATATGGCACAGCTGTTAAACACAGCTGCTTTTCTGTCCTGAAAGTATCACATGGGGAAAATCAGTCACAGAACTCACAAGCTGATTTGTCTTTATGATGATTCCCTTCTCTTTAGGAATTTGCCAGTGGCCACGTTGCTTCCTGTAAAACACCCCGTGTCCTCCATGTAGCTGGCTTCGTGCTTACTCTTTGCGCATTCTTGCTAACATCATGGGTGCACTTACAGTTAGATACTCAAATAGCACCTGTGTCTACGCATTGCAGGCGTGCTTGTGACACGCTGACGTCTGTTCCTCACGTCCGTCGAGCAGCAAACAATGCCTTCTTGTTTCTGATTTACTAATGTTTACAGTGCTCGCGTTTCCCCATGATAATTTGGCATTCACTGATGATTATGGTCTGTTTTCATTATTGTGGTAGTTTGAAAAAAAGGTTTTTTGATGCTGGGTGAATTTACTCTCCTAGTGTTTCCGTACTGCATATATTTCATTAGTTGGTCCTATTTACACTTAAAATATATTGCATATTAGAAGCTGAAATAGCTGATTTAGTCTTTATCTAGAAGTTAACATACAGACTTCAATAGATAGCTTCTCGTCACTTTCCTTCCCTCGTTATGTACTATGTTTTCTTTGTGTGTATCTTTAAGAGTTTGTTGGAAACTGGACATTTTTAGCAATGTAATGCAGCAACACTGGACATCACATTGCCACTTCCTCATCCCTGATTTGTTCTCTTGCTGGTTATTGTCATGAATTTGCCTTATGATATTTTTTTAACTACTCCGTATAGCTTGACTCTGTCATGTGCAGCATGAAGTCTTTGGTTAGCTTAGTGGTCGGCTAATGATTAGAGAGTTTTATGAAGTTGCTAAGCTCAGTAGTAAGTCAGTTTTTGCCAAAGGGATCTTCGGTGTTTAGAGACAGGCATCCACCACTCAGCCAAGTTGGTCGCAGTCCTGGGTTAGCCTTTGTGCCCTTGCTGCTGGAGAATTTCAAGATTAGATTGTGGTGACGGTTTAGGTCTTCCATAGGACTCTTCACTGTGCACATGGTCCTACACACACGGGAAGGTTTCTGGGAATGTACTGAAACTTTTCCAAGTCTGTTATGGACATCTTACTTTTCAAGATTTTCCCTTTTGTGTATGTTGGGGGAGGGAGGGCTGTGCAATCCCAGGGCTCTGTGCATGTTAGTCAAGCATTCTACCCCTGAGCTACATTCTTGGTTCTTGCATTAAAAAAAAGGTTTTTTTGGTTATTCTGTTTCTTGCTTATCTGTTATCACTATGTTAGGCAGTGGCAATATTCAGCAATTGCCTATAGTTAATTTTTAACAAACACTTAACATGGAGGAGGGCTGTTCATATTGGGTGTGCTCCAAAGTCAGATCAAGTGAAGGTAACCTGACCAGTGAGGTCATCAGGGAAGCTACTAAAGAGGTCCCTTGATGTCAGTGCCCTGAGAATGGTACCTGGAAGCTGTCCACCCATTTGCTGCCCTCCAGAGTCTGCCAGGCTGCTTGAGTTTCATCCTGATGCAGGCTGTTTGTTTTCCAGGCTACCATGGAGCTGTGGAGAGGATGCACATGGCATGGGTTAAAAACACCACCTCACTAGTAATTCTCATTGTGACACTGGGCTTGATTGTGGTTCTGGGAATCAAAGCTAGGGGACCCTGCATGATAGGCCCTATGCTGAATCCCACTCTGCCATTACCACTCTGCCACTATGCTGAACCCCAGCCCCTCTAATTTTTTTCTTGAATAAACTGAATATTGCTTCAAGCCTTTGGTTAATTTCCAGATTTCTGAAAAGTTGATTCTGGTCATTTTTGCCAGTAGTCTCATAGTTTTGTGGAGAAGAAAAATTTCGAAGTCCCTTATTCTGCCATTTTTATGACACCTGCCTAATGGTCATTTCTGACCATCATACAATTGTAATATTTCTTGTGGATTTACAAGCTGAAATTCTTTTAAATACTTTGTCTTCTGAGTTGATTTGCTGTCATGGAATCATTTGGATACAAATGACAGGATAAATGCATAGTTAAGATCTTTAGCAAATTTCAGAGATTTTTAACCTGTTCATTTTGATGGAAAATCACAGTTGGAAATCACACTGTCTAAATATGCTTCTTTTTCCCGAGAAGTTATTAACTTGAGCTTTCTCAAGGACAAGCATGAAGTAAATTATTTTTAAGAAAGAATTTGAACTTTTTCATTTGTTGTTGGTTGATTTTCTGAAACAGGATGTAAAGCTATAAAAATTAGGCTGGCCTCAAACTTAATGACCCTTCTTCTGCCTCAACCTCTTGTGTGTTGGGATTACATGCACAACTATGTTCAACTTGAAATTCTAGTTTAAAACCTGAGTTCATACTTTACATAGTCAAGATTACAGGTTGTTTTTATCTCATTTTACCTAGGATCTCTTGGCTTTGACATTTCTTTATGAACAATATACATAATTTCAAAATAGGGGGTGGAGAAGGGAACTGACAACTCCCAAGATTAACCTTCACTTTGTAAAAATTACTGTACATGTGATTTTTTTTTCCTGGTCATACATTTGTGCTGCCCATGTTTTCTTGACACATTTCAATAAAATGATTTGCAAAATAATAATAATAACAGTAGACTACTAGAATTGGGTTTATAATCTTGGTTTTTTTCATCCTTTATTTCTTTGAATACTTTGTTGTATCAGCTGATGTCTGCAGTGCGTAGCATTCACATTCCTTGTGTGGAGGTGGAGCATGCACATAATGTTTAAGTTCTTTTTCTCACCTCCACTACTTGCCTCGGTCCAGCTCCCAGCTGACAAAGATCTAACACTCTACTTTCTATCATCTATTTTTGTTTTGCTCCTTATTAGCACATGGATTTCTCCTAAGACAAACCATGCAATATTTAAACTTGTGATTTATTTCAGTTAATATTGTGTTCTCAAGGTGCACCTAGTTTCCTACAAATGACTCAAATTTATCATTCTTGGTGGCACAGTAGTTCTCCACTGTGTGTAAATGTCACATGAATGAATAAATTGTCTTTATCCATTCATCTGTGATGGATATACAGGCTGCTTCCAGGGCTTAGCTTTTATGAATTCTATGCTGTAAACATGGGCATACATGGGTCCCTATAGTATGTTGTATTTAACCTTCCAAGGAGATACTCAGAGGAATAGGTAGGTCAAATATCAAAAGGAATATAATACTTTGTTAAGGCCAAAAACTAGAAAGCCCTCAAATATCCATCAATTTTAAGGTTGTTAACTTGTCATATATTCACACAAAGAAATATGATGAGAATTAATGAAGTACAACTACACACAGTGGTATAGATACATCTTCTCAAAATTGTATACCAAGAATCCAGATACAGCTTAAAGTTTTACATTTGATATTCAGGTGTATAAATAAAAGATGGATAGAAAGACGCTAAACAAACCTATTCTGAGAGAAATGACTTTTAGGGAGACAGACCCTGGAAGAAAGTAGAAAAGATTCTCTTTGCCTGGAGTTTTCTGTGTGTTGGCTTGGTGCTTTCTAACTGGGTGCACCCCACTCGGGAACTGTCTTTTTTATAGATGAGGCTGCTGGGGTTTAAACCCAGAGTCCAATCATGCTAATCAGAGCTCCACCACTGAGCTGCATCTCTGCCCTTTTGATTGTGAGACAAGGTCTCACTAAATTGGACAGGCTGGCCTTCAGCGTGGGAGCATGGAGGCGGGGGCAGATCTCACTGTTCCTAGCCATGAACTGGTGCTTTGATTTTCTAGGAGAACATGTGCCTGCCAGGGGCTGGATCCAGACACCTGTGGTGCCTCCTTCTCTTTCGGCTGTTCGTGGAGCATGTACTACAATGGGTGTAAGTTTGCCAGAAGCAAGGTCCCAAGGAAGTTTAAATTGGCTGGAGATGACGCAAAAGAGGTTGGTTTACTTCCTGACACTCAACCAGTTTTTCCTAAAGAACAGATGGGCATGGATGTTTAAGCTAGTATATGGTCCAGAATATGTGAACAATAAGAAAATTTCAGTGTATTGTATGGAATGTTGGAGGATGCTTGTTATCCCAGCTACTCAGCAGGCTGAGGCAGGAGGATCACAAGTTCAAGGCAACCTTAGTAACTTATCGAGACCTTGTCTCAAAGTTAAAAAAAAAAAAAAAAAAAAAGGCCTTTGGATGTAGCTCAAGGTAGAGCACTTCATTAGCAGGTACAGGACCTTGAATTGAATCCTTAGCATTTTAGAAAGTGGGGAGGGAGGAAAGGAAATCAATGTATTTAGCATTTAAACCTGACCAAAATTTCAACCTCCACACCATATACCTTATACTTTTCTTTTGTATCTTAAGTACAGTGTTATGCTGTAGATACTAATAATATGTTTCTCTAAAAGGAAAATGTCATGACTTTCCTGTAGGTTACTCTAATAGTAAATGAATATATAATAATGTACAAAAGCTCTTAAAATCATGACAGACTTTTTTCAAAGGGACGTTCCTTTTCAGTAGAAATATTTAAGCTAGGCATCTTTCCATAAATTATGGACACATTTAGTAAACATTAGGAGAAGCAGCAACTCATGCTCCATGCTGAGCTTCTCCCCAAGGGAAGTGCTCACCACTTTAACCACTTTGCACGCAAAGCTGAGCAAACAGACAGAAGCCTCCTGCCTCTCCTGTAGGGCACTCCACACAGAGACCTTCACAGTTCAGGTCCCACCCAATGCTTTAAACAATCTGATTATTGAGGTCTACTTGCTAAAAACTCTAATATGAAAATGGACCTGAGCCAGTCAGCAGGACAAGTGCTTTGGACAAGGGGTGGGACTGTCCCTCCTGCCTGCCACAGTGCAAACTTGGTCTAAGGCCTCCAGTGAGACAACCGTGTCTCCATGTGTCCCACTGTCTGGGATAAGTCATCAGTATCCTGCCACCTGTCACAAAGGAAGAATCTTCACTGTCCCTCACATAGTGACCACCTGCTGTGACCACAAGAGCACAGAACAACTTGAAAAGCACGCACTAATTTGAAATGAGAATACTGTACATAGATCCATGAAGCCCCAACCCCCTTGAATGTCCCTCTTCCTCAGCAGATGACAGGACAGTGAGATGGAGAATGTGACCCCTTGAAGGCCTCAAGCTTCAGTTACCTCCCACCCCACAGAGGTCTATAGCTAGCTGCAAGCAAAGCAACCTTACCAAGCGTAGATTCCTTAGCTCGCCTTGTATAACCTTGGACAGGACTTTTTAAAAATACTAAAACAGAAGCTTTTAACTCATTGAAAGAAAGAGGGTATTTACATCCTACATCATTTGAGGGAATGCTATAACAGTTTTTTAATGTATGGCAAACGGATATACAGTTTAATGTTGAATTCTTCATTTTATACAGGAAGAGAAATTGGAGTCTCACTTGCAAAACTTGGCCACATTTATCGCACCGATATACAAGAAACTTGCCCCTGATGCTTACAATAATCAGGTAAGTTGAAATAGTTATTGGTGCTAAGTTTACTAATTAGTAAAATGGACAAAAATTTTGAAACAGCAATTTTCCTTTCCTTTTGTAACTCTTCCTCTTCCTAATAAGCCCTTGCTTCTGGCCCATGAAAAAACTGTACAGAATGGCACATTTTGATCCTTTTAGCTTTAAAGACAATGAGACTTCAGGCTCCCAGCTATTGTAGCTCCCATCCTGGTTCTCATGGGGATAAGTTTGACTCTTTAGGTAGATTTTGATCATTACATTAAAATTATTTGGCCCCAACTATAGCTTTTTCAATTGCCTGTAACTATTTTTCAGAGGATTCTAGAAAGCTGTGAGCATGCAGTGCTGTATGCATATATAGGGATGTCCCAGTATGTCACATTTTGCCATATTTTGTTTCATTTGGCCTCTATCCACTAAGTACTAATTTGTGTTACCTATTTTATGTATATTCAGCTAGATAGTAGGTGATCTTGTTGGAAATTGCTCATGGGAAAGGCTATGATGTCATCACTTTTAGGAATACCAACAACCAAAGTAGTCACACGTGAAAGCTATTGGCTATTTGTTGAAGATCCTCCATGCGGTTTCTCATGGTTAACAATTGCTTATTAAAAGGAGACAGACAGTAAAACAGCAGTTATCAGTATATTAGTTAGGTCTTGTCACTGGGACAGAATATCTGACCCCTGCATCCTAAGGGAGGAGAGGTTTAATTTGACTCACGGTGCCTGAAAGCTCAGGCCGTGCTCATCTGTCCTCTAGGTAGCAACACCATGGTGGGAGGGCATGGTGAAGCAGAACTGCTCAGTTCATGGAGGCTGGGAAAGCAGAGCAGGGAACCGCACAAAGAGGAAGGAGACAGGGCTGGAGACATTCTCTAGGTGACACCCTGTGACCCACATCCTCCAATAGGCTGTCTCCCTCAGAGCCCCTGCAGCTATGCAGCCTGTGTGTGCTTGCTGCCCTCATTGTCCCCGCCCCTCAGGACTCTCTTGAGCCAGGTAAGTTAACAGTTAACTATGCAATAGATAAGATGAAGGTAACTAGCACAGAGGCCTGTGCATACTTCTGAGAGAATGAGAAAGGGTCGTTCCTAAAAGTAGAGATGTAACATCACAAATGTACCTGGATGACAAATCTGTAGACTGTCTTGGAGATTAATGTTGGGGAATGAACTGATGTTGATCTGTATTTCAAAAAGGCTACTCAAGGAGCCAAATGAGGCAGAGTGTAAGGTCAAAAAGAGAAGAAAGCTACTGTAGTTGTTAGGCAAGGCATTTGTAGACACCATGTTAAAGGATTAGCATGGAGGATGGAGAAAATAAAATCTGTCCATGAAATATGTGAGGTACAGTTTGTCAAGGGTGATGTCTAATTGCACGTAAGGACAGGCAGTAAAGAACTTAGGGACCCACCGAGTTTGTGGTTGGCACATGTGATTCTATCAGACGTATCAAAGATCAGTGAAGACCAGTGTGTTTAATAAGTGAACGGGGAAAGGCATTGAATTTCTTTTTGTAGTGCGTGGACTGACAGGTATCTGGGTTAGAGGAGCAACCAGGAGGAAGATGGGAGATTTTGGATCTGGCAGGATGCAATAAGGAGCTGCAGCACTGGCATGGCTGGGAATGCAGGCCCTCATTGTTTTCAGAGTACAGGTTATCCAGAGGAGAAAGGACCAATAACAAAGTCAATTAAAGCTTTTAAATGGATAAGAGTTTTAATATTGCATGGCAGATACTATGGGTTCTGTCCATTGATATGTTAGTGACTTAGAAATAAAAACAGCCATGTCATCTGTACTCATAGCACAGGTAAAGAACATCTGCTATTGTGGGTAGTATCATAGAGCTGGCACTTGGTCTTTGCCCCTTCTCCTCTACTGAGTTATCTCTCATTTCACATTTGAACATCCTTCTTTGCTATATTCCTTGATTTTATCACATTTTCTTGCTATGCTAAGCTTCACTGAGTCTTGACATCATTTCTTCAGTTCTATGTATCATTTTTCTCCTGTCTGTGTGGGAGACATATGCTTGCTCGTCTATGATTTTTGCACCATGAGACATGAAATAGTAGGTTCACATCTCAAAGGTATACGCTGCCTGTCATTTGTGGAGAAGAACCTTAGGCAAGTGCTGTCTCAGAGTACCTTCTGTGATGAAAATGTTCTGCTTCTGCTATTCAGTATCATAGTCACTGGCCATTTGGGTCTTAAACACTCGCTATGTGGCTTGGGTGACCATCTTAGCATAATTTGAGCCCAGAAGAAAGCCAAAAACTTCGATTTGTTGTCCAGACATAGGAGTGGATTTCTGGTGATCCACTCACACCATGCTACATGTGCCCAGTGGGAAATAATAGGAAACTGGTGAAAACTTACTGGGTAGTGAGCACATCACCTGTCTTTATAGCATGGCTCTGTTCATGCAGCATCTCAGGGAAGGGAAACTACCAGTGCCGGGGAGGAGCCATTCAAAGAAGCAGACCGGGCCATCCTTTGAGCTCCCAACAAACCTGAAGTCATTGTGTTGCCAACAGCCAGCTGGCAGGAGACTTCCCAACACCCAGGAAGTAGAGCAGAGCAGAGCACTCATGAGGATTCTGCTCTGTGAGAAGCAACTGGGGGTGCTCTGGGCCCGCCTAAGAGTACTTAAGATCAAGACCATGAAGGGTCAAATTGATTCAAAAGTAATTTAATAGTACTGCAGAAGAAAGATTTGTTTTTAAGTTCAACAATCAACAAGGTATAATTTGTAATGTCCAGCATCCATTTAAAACTTGCCCAAAAAACCCTAGGGAGTATGACATACAGTGAGAAAGAATGGACATCTGGTAACAGAAGTGTCCCAGGAATGACACAACCATAGAATATGAGGACCTTGGAATTCACACAGTCATATTCTTTCTGGACATTCAGATGATCATAAGAAACCATGAACTGTGAACAACACAAAGAAAAATCCACCCTAAGCTGCTAGAAAGAACATTTATAAAGCCTAAATATAAAAATATGCTAGGTGGAATTTTAGCAACAGAAGCTTAGTAAGCTTGTAAACATAGCAATGGAAAATTTCCAATATCCAGACAACAAAAAAGATTGAGGAAAAATGGAATTGATCAGTGGCAGACAATATGTGCTGCAAGTAATAGAAGGCCTACAAGAGATTTTTTTTTAATTCTAAAAATGGAAATTTTTTCACATTTCTCCAAAATGATACTATACACCCATAGATATGAGAACATCAATAAATCCTAAATTTTACGAAGCCACAGTGAAAAGTGCATAGAAACATCATAATAAGTTTGTCCCCAATAGTGGTAAAGAGAATAAAATTTCATGTGGAAAGTAACCATAAAGACATGAAATTGTATGTCACAAAAGAAGAAAGAAAATATAGATCTTTCAAATACTTAAAGGGGCGTAGACTCTTATCAACTCAGAAATCTGTAATCAGTACCAACCTTTCTCAGAAGATGAAAAAATTCATTTTTCAGGCATCAAAGGTGAAGGAATTGACCAATAGCAAATTAGCATCTTAAAATGCAAAGGAAGTGATTGGGCAGATAAGAAAGCATAGAAGATAAAACCTAGCTTGTTTGTTTGTTTGTTTGTTTGTCTGAGGCAAGGTTTGTAGAGTTCAGCCTAGCCTTGATGTCACCAAAGTCCTCCTGCCTCAGCCTTCCAAGTGCTGGAAAAATTACTATAAAGATGACTTTTATCTAAAAATATATTCACACTGCATACTGAGGTCCAGAGCATACACAAGTATGAACTGAAACTGTACTGTTGTAAAGTTCTTATACTGCATGTGGACTCATACATTATTTCACTGTTGACTACAGACTTTAAAGCCAATACCACTGAAGTATGTATAGGTCAGACAGGAAAGAGAAAAGGGGAACCATTTCAAAAATACTATTTTAAACAAATGGAACACAAAAGGTAAGACAAATAGAAAACAGATATATTTAAATTCATCCACATCAGCAGCCCTATGAACTATGAATGGTATTAACACTGCACTGAAAGAGCAAAGCTAAGCAAACCCCTTTAATCATAAAGACGTAAGCAAAAAATTGGAGGAGAAGGAAAGACACATCGTGCTCACATTGATCAAAAGAAAAGCCAGAGCAACTATCAAGCAGGCAGACTTCATTATAACAAAGGTTATCATTTAATGGGGAGACTCACATCAAGAGAACATAATTGTCTCAAATTGTTACACTTAATATCTTCAAATTAAAAGCAAAGAGTGGGGGCCGGAGAGATGGCTCAGTAGGATAAGCACTTGACTGGCAAACGCAAGGATCTGAGTTCAATCCCCGGTTCCACAAAAAAAAAAATAATAATAATAATAAAATAAAAGCAAAGAGTAAAAATCTCACAACTACAGAGATTTGAACATATCTCTCAATAATTAATACAATAAGTAGAAAGTGTAACAGGAGAAGATTCAGCAATTTTAACCAATTTACAAAGCCATTATCAATAAAATTTAAAGCCTCAAATATAAATAAATGAAGTGAAATAAACTAACAGAAGGGTACCTACAAAATCCTTAAACATCTGGAAATTGAGCACTATCTAAATACCCTATGAAGAAATCACCTAGGAAATTAGGAAGCAAAAAGTGAATGGACGGCAGAAATGACACTGGAATGTGCGCAGTGCAGGTAGAGCCTCAGGCGTTCAGGGGTTGACATGCAAGTGTAGTTTCAAGTCAGGAAACTTCATGCCCTGAGAAACTTGAAAAACAGAGCAGTTAAGCCCTGCGGGTGGAAGACAGGACAAACTAAAGACAAGAACAAAAATCAGTGAAACAGAAGAAACAAAAATGCAGTAAGTAAGTGAACCTAGAAGCTGGTACTTTGAGACAGTTTGTTCGGGAGCAATAGAGATGCAAAAAATGACCCACACCGAGAATTGGAGGCAGGAGGTGTAGACCAGTGTACACACACACACACATGCACACACACACACACACACACACACACACACACACACGAGAAACACCATTACTAACTTCATATCCATAAATTCAGCAAGTTATGTGATATAGAGCCTTTGAAAGATATAACTAGCAAAACTCATTAAGGGAAAAGTAGTCAAAACCTGTGACCTAGTTTTGATTTATAGCTGAAAACCGTCCACGAAGAACACCTCCTACCCAGGTTAGCAAAGGATCCCAGCTCTTGCAAATTCCTCCAGCACTGGAAAATCTATAAACGCTTCCCGGTTCTTTCTCTGCAGCTGGTACCCTTCTAGTACCAGGACTAGACAAAGGCATTCGGGAAAAGAAATTCTACAGCATGGCTGTAAAAATTCTTAATGTATTAAATCCAGCAGAATAGAAGAGAGAAAATGGAGCTCATGTCAGGAATGCATGACACATTTGACTCTCAAAGTCATTTTCCAAATCAACAGATGTAACAGAAAAAACAGGATTCCTCAACAGATGCAGAGAACACACTTGTCAACATTCAGCATCCATACAATGGAGCTTTCTCTCCCTAAGAGATGAAACTCTGGGAGCTAAGTCATGCTCTCTCTCCTAAGATGAAGGCCATGACAAGCGGTGTGGCCTCCCACTTTTGTACTTGGGGATGACACACTTGTCTCCTGAGAAAGTGTTCCCCCAAAATCTAAAACATCATCATCAATTAGAACTATTTGAGGCAAATCTGCACACTGGTAGCTGTGGTTCCCATGGTTCTGTCTTCAGCTCCACACTGCTTTCCTTGCCCCAAAATGCATTAACTCATCTCTAATTTTGGAGAATTCAACCGATGACTGCAGCAGAGCCTCCTGGGGTGTGTGCTTGATTTCCATGACCCACAGTGAAGTGACCTTAGCCATCGAGCCACTTTCTGTAATGAGTATGAACACACAGTGGCGCCATCCAGAATTGGACGAAATCTGCACCCGTGGGCAGAGTCACCGAGAAAGAATGGGACATCTGCGGGCACCAGCTGAGGGAATAGCGAACTGATCTAAAACTAGCATGATTGAAAGTAAAAGCACTGTATTGAAGGATGTGAGGGCATTGCAGACCTTGAACTACTAATAAGCTTAGCAAAATGATACAATAAGAACACTCTGATATACTAGCAATAATTAAAAATTTAAACAAGAATAACCAACAACTAAAATAGCATCCAGAATGCAAAATTCTCAGGCATAAACTTGACAGAAATCTCTTTGATAAATTGGAGAGCTATACCATGTTAATCACAAGACTAAACATTGCTAAATGTCAATTCTTCCCAAACTAATTGATGAATTTAGTATCAAAACCTGAGCAAGCTTTTTGAAAGAAATTGACAAGATGATAAAAGCCATACGCTATACAGTGGTACCTTTGCTCACAAATTTCTTCCATGATTCTGGAAAAGATGGCCTTAGTTGTGTTTGTCACCTAAAGCAGAGTTCCAGACTGGAAGCAAAGTTTGCCAAGTGATGATACTGGCAAACTGAATTGTTCAAAAGCAGAAGTGTTCATAGGCTGAAGGATTACTGTGTGTGTGTGTACAGGCAGGTTTGGTTCCAAGATCACAAACACCTTCAACTTGCTAATAATCTACTAAGAGAATTGTTACTGATATGTACACACACACACACACACACACACACACACACACACAATAAATATACCAATGGATTAAAGAGTTTATAATCTCAGTCCATTGATTTTATTTAACAAAGACAGTTGAATCATCTCATCCAGCGGTATTTGTAGAATTGGATAGCCATATGGAGTGTGTACACATACCCATAAATGCTTAGTTCACACCATATATAAAAATTACCTCCTCCAAGCTACTCCAATTTAAAATGCAAACTATTCTGTAGTGGCAGAAAGCAGATCAGCAGCTGCCTGCAAACAAAACAAAAGATGAGGCTTTCAAAGATACATGGGGAAAACTTGAAAAACTTGGGGTTCTGTGGAAATTAGACTTTATTTTGTGTACAGTGGTCATTATGTGGGTGTACATGCATATCCCAAATGCCTATGTAGAATACCTGCTTAGCAGTGAATAATTGGTACTTAAGAATGACTAATAATTGGGAGCTAAGGGTACAGCTGGTTGGCATCATTCTTGCCTTTTGTGTGTGAGTGCTGGGGTACATTCAGAAGGAGACAAAGCCACCAGAAGGCTCCCTGTCAGTTATACTTAAGTAACTCTGCAAAATACAAATTAAACCCTGGTAAGAAATTTGTTCTACTATGGGTCATTCCATTTTATTCCTGGATGTCCAGCGCAAAGCATTCCTAGAGGTTGGATGTAGCCCAGGCCCCTCAGGATGCTTTTATCCAGGTGTGAAGTCAGCCCCCCACCTCTTGACACATGCTATTGTCTTCCTCAGGTGGAATATGAGCACAGAGCCCCCGAGTGTCGGCTGGGGCTAAAGGAGGGCCGCCCATTCTCAGGGGTCACCGCATGCTTGGACTTCTGCGCCCATGCCCACAGGGACCTGCACAACATGCACAATGGCAGCACACTGGTGAGTGTCCTGTGTCCCACACACAAGCTGCAGTTCCAGGGTGAGCTTTCTTGGTTTAAGTTGCATATACCTACCAGGTGGGCACAGTGGAAGAAACTATACTGACAATAAATACAAGCACTGTGGGGTTCTCAGCGACAAGCTGAGTCCATGTCCAAGCAGCCTGTCCAGTTACCTGATGGGAACCACTCCCTCTTTAGAATCTGTGCCCAGGAGGTTATGCCCAGTTGAGCAGAAAACCATTCACTAGAGAAGGTCCCTGTCACTGCGCCACATGGTGCAGATGAAAACATCATCACTGTTGCTTGTGCACTGTGATGAACCGCAGTGCAGTGGGCCGTTCTAACCTGCTTTCCAAGTTGAAGCTGTGATGGAAGAACATCAGTGGGGTCTTAGGGAGGTGCCTGTTCCCCCTGTTGAAGCCTGTTGCTTTGTCTTGCCTGCAGAGTGCAGATTAAAAGGTGGAAAAAAAACAATTCAGAGTCTGGCATAGGGCTTCATGCCTAGAGTCCCAGATGCTGAGACAGAAAGGGTACTTGAGCTTATGAGTTTTCAAGACCAGCCCAGGCAACATGTTCTCAAAGGGAACAAAAGAAAGTTCTGATGAAGAAGCTTTCAACTATAAATGAGGTAGCCCAGTGCGTTGCCAGCTTGGACATAGGCAGAGTTGAGGAAAATGTCCAGTGAGGCTTGAGATGAAACATAGATCCCAGGCAGCAGGTCATTCTAGGGTGGCAGGGGACTCAACCCCAGGGCATTTTGAGAAACCATGAGCAAAGTTTGAAGGAGAAGGTATTAGCTTAATGTCTTAGATCAGAACTCGGAAAACAGCAAAGGACTAAGAGTATTTAATTCACCTCCTCGGAAATGCTGAAACCATTCCCAGTTTGCTGGCTGTGGGGACCTCTTGGCCAATGTGCTTACCCTGCAGAGCAAGCCCCAAGCCCACCTCCCTCCCTCCCGCCCACCCTATAGACTGAACTGTGATGTCTCCCTTCCCCACCAGGTGTGCACGCTCACAAGAGAAGACAATCGAGACATGGGAAGCACACCCGAGGATGAGCAGCTGCACGTGCTGCCTCTGTACAAGATTGCCGACGAGGACGAGTTCGGGAGTGTGGAGGCTCAGGAGGAGAAGAAGCGAAGTGGCGCCATTCAGGTGCTGACCTCCTTCCGGCGGAAGGTCAGAATGTTGGCAGAGCCAGCCAAGACCTGCAGACAGAGGAAGCTAGAGGCCAGGAAAGCGGCCGCTGAGAAGCTGTCCTCACTGGAGAACAGTGCCAAGAGCGAGAAGGAGAAGGTGGCTGCTGTGCTGCGGACAAAGCAGGCAGAGACTGCAGGCCAGGCCAAGGAGCTGACGGGTAAGTGTGTGTGTGTGCTGTGTGGCTGAGTGGGAGCCTAGCGGCATTGGTTCAGGAGGCTGTATCCATTATAGCCTTCGCTCTGTGCCAGAGTCTTCCTTAGCATACCAGGCTCTGCTCTCAGAGGTGCTGTTCCTGAGCTTGATGGAGAAGTTTGGATTTTATTTCATAATAAACTGAGAAAAGCAAAAGTACAAGTGACAGGATAAAAACTGTGTCAGCCTGGCAATGCGGCACTGTGTACAGCACTGTGGGCACGCCTGCAGAGCCAAGAAGGCGGGCACAACCTTAGCCATGGATGCTGCCAGTGAAGGTGTAGCAAGCATCATGCAGGTGAAGTCCTCCAAAATGAAAAAAAGTTGTGCTCTTGTGGCAGGCAAATCCTGGAATAAAGGAAAAAATAGTTTTATCTGACTGGGCATGGAGACTGAGGCAGGACAAGAACTGCAAGTCTGAGGCCAGCTTGGCATACATAGTAAACTCAAGTCCATCTGGGCCACATAGGAAGATTTTGTTTTTAAAAAAACAAAAAGTTTTTAAGCCTACGTTTGATGTTCGTTTGGAAAAGATCCTTTTCGTTAGATGCGCTGAGTCTGTAATTTACATATAGCTGTTCTCTGAAACCCATCAAGAGAGGAGGATGCACCTCTACTTACAGCAGTGGAGCCTTTTGCTCAACATTAAGTTGAGATTCTCCTTCCATTGCCCTTGGCCTCACATCTACTGTTGAAACTATTAAAAAAAAAAAAATTCCAAATTTTGGGAATTAACTGCAGAAAATGTGTCTTTTGTGCTGCTAATCCAGTTTGCTTAGAAGCAACCATCTCTGCTAGGCAAAGGGAAATGAAGATATTCAGAAGACTAAGTTTTTTTTTTTTTAATTTTCCAAAACTTCTTGTAAAGAAACAAATCATTAAAGCATATATATAAAAATATTAGTTATGGAAGAACAAAATTAAACAGCATTTTATTCCACATTAGAAAGAAAGAAAAAAGGACCAAGTGTGTAAGAAACTAGATTAATTAGAGGACTGAAAGAAAAGATCTGTCCTCTCTGAATTTTATACTTAGCAAACATACCTTTGAAAACTAAAAGTAAGATTTTCTAGTTATACAAACTTGTGATATTTTAATACCTCCAGAAGTAGCATATAGGAAATAGCAAAGAGCATAATTCAAAAGGCAAGAGAAGTTGCAGTATGCTCCTGGATGAACAATAAAGAGCTCTCA
>NW_004524592.1:25384983-25385808 GCF_000260255.1 Octodon degus | reverse complement strand
AATATAAAGTCAACAGAAAATGGAAATATACTTTTTAAAGTTTGTAATACTAAGAGAAGATATCATACAATGTCAGAAGGCTAAGTTGATGATGTCTTACTGTTTGTGATTGCTGGCCTTCCTTAAAGAAATCAAGCCCACTTAGGCAGCTTATGGCTCCTTTCGATTATCTGTAAAGTAGAACCAGACAGAACTGCATTTCGGTAGCCCCACTGTTGTCCCATTTATTCACTTTTCTTAACTCCCATGACTTTTTATGAGTGAGGTTAGGAAACAGAAATACAACTTTTAAAAGTTTCACTTACCAAGATGCTCATTTCTTTAAAGTACTATCTACAACCATATAAATTTTCTTCTACAAAAGCTTCAGAATGAAGTAGGGTTTGATAATTTCATTGCATACTTTTTATTTTTAAAGAAATACCATCCTTTGTCTTAAAACACTCCTCCATCTTCTGTAGCAAACCTAACCCTAACCCTACTGCGTTTTAATTTTATAACAAATGTTGCTGTGTGCCAGGCTGAGGCCTCCTAAGGCTGCAGTAAGATCTGTTCATTTCCCTGTGGGGACTTAGCACGGGTCTTTCCTAGCCAAAGGACACTGAGTCACACCTGTGTTTGGTGGGTACAGCAGAAGCTCTAGAAGATGAGGATGAGAGACTCCAGTGGCCCAGAGGGCCCAGGCCTGCTGTACATGTGTTACGCGATCATCCTGCAATGCTCTGCTCTTGTCTTTTGATGTTGTGGACACAAAGGTTATGCTGTGTATTGCTCAGAACCCTTACTTTGCCCTTGCCTTTCATTTTGTTTTTTTGTTTTTTTTTT
>NW_004524592.1:25363060-25376300 GCF_000260255.1 Octodon degus | reverse complement strand
GGCGCAGGGTAGCAGGAAACTCTCCGCACACTCACCGGACCTTGCCTTTCATTTTGGAGGAGTAGAAAGCAGGTAGTTTTTCTCACCTACATTTAAGCGCTCTTGCTGAGAAGGCCTCTTTCTGCTCTTTCCCCTCTCCACAGAACTTCTGCGACTTTCAGGACCAGCCACACAGCAGCCCCTGATGCAAAGGCAGCAGCCACAGCCACAGCCACAGTCGCAGCCGCAGACACCCCAGCCGCAGCCGCAGCTGCAGCCGCAGCCGCAGACACCCGAACCGCCACAGCACAGCTTGTCCGGGAAGCCCCAGCCTGAGGCCATTGGTGCCTACTCCTCCTCAGCAGCACCCGGCCTGTACATGAAACGACCCAACCCAGTTAGTCCTTACCCAAGCTCTTCCCACGGTGCAGATGTATACAGAGGTGCCAGCCCTGGGGACTTCTATTCCCCCTCTTCCCACGCTTCGGGTTCATATTTGAGTTCTCCTAATCCTGTGAGCCCCTACCCTGGGCTCTTAAATCAGAATAACCAATACCCTTCCTACCCGTGCAACGGGACTGCATCCGTGGACAACTGCGCCCCTTACCTGGGCTCCTACTCTTCCCAGCCTCAGCCCATTCTGTACAGGTACCCGAGCCAAGACCATCTTGCAAAGCTTAACCTCCCACCAATCCATAGCCTCTACCAGCAAAGGTTTGAAGACACCCAGAGTTTCCCCTCCAAGTACTTGGGCTACGGAACCCCGCCCATGCAGGGCGTCCACTGTGTAGGGTCCTTTCCTCCCTACGTAGCCCGCGAGATGGACCGCCACTGCGTGGGCGCAGCTTCCGGGTGTCCATCCAGTCTGGGGCATCCCAACGAAAACAGTAAGAACAGCATACCCAACCCACCTGGACCCCTGGTCCCTAACCACAGCGCAGCCACAGGCAGCATCAGTAGCTCCCTGCACGCCCTGCACCTGCAGAGCAAGGAAAATGCTGGGCTTCCCCACACGGCCAACGGGCTGCCCAGGGTGCCCCCGGGATGCCCCCCGGACAGGCCCCTGTCCGTGCAGGGACTGCTGTACCAGCTCAGTGAAGCCAACGGTCAGGAAAAGCAGGCTGCGGTACCTTCTCAGGAGGTGCCTCAGGCAACCGAGGACGACGAGGTGTGGTCGGACAGTGAGCAGAGCTTCCTAGACCCCGACATCGGAGGCGTGGCCGTGGCCCCCACGCATGGTTCCATCCTTATCGAGTGTGCCAAGCGCGAGCTACACGCCACCACGCCCTTGAACGACCCTGACAGAACCGACCCCAGCAGGGTCTCGCTTGTCTTCTACCAGCACAAGAGCATGAACGAGCCCAAGCATGGCCTGGCACTGTGGGAGGCCAAAATGGCAGAGAAGGCCCGGGAGAAGGAGGAGGAGTGTGAAAAGTACGGGCCAGACTACGTGGCCCAGAAAGCCCACAGCAAGAAGGTAAAGCGGGAGCCCGCCGAGCCGCAGGAGCCACACCAGCCCACCTACCTGCGCTTCATCAGGTCCTTGGGCGAGAAGACCTCCTCCGTGACCACCGACTCCACGGTCACCACGGCTCCATACGCTTTCACTCGAGTCACTGGGCCTTACAACAGGTACATCTGAGGGTGGCCTGGGCTGCAGGCTCACGGGGACACGGTGGGGTCGGGGCTCGGTGTTCACAGTGAGCCTCCCTCTCCCACAGGGAGAGTGCTCATCCTTCGGAAGCACTTAGGTCCACTGACCCACCTACAGGTGGCATCGAGAAAAAGACCAAAGCATTCTATGCAAAAAGGAAAAAAAAAAAACAACAACGGGGGGGTGGGGGGATGTTCCACAACTCACATTCTTAAACACTGGTTCTGTTATCGGGCAAGATGCTGATGTAAATGTGATTCCTTCCCCGCACACACAACTCTATACATCTGTGACCACTTTTAATAATACCAAGTTTGGGTAGTCACAGAACACAAATCAAGTACTGTCGTATTACAGTTGCAGGAATCTTAAAAAGACCATCTGGTGCTGAATCTATGATGTACTGAAATACTGGAATTATGGTTTCTAACATGCAGTTTTTACTGTAATCTTAATATTAACTTTTATTTATCAAAATAGCTACAGGAAGCATACATGAATAGCAACAAAACACTGAATTTGTTTGGGTGTTCTACGAAATGGTGCTAAGAAAATGGTGTCTTTCATAGCTAAAAATATAATGCCTTTTTTATGATGGAGATGCTACCAATGTACTCCAGTACCCCAGAAGGAAAGGGGTGCCTTTTCACCCAAGTTTTTATCCTAAATTACCTGTTCTTCTAGGAGTTTAGTTTTTAAAATGTGGACATTTTAAAAGCTTCTGAGTTTTGTTCATCCGGTGGTGTCCTGTAGGACGATAAATGCATAGATGTACATCTACACAGCCCCTTAGGAGATGTACACATGTAGGTATATATAAATATTTTAAATAGTGTTTTAGAAGCACTTTGCCTACCTAAGCTTTGGCAACTTGAACAATGCTAAGGTACTGAGACGTTTAAAAACAGAAGTTTACTTTCATTTGAAGATGAAAATTTTTATTTCTAAAGGAAACAAAGCTTTTCAACCATTTTTGCTTTTGGCCACACATCCGGTGATGAGCAGTAGTGTTCATTATGAACACAGCCAGTGAAATCTGAAATGAGGTGGACAGGATTCAAGGGAATGTGTCAGTCCACAAAATGTGCTTTCTGGTGCTCACCTCACGTGCTATACTGTAAAACAGTTTTCTACAACATTGTGAGACAAGTTCGTTGCTCAGACATGTCATGACTCTCTAAGAACTGCTGTTAGACACAGGTCGCAGTGAGCCGCATGCTCCCCTTGGCAGAGCCTGTCCGCTCCAGCCCAGGCTGGGCAGGGTTCTGTACGCTGCTCAGAAGCTGAATGGCATTCGCCGTTGTGTTGATAGCTCTTTACCTTGGGACAGCATCATGTCTTAGCTTCAGTGTCCTCCTTAGCAGGCAAATTGGGTGGACTGATTCCAGCAAAAGATGAATGAACAGGGTTAGTTCTGTGTGTGTCTGTTGGTGAAAAAGAAATAAATAAAATAAAACAGGCAGCTGGTTTGCTGTAGTGGTTTTAAATCATTAATTTGTATAAAGAAGTGCAAGAGTTGTATAGTAAATTAAATTGTAAACAAACTTTTTTAACGCAATGCTTTAGTATTTTAGTACTGTAAAATAATTAAATATATACATATATATGGAATTGAATTCGAACTCACATCACGATGGTGCTACTCAGCCTGCTACAGTTATATCATAATGTGAGCAGAAAATTCATGAAAGGGTTGAGTGATATTTCCACTTGCCATATACCTCAACACTAGTTTGGCAATAGGATTTTGAACTGAGATTGAAAGCTTATAGCGTTGTGTACCATCATTTTTTTTTCCAAGTCTTTTTATAATTATTAAAAAAAATACCTTTTTTTCAGTACTTGATTTTTTTCGCAAGTATAACTTGAACTTCGACCTTTTTGTTCTAAAAAATCAGGGCTATTTCAACTCCCCTTATGCCAACATGTCACCTGTGTTTGTGTAATACTATCTTAGGTTAATAAATACATTCTTTTTCAGGGATTTAACCCTTTTATTTTGAATCCCTCCTATTTTACTTGTACATGTACTGATGTAAGTAAGACTAATTTTTGTAAATCTGTTGGTTGTTATTGTAAAGAAGTGTGGAAACTCTTTTGACTATTTCAAGGAGGAAAAATATTACATGAAAATAGAATGCACTGAGCTGATAAAGGGAAACTTGTAAGCTAGGAGTTTGGGAAGTAGCTGTTGGCCAGAGTATCGAACTCTCCATAAAGCCCACTCTGACCAGATAGGCAGTACAGGCAAATACTTCACAAGGACTTCCGTAATGGGCCTGACAGCAAGGCACGGTGTCCAGTCAGACTGTACTAAGTACATTTTTGCTTACTAGCTTTTCACATAAATTCTTAATCAGTGAAAACTCTTGGGTTTTGTTGGTTAAATCTTTATAATCATTGTAGACTTTGTGGAGGTTTTATTGGTCAAATCTTTAAATCAGTGGAGACCTTTCATTTCTGTCGGTCAAATCTTTATAAGATGGTTTTTGTCTTTTAAAAAGCGCTCAAGTTTTTGGCTGTGTCCAATTCATAAGCATTTTAAGCCATTTGCTTTGCATCCGGATCTCACAGCTGCGCTGTTTTCCGTAATCCAGTGCTCTCTGCGCGTGCGTTTGTGATGGAGAGTCAGCTGCCCAATGAATATTTGGTGACTATGTCATCCACTGTCATTTTCAAACTGCTGGCCAACAAGAGCAGGAAGTGTAGCTTGGGTAGGTTAGAGAGGAGGAGAGGAAGCTGAGTGTCGGATTGTATGTACCAGACCCGTAACTGTACATACTTCACCTGCCTCAGTTAGAATGAATCGAAAGCCCACCTACAGTTTGCTGATACAGGCTGACTCCATGGCCACACCTGACCATGCTTTGGTGGTGGCAGCTTTACTTGAATGAATTTTTCATCTTGATTGACGCACAGTGACACATAGTTCACTTCTAAAAGCTAGTGGGCTAACTTTGGTAGGAAATGTTTGCATTTGGACACTAAAATAATGAACTTCTGGGTGCATTTTTCTATGCTTATTTTTTTTTTTTAACTTAGTCTCATTTCATTTTCATGAGATGTTTGGTTTGTTTGTAAAATCTGATGGTGGTTATAAATACTGTAAAGTATTATAATGTTATGAATGCAGGTTATTTGAAAGCTGTTTATTATATCATTCCTGATAACGCTATGTGAGTGTTTTTAATAAAATTTATATTTATTTAATGCACTCAAAGTGTCATGTTGCTGGGGTTTCTCTACATTTCTTGAGGGCCCACTACCTCTCCAAGGTTAAAGGGAATGAAAAAAAAAATTAAGATGAGTTTTTACTCATCCATTTGCAAAAGGTCTCCCTACTTCCTGTTTATTTGCCTTCTGTTCTCTTTATATGTGCTTTTAGTTTCTCATAGAAGAGAGATGTGTGTTTAATTCTCAATATTACGGTCTCAAGATGCATATCCCCTTATTTCTGGATGCCTCCTTTATCCTTCTCTGTGGCAGAATAGTACTCCATTGCATATAAATATCATTCTTTACCCATTCATCTGTTGGTGGGGTGGAGGTGGGAGACAAAGCTTTTTCAAATCTAAGGGAACCAGGATCTGGAAGGTGCAGGGAAAGAGGCAAGAGTGCTCATTCTTCAATAAAGAATGAAGATGTGCTGTGTGTATGTGTCAACTCCCTGTGGTAACTGGAATCAGATACTGGAAGCATGAACTAATAAAGAACTTTTCAGACAGTTCGAATGTCAGCCTCCACGAATCAATTGCCAGGCACATACATGCGTGCCTATAATCCCAACACTGAGGCTGAGGCAGGAGGATCGCTGTGAGTTCAAGGCAAGCCTGAAATTTGTAGCAAAATCCTATCTCAAAATCCAAAGGTAAATAAATATATCCACATTTAGTATCCAAATAAATATATATTACCCAACTAGGGCCAAAGTATCTAGTCTAGCTGTTGGCTCATGTTTTCCCAGCCTGCTCTGCAGCCCAGAGGAAGCGAAGGAGGAGGTGGTGATGGATGCTGCGTCTTCAGTGGCCCTGCAGGAACTGTACACGAGGATTCTGGGGTCACAGGGGCTTAGACCAAGGCCTCGTCTGTGTCAGACTCCCAGCCTCCTGTCCATGCCCTATGCCCCCCTGGAAAGCAGGCAGGAGATGGTGTGCGAAGGGATTAGGGCCTGGGAGCCTCCAAACTGGCACCCTCGTCCCATCCTGCATGGCATCCCACCCAGCGTGGCAGAGAAGTCACTCGGGTCACCGCAGCCTGAGGGAGTCACTTCCCTTTCTCCCTAGGCAGGCCAAAATTGGGAAATGAAAACTGGAGCCCCTCTCTGCCCCCACCTGGGAGGTTCGTGTAGGACTCATCTGAGCTGCTATGCAATGAACTCAAGTAACGTTACTGTTAAAAAAATTCTGTGACTTTTTTTCCCCCTTCAGTTTTCTTTAGACTTCACCTCCTGGACTGAGGTCTGCTCTCATGCCCCTGCCTGGCATGGGCTGGTCCATAGATGCCTCCCCACTTCCACATGAGATCTCCGCGGCCCAGGCAGGTGAAAGTTAGGTTAACAGGCACAAAAGCTTTTCCTGCCTGGGCCCTGTCCTGAGCCAACCAGCTGCACAGGCTCGGGTGCCAGAGGGGTTGCTGATGAGTTCCCAGGGGACTCTGATAAGGGAGACTGACAGCTAGGGACAGCAAGCAGTCCACCATTCCTAACACTTGAGGAAGAATTGCCACGAACAGCCCTTTGTTGCATGTGGGCAGCGCACAGCTGCCGGAGCACAGCATGGTGCCACTTGCTTCTCTATGCCTGTGGATGGTTCACTGTTTAGACTCTTCTCACCATGAGGCATCCTGCTTAGCTCTAACTCCTCCCTAACCACTGCTCTATCTGCCCAGCCGTGCAAGAGTCGTGATGCAGCAGGGCACTAAGATGTTTCTATGGGAAGCCTTGGTTTAAAAGCCATCAGAGGTGCTCCAAAGATCCCAGCTGTGGGAGCCTCTTTGCTTTCCTAATGAAGGTAAGGACAGTATGCAGGGTGTGGAGCTTCTTCCCAACTTCTGGGGCCTGGATCTGTGAAGGGTTTGTTGGTGCACATTGCTCTACCTGCACTCTCCCCTTCCTGTAAAACCACACTCTAGTTGTTGCAATGGAAACACAGAGAGGAGACACTCAGGAAAGAATTAACTGCAATTTTCACTGTTTCAGGTTTTCCAGTACATAGTTAAGTTACAAAGAAGAAAGAGCTTTTTGTTCTGATACATTGGAAGTCACCTGCTTAAATCCTCTCCCTCACCAGCTAATTTCTCACAGATTTCTTTGGTCATTAGTTCACCATTCACTCTTTCAAGAAGGCCCTGTTCCTTGCATATGGGACTGACAAAATGGCTTTCTTCAGGGCTCCATTTAGGCTGGGGTGGGGTCAAGAGAGTGCAGGGCCTGCCTGCTGACAGCCAGCTTAGACGTCCCTGGAACCCAGGCCCCACCAATGGTCCCACCGATCACCCATTGTGGAAGATTGTTTATTTAGTCAGCTTATGAGCATGGCAGCCAGCTGTGGAAGGGCCTCAGACAGTGGACACCAGGCACACAGATCACAATCAAGAAAAGACAGTGAACTAAGATTTGGACAAGGCACGTATTTTCTCAGGCAGTGTGGAAATGCAGCCCACTCCCTCCTAACGTCCTAAAGGGAGGTATAGCCCCTTGCAACTAAGATCCTGAATTTCAGCATATAATGCAAATTAACTTAATCTTAAACTGAGATGCCAGTTTACTGTAAACATTGTGCAGGAGCTGGGCTGTAGAGTCTGAGTCCCACTTGGTCATTTTATTTTTAAAATGTATTTAGTACAAGGTCTACAAGGTGTCAAGATACAAATCAGACTCATAGTGCTCTTCCTGTTTTCAGCCTCCCAAGCGCTGGGATTACAGGTGCATTCTACCACACCCAGTCTCAATTGCTGTCTCAGCACACCTCGGGGGTAGGGCCAGCAGGATATACTGGGGATTGAACCCAGGTCCCTGGGTGTGCTTAAGCAGATGCTTTAGTCTGCTGAGCTATCTGGCCAGCCCTCAGTTGATTTTTTTTATTATTTTAATTTTATTGAGAAAAATATGAATGAGACAGTTTCGATAATCAATACATTGCACATTATTATCTTCTTAGTTATCATAGTACAAGAAGCAGACAGGATACCCTGTCCAAACACTATTAGTACACCTCTCTCTTCTTTCTTCTCATTAAGTGAAAGGAGTTGTATATCTATCCTAACTAGTTTGTATGTATAAATACAAAACGATCTTTCCTTTGTAGCCCATTTTTTTTTGTTTAGTCCTGTCAGAGATGAGTATTCTATTGTCATCTAAATACTATAGGTGCTTGAATTCAGCAAAACAATCCAACACTGTCCAGCAGTCTATGATAGTAGTGGGCTATCCTCAGAAGCTATTGACTTGAGCCTTTTACAGCTCATCGTATTAATATGGCTTTACTTTATATAACCTCATTTTTATACTTTTCTGCTGGATGATTAAGACCAAGATAAAGCAAGACCTATATACCAAGAAATGTAACTTTTGTATCTGATAAGTCAGTCAAGTACTCTCAGAATTTATCCTGTAGCCCTGTACTGCACTTTGTAGATTCTTTGTCAGTGTCGGCCATGTGTATGAATCACAGCCATTGCTTGGCCAATGTGCTCTCTGCAAAAGCCTGAGAGAATGTTTTCTCTCCATGTGACTCTCCTTAGGTACACTATACATTATTGATCATATTCCTCTGTGGCTCCATAATCTTCTTGATCAGAAAATTTGGGACACAACTGAGTTACATGATATTACAGTACAGGTTCTCCTATGTCCTGAGTCTTCACTGTCAGCTGGTTATTTTAAATCCATGGATTCATCTGTGTTTATGGACACTACCCAGTTAAATTCCTGTTCCCTATTTGCCTTAAGAAATCCTAAATGCAGCTCACCTGGGGCTCCTCCTGTCCCGCAGAAGCTCTTTCTATTCTCCAATAAACTTTTCCTACTCTTAACCCCCTTTGTCCTTTGGATGTCATTCTTTGATGTCAAGAGACATAAACTGGGCACATCTGACATCTAGCAGACTGCAAGTTATGCTTTTCCTGTGTCATCATGAGGCTTTTGGGGGACATTTAGACATAAACCATAATTTTGGTATATAGAAAAATGAGTGATTTTTGTATCCTGCTACTTTAATGAATTTAACAGTTCCAACAGTCTTTAGGTGAATATTTGCATTTTTCTATGTCTATAACATTTTCTGCAAACAGTCTGACTCCCACCTTCCTGACTTGTGTGCTTTTTATTTTTCTCTTGCCTACTTGAGAAAGATATAAACCTCTGTGGTGTAGATATAAAAGTTTTAACAAAATACTGGCAAAGTGAATTTTACAGTGCATCAGAAAGTCCTCTGCCTCATTGAAGTCAGTTCTATTCCAGACAGAGATGGCTCAGCATCTGCAGATCAATGAACAATACATTGCATCAACAAAACAAAGGACAAAGGTTTTATGAGGTAGGAAGATGTGTGCTAAAATTCAATATGCATTTATGATAAAGTCCTCCATAAATTAGGGCTAGAGGACCGCACACAGACATAATAAAGACCATGTATGAGAGACCCACACCAACGTCCCACTGAATGGGGAAAAGCTGAGAGCTCTTCCTCTAAGACCAGAAGCAGAAGGAACTCATTCTCAGTGCTTTTAGCCTTCTTCAGACATTTTAGCCAGAGGAATTAGGTGAGATAGTGAGGCACAATGCATGCACACAGCAAAGGAAGAAATCAAACCATCACTCTATGCAGATGATGCAACTCTAAACAGAGAAACCCCAAAAAGACCCATCAAAAGATTGTAAGAAATGATCAGCTGTTAAAATAGCAAGGTACAAAGATTAATGAAGAAAAAACAGAAGCTTTTCCATACACCATAATAAATTTTCACAAAAATAATTAAGTATCTAGGAATAACTAAGAAAGTGAAAGGCCTCTACAATGAAAATTGTAAAGTAGTGACGAAAGAAATTGAAAACATTAACAGATAGAAAGACATCCATTTTCAAATGCTTAATTTTTTTGGACTCATTTTGCATGCTTATGTCTGATAATCTGAACAACTCCTTTGGAGACAGTAATGCGCAATATAACTACATTGTTGAATTCCTAGCATCTTGTTTTTTGAAATTCTGTATCATTTTTAATTTTTTATTCTCTTTAAAATAAATAAAATATATATTCACATGACTTAATTTGCTCTACAGATTCAATGAAGTCCTTAAATCAAGGAAATTTTTCACAGTGCTAGTAAGAGCAATCTTAAAATTCACAAGGAAGCACAAAATACCCTAAATAGTGAGAGCAATTTTGAGCAAAAAGAGCAAAACTGAATGCATCATGATTCCTGATTTGGAGACGACAAGCCAGAGAGCCATAGTAATCAAAATAGCATGGGATTGGCATAAAAACAGACACATAAACCAGTGGAACAGAATAGAAAACCTAGAAACAAACTTAGGCATCCACAACCAATTGAGTCAAAAGGGAGGGGGAGAGGGGGGGGGGGGAGGGAGGGGAAAGGAGGAGAGAGGAGGCGATAGGAGGAGAGAGGAGGGGGGAGGGGAGGAGAGGAGAGTAGGGGAGAGGAGGGGAGGGGAGAGGAGGGGAGAGGGGAGAGGAGAAGCCAAAAGCATACATTGAAGAGGATAGTCTCTTTAAAAAATCATGCTGGGAAAACTGGATACCGACATGCCCTATGCAGAAGGTTGAACCTTGACCTGTACCTCTCACCTTGTACACAAGTTAACTCAAAGAGAATCAAAGACCATAAAGAAATGTCTGAAGCCAGTAGAAGAAATAATGGGGGAAATTCATCAAGACTTGACATAAGCAATGATTTTCTGGACAGGACCCCAGTAGCACAGAAAACAAAAACAAAAAGTGGCAAATGGGATTCTGTCCACCTAAAAATTTCTGCACCGCACAGAATCTGATCAACCAAGTACAGACACTACTGAGAAGGGGAGAATGTGCTTGTCATTTATTCATGGGGTGGAGAAAATATCCAGAATGTGTGAAGAACTCAAAAAGCTTAGCAAGAAGAAAACCCCCAAGTAACCCAAATTTTAAGCTGGCAAATATTATGAAAAGGAAAAATAGAAATGCTTAGTTAATATATGAAAAGTGACCAACATCAGCAGCCAGCAGGATGGTGCAGGTCGAAGTCACTGAGAGGTGCCAGCCCATCCTGGTTAGAAGGGTGTAATGTGAAGAAGATGGAGTTGGCCGTGTGTGGCAAAGGGGACCCTTTTCAAGTACTCATGGGAACAAACGCTAGCGCAGCCACTACAGAGAACAATGCAGAGTCTTTTCCAAAAAGCTAAAATAGAGCTATCGTATGATCCAGGTATTGTCCCTCTGGGTGCACACCCTAAGGAAATGACATTGTCACATCCAAAAGACATCTGCTCACACATGTTGACTGCAGCACTGTTCATAATAGCCAGGATACAGAAACAGTGTAGGTGCTCATCCACAGACGAAGCCATGAAGAAAATGTGGTGTTTATATACACACAGTGAAGCACTATACAGCCCTAAAAATGCAGTCCTGTTGTTGGAGCAGAACAGATAGAATTCACTATGTTAAGTGAAGTGAGCCGTGCACAGAAAGGCAAGTATTACATATCTTCTTTCACCCATGGAAGGTAACAAATACAGATCTGAATGTACACCCAGGATTGAGAAGAGGGATAAGATGTCATGACAGTGGTTGGTTTTAATCCCATATGGGTTTAATCCATACAGTACCTGCTGTATGCATGTGTGGCAATATCACAGGGAACCATATTGATACATAACATGTATAAGCTACAATAACACTAAAAAAGAAAAGAAACCGTATGCTGCACAAAGCCTGTAAAACAGTAAATGCTGAAAACGTAGCCTGGCCCCATTCTTCCCTCTTCAATTCCTTTTTTTTTTGTTTTTTGTTTTTTGTATTTTAGTGAAGAGTCTACAGGGTGTTCAGGGTCTCACTACTAGATCCAGCTTGTAGTGACCCACCTGTTTACAGCTCCTAAGAGCTAGGATTACAGGCATACGCCACCACACCCTGTCTCAATTGCCGACTCAGCATGCCCTGGGGGGCGGGGCTGGCAGGGCAAGCCTGGAGATCAAACCCTTGGCCCCTGCACCTGCTTGCAGGTGCTTTAATCCACTGAGCTATTTGGCCGGCCCTTCAATTCCATTTTGAGTAATTGGCTGGTGGGAGGAAAGCCAGCCTGTTGCCCCTGTCTCCTATCACTACCAATAACCAAGCCATTATGTGCAAGTGCTGTCGAGTTCTAGAAATGTGGAACTGGTCTTCGAAGGCCTTAGCACACAGCCTGGACTGGGGGACCCAGAGAGTAGTTCTCATCGCCTACAGGGTCCTCCCTCCCTGTCAATCCTCATGATGAGGATGGCGTTCTGTTTGCAAGTGATGCATTGACTGGTCTGCAGCAGGGAAGACCTTCTCAGAAGGCCACCCAGAAGTTGCCCAATGGCAGGGGCACCTCTAGAGGGCAGGGCAGGGACACCTCCAGAAGGCAGGGCAAGGAGAGCTCCAGAGGGCAGGGCAGGAGCTGCTCCAGAGGGCAGAGCAGGAGCAGCTCCGGAGGGCAGGGCAGGAGCAGCTCCGGAGGGCAGGGCAGGAGCAGCTCCGGAGGGCAGGGCAGGAGCAGCTCCGGAGGGCAGGGCAGGAGCAGCTCGGGAGGGCAGGGCAGGAGCAGCTCCGGTGGGCAGGGCAGGAGCAGCTCCGGAAGGCAGGGCAAGGAGAGCTCCAGAGGGCAGGGCAGGATCAGCTCCGGAGGGCAGGGCAGGAGCAGCTCCGGAGGGCAGGGCAGGGCAGGAGCAGCTCGGGAGGGCAGGGCATGGGCAAGACTGGCTAGAGGAAGGCAATGAGTGGGGCTGCACCTGTCCAAATAATGCCACTCAATCGCAGGGAGAGTCTTGGGACCACCTCATACTTGAGTACTTGCCACACTGGGCTTTGTCTCATCCACAGCTAGCGGTCACCAAGGGCAGCTTCATGAGGCTCGTGAAGCAGGTGGCCACAGCTGCCTAAAAGCTGCTTCCCTGGGCTGTGCTTAAAACATCTAGATGCACAAAAGTTGAGTTTGACACTGATGGTCTTTGAGCTAATCTGGATGAGCCTGGTATTCAAAGAGTAAAAAGGAGAAAATCCTAGGGGCCAGTACCTGGAGGCCTTCTTCAGCTCATTTATATGCCATGCTGAACACCTACCTATACATGGTTCTCTGCAGGGTTACAGTGGGTGAATGTTATGGCTTGTGTCCCCCTAAAGCTGCATGCAGTCATGGAGGTGGGGGGTGCTTTTCAGGGGTGGATGAATCTGGAGTGTGTGCTGCTGGGATCAAGGGTGTGTGGCTACTAAATTAGTCCACTGATTGGCTTGGCATAGTTCTGGGTAGGAGTAAGGGTGCGCCTCTCAATAGAAGCTAGGAGGGGAGAGAGGGAGAGAGAGAGAGAGAGAGAGAGAGAGAGAGAGAGAGAGAGAGAGAGAGAGACAGACAGACAGACAGACAGAC
>NW_004524592.1:25361035-25362960 GCF_000260255.1 Octodon degus | reverse complement strand
AGACAGACAGACAGACAGACAGACTGTGGTCAATTGTCACTTGCTACCCGCTGCCTTCTCCCTGCCCTGCTTCAGTATAGACTATTTCCACTCTCCCATGCCATCCTACCTTGGAGCTAGCCAACTAGGAAGTGAAACCTCTACAATTGTGAGCTAAATAAACCTTTCAGGCTGGGGAGATAGCTCAGTGGTCTAAGTGTGTGCCTAGAAAGCACAAAGACCCAGGTTCAATGCCTGGCACCACAGGCCATGCTGGCCCTGGAACCCTAGGCTGCTGAGCCAGCCATTAAGACCAGACATGGTGGGGCATAACTGTAACCCCAGCTTGAGTGAGGGATCCAGTCCACATGAAGTCTGCCCCTGTTCCACCCTTGTCAGTAGCTAGCAAAGTTCAGTGCTCCATGGGCCTCGATCAATAAAATGGAACTGATGGCGCATACAGCTCAGAAGCTGCTGAGAACTCTGAATGGCTCCCACCGTGGGACTCAGCCCTGAAAAGCACCACTTGCTGTGTGCAGAGGCTGCTGCTTCCTGGAGGTCTTGTTTTTTTATAAGTATGAGAATTTTACTTGGTGCTGATTGACTTCAAAATACAAGAGGTGATGAAAATAGATGGTAGTTGTTTAAATTTGAAGCACACAGTGCCGCTAATCCACCCCCACCATAACACTGCTTCGAACATACTCATCCCATGGTTCTTGGCACGCTTTTTTTCAGTACCGGGGATCAAACTCCGGACCTTGCGCTCCCAGGCAGTTGCTTATGCCGCTGATCTATCTGCGCAGCCTCTTGCCACTTTCCAGTGGCCCTGGACTCCTCTTTCCTGCGTGTCTCTACAAGGTGTGGCCAGAACTATGGTGAATGCTGCTGCCGACGCCATGGAGCCACAAGGCAGGCTTGCAATCGCGCGAGCGCATCTACATCCACTTTCTTCACAGATCTGACCCCAGGCAGCTCCTGCTTTTCCCCAAAGTCAAAATGACCGTGAAAGCCAATATTTGAAATGGTTCCAGAGATCGACAACAGTGCAACTAAATACTCTCGAGGGAGAGGACTTCCAGGGCTGCTTCAGGAAGTGGCCACATCAGTGAAATGGGTGTCTTGGGGGGCTGGGGGCTCAGGAGGATTCTGGCAACACTGTAACCATTTTTCTAAACTTAGACACTACCTCTCTTTCGACCTCTCTTCAGCAAATGTTTTTATACTTCCCACTCTCACCTACAGATGACTGTCCCAAAACATTGGATGTAAAGCCCAACCCTACAAGCAGAAACTCATTTAATTCATATGAAGTTCAAAACCAGGCCAAACAGACACCTAGATTCAGGAAGGGAAGGGAGTTGTCACTTTTTATGAGGAAGGTGGTGCTGGCTGTGAGCAGAAACTCTGGGGCTTGGTGGGGGTTCAGCCCCCAGCCTACGCATGGTATTCTGTGACTGCATCAAGCAGGACACGCATGGCCCGTGAGGGAGACCCAGAGCTGCAGGGTCACGAAGGCTCCTGCTTTCTGTATGGGTTCTTCATGGAAGTTTTAAAAAGGTGAAGTTCTCATTTTCCTTCTCAGGGTATCAAAAGCAAGTGTCCCACATCACGCATTCATTCCACAAGCACACATGGAGCACTTACTATGTGCCGGCACCATTCTGCTGCGCAGTGTGTCAGCAAACAGGTGCAAACGTCACTTTCCCTGCCAAAGCGGCCTCTGTTCCATTTGCTAAGGAAAGGCCGGTGTGGTGTAGTGGAGAGAAGGCAGGCTGGGGCGCCTCGGACATCGCCGCCTCCTCTGGAGGTGTGTGGACCCCAAACTGTCCTGCCTGTGTTTCGGAGTTTACTCACGTGTTCCAAACCCTGCCAGGGGAAAAGAAAACTTCTCTGTGATCTCAGAAACAACAAACGTGGGTCTCATGAGAGGTGCCCCATGACCT
>NW_004524592.1:25358334-25360655 GCF_000260255.1 Octodon degus | reverse complement strand
AGGGATTGAACTCAAAAATTCATTTACTTAGAAGCATTCAGATTATTAGCAAAACGTTTGCAACTGTTTTTTGCAATTACAGAGTGGTATTCATTTAACAGAACAATTATTTCACATAAGTTGCATCAGAGACAACTGAAGGTAAAAACTACTGTCCTCATACATAAATAATTTGTGCTGTGCACCAACCAGAACCTGCTTTAAATTTCCATGCCGATTTACAGCTTTCATACTATGCCAGGCAAGGTTAGTGGCTATTGAAAATACCACCAGGACAGGGCTAGCTAAAGACATGTTCAGTAGTGTGTTAACTACACAAAACAAAGACACTGTACAGTTTAAAAACAAATCTTATACAGCCTTACATTTCAATTTTTTTTTCTTTAAAAGGAATGAACTTTGTACAGGGAGTTAAATGCTCTATAGACAAGAAAAAAAAAAAACTGCGCTGGAACCAACTTATTCAACACCATCCTCTTCTTCATCTTCTTCCTCCTCTTCATCCTCATCCTCCCCATCCTCCTCCTCTTCCTTCTTTTTCTTGCTTTTTTCAGCCTTAATGACTCCCCTTTTTGCAGCATCAGAATTCCCTTTAGCCCAGTAGGCAGCAATGTCCTTTTCATACTTCTCCTTCAGCTTAGACACCTTCTTCTCGTATGGCTGCTTGTCATCTGCTGCAGTATTATTCCACATTTCTCCAAGTTTTTTTGTGACATCACCGATGGAGAGCCCAGGATGTTCTCCTTTGATTTTTGGGTAATACTCAGAATAGAATGAGAAGAAGGCTGAAGGAGGCCTCTTGGGCACATTGGGATCCTTGAACTTCTTTTTTGTTTCTCCTTTAGGAGGTTATTAGTTTTCATTTCTCTTTCATAAGTAGCCTTGTCCACTTTTGCCATATCTTCAAATTTTCCTTTTTCTTTAGCAGACATGGCCTTCCACTTCTCTGAGCACTTCTTAGAAATCTCTGAGACGTTACCAGAAGCTTCTTCTTGTGCTCCTCTCGGCAAGTTTGCAAAGAGAATGCATATGAATGCATATGACAACACATCTTGCCTCTCAGCTTCTTAGGATCTCCTCTGCCCATGTTTACTTGTTTTCCTCAGTGAGGTACAGAGTCACCCAGTGCCCATCTGGCTCTCACTTGTCCTGGTGCTCTCTCTATGGAGCTCAATGTACTGCAATGACTGTTCTGGTGAGTATTTCTAATCACCTCTGTGTAGTCAAAATTGAGAGTCTGGCAATGATCCCTGAAAACAGAGCAGACAATGCTCTGAAAACATCAATCCAGAAAAACCCACATTAGTCCCCATCAGTATCCCCAAGCTACCTCCCTAACGTCATCAAATGAGTGTTCATGGTGTTCATGAACAAGGCCAACAAAACAGCCAACTGGGACATTTCAGGCCCTCATGTCTCCACAGAAACATTAAAACTGCACCATGAAACTGCCTAAATAAATTCTTAGAGAAGCTTTTGAGAAATAGCTGTGGATTCACAGCCATCAAGGGAATGTCCATGGAGAAAAACCCAAGTTCGCAATAGCAGGGAGTGTACCCATTCCCAACCTGGCCTTGCAGGGCTCATGGCAAACACGAGGCTCCCCTGCCAGTTTCCTCCCGCAGCACTGTGGGGCAGAGCAGACCTCCTTCACAAGCTCTGTCCTGAGAGGGGGGATGGCGGAGGGTAAGGCCTTTGTATGACCAACTGGGCGCTCAGGGGAGAGAATGTGCCACTGCTCATAAGAGCTCTATGGCAACCAAAGCAACAGTGACTGGAGAAAGATGATGTACAGAGACAGAGAAGGAACTACGAATGGCTAAGAGCTGGGATGTGATTCTTTGGGAAGCAAACCATTCAGTCTCTTTATAATGGGAGAAGAATCTTGAAACACATGGCATCTTAGTTACTTTTCTCTCTTTGCTGGGGCAAATACCCGGCCCTCAAAATGAAGGAAGGAAAAGTTTATTTACCTCACAGTTACTGGAAGTTTCAGTCCTTACTAGGCTGGGTCCAAGGCAGAACAGCACATAGCAGAGAGCAACTTTTCATGGTGGTGGCAAAGACCAAGAGTGCAAGGGAGGGGTGGCAGCAGCTCTAACAGCTAGCTTCTGTTCCCTCCTTACATTATAATGCAAATTACCTGCCCCAGGGCAGGTGCAGCATCCATGCCCACAATAATCAATCACAGAGATCCAGTCCTAGCCCAGGCTCGGTGAGTGTGTGGGAGAGCTTCCAGTGACCTTGCGGCCGCAGGACCTACTATTGGTCCCAGCCCAGGCGCAGCGTGGGTGAGACGCTCTTCCACCCCCTTGGGACAC
>NW_004524592.1:25352339-25353969 GCF_000260255.1 Octodon degus | reverse complement strand
TAATAATAAAATTGATATCTGTGAGATGAAAAAAAAAGAAATAATAATCAATCATAAACTCCAGAAGCTGCCTCATGACTACATGAGGTTTTGGGGGCACACTTATACACAAACCATAACACATGGACTCCCCAAAGGCTCATGATCCACAAAAACCCCAGAAAAACTTGAGTGTTCAACTCTGGCCAATGCCCAGCCCTCAAGGAAGGCCAGCTAATGAGATAAGGATACCCCCACCCAGAACAAGTCTGCAAAGACAAGAGAGATGGGAGAGACAGGCGTTTCCAAAGGCCTAGCCCTCCAAAAGATGCACAGGCACACAGTCAAGTAGCAAGGTAAACATCATCTGTTTCCAAGAAGAAAACAAATCTGCAGAAACAAAACAAAAAATCCAGTACTCAACATATTCGCTATACAAAGAACGTAAAGCAATTCTCTTATTCAACAAAACAGCAATTAAAAATGAGCAGAGGATTTAAACAGATATTTTTCCAAGGAAAAGGTGCAAATGCAATAATCAACAGGTACATAAGATGTTTAACATCAGTGAAATGGAAATCAAGACTACATTAGTTATGATCTCACACCCACTACAATGGAGATGATTAGAAACTAGAAAATAATCGCCAATAATCTATTGGTGAGGATGTGGAGAAATTACCACCTTTCTACATTGATGGTGGGAATGTAAGACAGTATAGCTGTGGACAACAGTGCAGCAGTTTCTAAAAAAATAAAACCTAGAGAGGGCCTCAGACATAACTCAGTGGTCTAAGCACCTGCCTGCCAAGAGCAAGGACTGGGTTTGATCTCTGGCACCACATGCTGTGTTGGCCCCACCTCTGAGTTGCAGAGTGAGACCGTGTATCAAAAAAATAAAACTTACAGATACCTTATGGTCAGCTGGGCCCTGTGGTCCATACCAGTACAAGCTATTTGGGAGGCTAAGGCATAAGTATTGCAAGTTTGAAGCTAGCCTCGGCAACTTAGTAAGACCCCTGTCTTAATATAAAATAGAAATGCTGGCCTCAACCCCCTGCGTTCAGGTGCAAGTGGAGCTGTAGGCACACAGGCCAAGACTGTGGACCCACGACCAAGAATCTGAGGTGGTGAATGATAGCTCTTCAAGTTTGCAGTAAAAAATGTCCTCCAATAAAACTACACTGAAAAAAAAAAAAAAAACAAAAACGGGAATAAAACAAAATAGAAAAGAAAAACGTTGAGGAAGCAGAACCTGAAGAGTTTGTGGTAGAAAAAGTACTGGACTAACGTGTAGTAAATGGGAAGGTGGAGCATTTTCTGAAGTGGAAGGATTTACAGATGCTGACAATACGTGGGGACCTGAAGAAAATTTAGGTTGTCTGGAGTTAATTGAAGCATTTCTTAATTCACAAAAAGCTGGTAAAGTAAAAGATGGTACCAAAAAAAAAAAAAAGAAAATAATTATCTGACAGTGAATCTGATGACAGCAAGTCAAAGAAAAAAAGAGATGCTGCTGACAAACCTAGAGGTTTTGCTAGAGGTCTGGATCCTGAACAAGTAATTGGCACCACAGATAGTAGTGGAGAATTGATGTTTCTCATGAAATGGAAAGATTCAGATGAGGCTGACTTGGTGCTGGCAAAAGAGG
>NW_004524592.1:25342321-25352154 GCF_000260255.1 Octodon degus | reverse complement strand
TAGATAGATAGATAGATAGATAGATAGATAGATAGATATAGATATTATGGGTCTTGGCTTTGATTTACTAGTATGGGAAAAATTATTCTAATGAAAATCAAGTTTAATATGTCAGGTATTTTTGGGTTTTGTTTTTGGCAGAACCAGGGATTTGAACTCAGACCCTTGCATTTGCTAGGCAAGCACTTATTCTACTGAGCCATCTCCCTGGCCCCAATATGTCAGTTTTGAAAGTATTTGAGGGAGTTGTTGGGTTTTGTTTGTTTTGCCTCTATAGCACTAGTTACTTTGAACAAATCAGTAAAACTTTTGTAGTTGCTTCTTTTATCGAAAAAGACCATTTGGTAGCCTGATACATTTCCTCTGCTTCTCTAAATATTGGGAGGAATTGTCCATAGTCCAAATCAGAACTCATGTTTTAGCTCATATGCTTAAGACTATTCTGAGTTTTTTTGTTTGTGTACGTATAAATAAAATTCTTATGTAAGTGGCTTTTGTTTTGTTTTTAAACATTCACCAAAACAAAAGCTATGGGTGATAACCTCATGTTTGAGACACCATCATTCTGAGCAACCTAAGAAATCACTTCCAGTTAAATAGAGAGCTTTCCTGAAACCAATAACCTTTTAAGTTAAATAGTTCTGTGATTAATTGAACAGTCTAAGGTAGATATTTTTAAAGCAGCCATATCAGAATCTGTATCTACTTTTGGTCATGAAAATGCAATTTACTTCCAAAATCCCCCTCCCCCCAACAAAGTCTTATCTAGCTGGGCATGGTGGCACATGTCTACAATCCCAGCACTTGGGAGGTTAAAGCAGGATGATCTTGGGAGTTCAAGACCAGCCTGGGCTACAATGTGAGAGCAAGGCCAGCCTGAGCTGCACAGCGAGACCCTGTCTCAAAAACAGAGAGAGAAAAAAATTTTTATCTCTACCAACAGCTTTCCCACCTAAATAAGGTAGCAAGCCAAAACTTGATTTGTTTGAATTCATTAAGGAAGACTTATCAAGGGAACATTAAAAATTCCTCAAGACTCATTACTTTACAGCAAGTTGAAATCTGTACTCAAAAGTCAGGATTCACATGTGTGTTAAGACTTGGCTCATGGAAACATACTGAGTGGCTGGAGGTGTTCACACTTTAGGACCTAGAATAAATGAGACAAACTTGTAATCTAAACTATTGACCTGCATGTTTTCTTCTTGATCCCAAATTGTTCCTTACCTGTAGGCTCAATTTTTTCAGTGTTCAGCTTACTGTTTTCAGCAGAAGCCAGGAAAATAACTTTGTAGTAGTCAGAATGTTATTCTAATGTATATTGTTTACTTTATTGCAAATAATGGTGAGCAGTGGTCAATAAATAGTTTTATATTCCTAAAAAAAAAAAAACTGCCACTCAGTGGAAGGCTGCTTGGGTGGCCTCCACAGGACGCTGGTTTCAATTCCCAATACTGGAGAAGATTCATCATTTGATCTACTCCTAGGCAAACATTCATGAAAACAAAAAGTAGAGACTCAAAAAGAGAAACACTACACACACACATACACATGCACACACACACATGCATGCACACACACAGACACACACACACTGCTCCATGTTATACTGGGGAAAACAACTCAAATGAATAAAAACAACAGATGAATGAATAAAACACGGTGTACTTATAATAAAATATTCAGCTTCAAAAAGACAGAAGAAGGCCAGGGAGATAGCTCAGTGCTGTAAGTGCCTGCCAGGCAAGCACAAGGTCCAGTGTTTGATCCCTGACAGGACTCACTGCCTGCCACATGTGGATGGACCTTGAGGACATTATGCTGAGTGAGGTTAGCTGGACCCCGGGGCACAATACCGTACAGCTCCACTTATATGTGCTAACACTCAAACTCACAGGGATAGAAAACAAGGATGGTTACCAACTACAGAATTTCAATTTTATGGAGAAAATAATTTCTGAAAATGGGCAGTGGTGATGGCTGTGTAATGATGTGAAAGTTCACGATGCCCCCCAGCTGCTGAACAGTGTGCCAAATATGCTTAGAGTAGTAAAGTTTCAAACAAGAAAACCCTGACTGAAAACATGGCATCTCCATCACCATGAACTTTTAAGCAGATCTTCTGTGCACCCAAAACACATTTACGCCTAAGCCTTTCTCATGCTTTTCATCTTTTATACCTTCAATAAATATTCAAGACACCCTGGCCACATGCTAGGTACTACTTTAGAACCAGGCAGTACAAGCATTCAGAAAGAAAACCTTGCCTCTATTGAGACACCTCCCTCCTACTAAACACAAGAACACCAGAGCGACCACTGCCTGCAGGCCCCCTTCTAACACTCCATGGAGAAGTCGCTCTACTGCCCAGGCACAGGACTCTGTCATGGTGCAGATGTAGAAGAATGGCTCTTCATGCCAACTTGATGAACTTCTGCAACATGCCAGGCCTTGTGATAGAATTATGAAGGGCCAGAATGAGACCAGCACTCCAGGACCTGAGAGCTACAGGCTCAGTCGGCCACAGCCACTGCAGGTAGAGAGCTCCCATTGAAGGAGGGATGGGTGCTTTTGGTGATGAGGACACCCTAAGTGAGCGCTGGGTCTTGGGCCACACATTTATCTCCGCTGGAGGCTGCCGTAACATGTGTGCACATACATCTCAAGAATCTCTCCAATTAGAAGCCTAGTAAGGATACCATCAACCGCTTGTAGGCCAAGCACAGATCTAAGTAGTTTACAGGTATGATATGATCAAAACTATGAATATTTAAAATTTAAAACATTCGTTACAATAAAAGACATTACCATGAATCTCCCATGAAATTCCCCCCTTGATTTGAACATACCCATCCCACTTTCCTCAACACTTTCTGGAGCAACTCTGGAGTCCTCTTTCTAGAGTATCATTAGTAGCACCACTATAGCTTCCTCCATTCCTTGATTCACAATGTTTTCCTTTCATAGTCATTTTAACTTTGGGGAAGAGGCAGGAGTCAACCCATGCTGGATCTGGTAAATAAAGTGGACACACCCTAAGATTTTTATTTCATAGTAAAGGTTTTGAATCTATTCAGGACCTTGAGGTAGTCACAACAGAACAACTAAAGACATTCAAGAAAGAAAACTTCAAAGGGAGTTTATCATCATCTGCAGATGACATGATACTCTACATAGAAGGTCACAAAAACTCCACCAAGGGCTGGTGAGATGGCTCAGTGGTCTAAAGCACCTACTTAGAACAAGCTTAGCAAAGCACAGGGACCGTGGTTCAATCCCCCAGCACCATATGCCAGCCAGCCTCGCCCCCTGGTGGGCTGAGCTGGCCGCACACACACACACACACACACACACACACACACACACACACACACAAATAAATAAATAAGTAAAAAATTAAAAAAAAAAAAACTCCACCAAGAGAATTCTAGTTTTAGTAACAAATTCAGTAGTGTAGCCGGATACAAAGTCAACACTCAAAAATAAATAGCATTTCTATCCAGAAACAACAAACATACCAAGACAGAAATTAGGGAAACCACACTTTTCACAATAACAGCTGAGGGCTGGCCAAATGGTTCAGTGAATTAAAGTGCCAGTTTAGGTAGAGCACAGTGGCCGGAGTTTGATCCCCAGCTGTCATGCCAGCTTCTGCCCCTGGGGTGCCCTGAGATTAAGACTGAGCCTTGGTGTGGTGGCGCACGCCTGTAATCCCAGCACTTGGGAGGCAGAAAACAGGATAATCACTATGAGTCCAATCTACATAGTGAGACCCTGTAGACCCTGTACCAAATATAAAAATAAATAAATATATAACACCTGAAACAATGAAATACTTAAAAATCAATCTGGCAGAGGAAATAAATTTATATGCAAAAATTATACTACCCTGAACAAAGAAATTGAAGGAGATTTCAGAAAATGAAAAGTTCTTCCTTGCTGTTCCATAGGAAGAACTAACATTGTAAAAATGGTCATACTCCCAAAATTGTTGTGCAGATTCAATACAATCTGATTAAAATAACATTAGCACACCTCACAGAGATAGAGCAAACTTTCCCAAAATTCATCTCGTATCAGAAGAGACCTAGAATAGCAAAAGTAATCCTGGGCAACAAAGGAAAGGAAGGAAGCGTCACAATCCCCTGACTTGAAATGATATGACAAAGCTACTGTGATAAAATCAGCATGGTACTGGCAAACAAACACACTCAAAGACCAGTGGAACAGATTAGAAGATTCAGAAACAACTACAAACATTCATCCACCTCATCTTTGACAAAGGGACTAAACATATTCACTGGCACAAAGATAGCCTCTTTAATAAATAGTGCTAATTGAAACCAGGCACACTGGTGCACACCTGTGATCCCAGCACTGGGGAGGCTGAAAACAGGAGGATCACTATGAGTCTGAGCTGTGTAGTGAGACCCTGTACCAAATACATTAAAAAATGTGCTAGAGAAACTGGTTTTCCACAGGCCAAAGACTGAAATTAGACCCATGACTATCACCATGCACAAAACTATAGCCAAAGTGGATCAAGAATTTAAACATTAAAACAGAAACACTAAATCTTCTGGAGAATAAAGTAGGCAGAAATCTTAAATTGGGATAGGTAGAGAGTTTATGCTCCAAAATCAAACTGCACAGGGATATATTTCAAAGAATCAACAATTGGGATCTCATTTTTTGAAAAGTTTGTGCACATCAAAAGAAATCACCTGCAGAGTAAAAAAAAAAAAACCACAAATTGGGAAAAATTATAGCTGACTGTCTCTCAGACAAAGTAATTCTATGTAGAATATACCATTTTTTCTAAATCAGGCCTCCAAAATTCAAAGACACAAATCAAAAATGGGCATCAGAGATGAATATACACTTCACAAACACAATGGAAATGGTAAATAAATATATGAAAAAATATTCAACATCAATGATCATCCAAGAGACACATATTATAAAAACACTGAGATTCCATCTCACCCCAGCATGAATGGCTATCATCAAGAAGTCAACCAATAGGATTTTAAAAAAATAGGATTTTTTTTAAAAAAGTTGATCATTAGCTTAAGAAATTCATATCTGTACTTTATCCTTTGGATTTAGGGTCAGGATATCATGCAGAAATATGCTTTGTGAACTCCTAACTAGTTCCCCTGTTGTCCATTTTAAAAGAAAGCCCAAACTAAGTTACTAACCAGTCTTAATTTCTTTTATAAATAAATGCCATTATAAATGAAAAAAAAAAAAAAGAAGTCAACCAATAGCAAATGCTGTGAGGCTGTAGGGAGGAAGGAACCCTTCTCCACTATTGCTGGGAGTGCAGACTGGTCCAACCACTATGGAAATCAGTGTGAAGATTCCTCAGAAAGCTAGGATTAGAGGTCTTATTCAAGCCAGTTATTCTCTTTCTAGGTGTTTTTCCAAATGAAATGAAATCACCATACCACAGCGATATACGTACACCCTTGTTTATGGCAGCATAATTTGCCATAGCTAAGTCTTGGAAATAACCCAAATGCCCATCAGCTGAAAAATGCATAAAAAAGATACGGCATTATTACACAATGGATTATTACTCAGATATAAAAATATAAATTTGAGGCTTTTATAGATAAATGGATGCAATTAGTGACATCATACTGTCTCACTAGTGCGAAAACCTGAAAGAGTAAATAAAATCTGAAAGGTACAATAGGCACTGTAAAGGGGAAAGAATTTCTTCAATGGGAAGGAAAAACTGGGATGAAGGAAAGGAAACAAGATCAAAGAGCTGATGAGCTCCAAAGCATGGTAGGAGGTAAGGCAGCTGTGAAGACTAGTTCTGGGCAGCAGGGTCTGTGGCTGACCCACTGGACAGTCAGAGGACCAGTGGGCCAACCTTTTGTCCTGCTATCTGACTTCTGTTTTGCCTTATATGTTGATGCTGGGGATTGAACCCAGGGCTACACACATATAGGACACAAGCTGTACCACTGAGCCACACTCCAGCCTACAGCTGTCCCATTCTCCACAGCCTTTCCAGGTGCTGAGTGTGCATTCCGGTCTCTCAGCCTGTAGTCAGGGTCCTGTGGCTCCAGTGATGAGCTGGCTAAGATACGCTATTTTGCTGTTCTCAGATCAGAGGTTCTGGGTCTGAGGGAAAGCGTGAGTTGGACAGAAAGGCAAGTGGTTGCCACTGTTATCACATTGCTTAGGGTGGGGAGTGTGAGTCATACACCTCTTAAACCCCAAGTGGGGTCATGGCTGCTCTGACTGAGCAGCATCCGTGGAAACTCAACAGCATGACTCTGCAATGCCCAGGCTTCTGCCCTGTTCAGCTGTGAATGACAAAAGCGAGCAGTGCGGGGTCGGTGTGTGGGTGGCATTCTGGTTCCAAGATCACACCACCCAGCTGTCACCCAGCATCCTGGCCCCACCTCCATCTGCTAAAGAGTGACAAGTCATTCTATTTCATGGTGACTGTTCACACCCAACTAAGGGGAGGAAACCCCCTGAGCTGCACAGAATGACCCTCCTCATCCCAGAGACAGAAAGGAGTCACTCACCACCTCTCACTGTGAGATCTTTCAGGGCAGACAGGAAATGGCGTCAGCATGGGATGGAGGTGATGAGAAGTGCATCTCTCAAATCTTCCCCAGTCCTTCATCCCCACACTGGGGTTCTCAGGGTTCCATCCACCTCCGAGTTTCAGCAGACTGAGCCCTACCGTAAAAACATGACTCCCCACCCAGTGCACATAGCATCTACTCTTGAAAATCATGGAGAGAAGACTGAGGTAGCAAAAATACTTCCCCACCACCTTCTCTTCTCTCCCACATGTACACAGCAATATGGCAGCCAGGATTTGTGAGGAAAAGCTGAGGGAAACGTTCTTCTTCCACCAGAAAATTCCCCATTTCCTCTTTCCTGGTGTGGAAAAAGAGATCGCCTCCTCTGTTATTCTTTCTCCTACTTAACACATAGCAAAATCTCAGACTTGCTACTCTGTTAGGAAGTGTTTCTAAGTCTTCAGATGCTGATTAGAAACCCAGACTTCTGAGATCTGTGTGGAGGGAGACTATAGTCTGCTACCTGAAGACAAACTCCTAATCCCAGGGGATGAGCAGCAGCTCTAAAGCCAAACAGATTTGAATTCAAATTCTGGTTCTGCTATGTCAGAACTTGAAAAAGTTACATAACCTTTCCAAGCCTTCATGTCTTCTGTGTGAAAAACTGGAATGATGGCTATCTTTCAGATCAACAAAACTAAGTAGCGGGATGTTTAATTAACATGTAAAATTAATCTTGCTTCAGATGATTCTTTGCCAGTGCCAAAGAAAGCCTCCCACACCTTCCACTCCTGCATTTTGCTCCACTGAAGAACAATTGAAACCAAATGAAAAGTTTAGTCTGGACGAAACATGAGCATATCTCCTGTGTACTTCCATTTTGTTTACATTGTTCCACATTAGGAAAATAAAGTGATCAGAGAAAGCAGAGAATGTGACCATACTGTGTTCCACCATGTAGCTCAGCTCTCCTGGGCTTGCTGGAAGTGGCCAGAGGTGGTCCGTCTTTTCCTCCCAGCATGTGAACTGGACAAATTCAACAGAGGAAGGGACAACATCATTTGAGTCCAACCAGTGTGTGCTCAACTTCAAGGAGATGAGAGTCAGATTCCTGCCTCCTAGAGAAGGGCAGTGTAGATGGAAAGGCCCAGAAAACACAGAGCTGGGAAGCCAGTGCACCCTTCCACAACTAGGACAGCCTCATGGATGTGCAGTCGCATGACAGCCCATGTTCAGAGGACTTTAAAGTGCTCTTATTACTTCCCTGAAATGTTTAATTACTTGGAAATTTTAGGAGGGTTCACTGAAAACCATACAGTGTTTAACAAATGTATTGCAGTGAAAGACACATTGTCTGGAGCTCCTTGGGAAACAATTTCTCTCTTCTAACACACTCATCCCGTGGCTCTTGTCACTTTCTGAAGCCGCTGTGGAGTCCTCTTTCCTCAGTGTCTTTAGTTGTGCTGTCATGGCTCCCTTGATGTCCTGACAATGTTGACCTTTTGCCCATGAGAAAGAGCCCAAGCGGCACAGTGGCGCAGAGCTGATGAAGACGGATAAAGATATCATGGAGTTTTCTTTGAGCCCACTTTTCCACTGACTGGCACCTGTCAGCAGCATTCACTGTGTTTTTGGCCCACCTCCTAATGACATGGAAAGGACTTTTAGAGTGGCTTGCAAAAGTGGCAAAAATTATGGGGAAAGTGTGCTCAAAGGGAAGATGGGTTATTTTGAGGGAAATTTATGGCACTATGTCTTTTACTTTATACTTAATCTTACCCAAAGGTCAAGAAGTGATGTATCTTTTACTTTAATAATTTTTTACATTTACCATATATTTTTACCATCCCTTATATTGTGTAAGGGAAGTGCACTGGAACAATGGAAAGCATGCTGAAGTTGGAGCTTGGTTCATGACACCTCCCAAGGACAGGCTCTGGGCTGGCCACTCTCCTGTTCCCTGGTGTCCTGTCCCACCTAGCTTCCCTTGTCCCTATTTCTGTGGCCACAACTGCCTTCTGTGCCTGGAGGGAGTCAAGATGGGCCCAGGCAGATGCTCTGGGTGACACTGAGGGGAACTTGGCCTCTACCCCCTCCGGCTGTACCCTTGGGGCCTCGGTGCTGGCTGAAGCCTACCTCAGCAGGGAAAATCCCTCCACTTTTGTCCTTCCTCCATGTCTTCCATCCTGTGGAAAAGCTTCAAGAACCTCCTGTTCTTCTGCACACTGTGATCTGGGGCCCATGGGAAGAGACATTCTTGGCATGACTTCCTCCTACTCTGTCCCCAAGCAAGACACAGCTCAGTAATCTGGCTGTCATGAGGGTCTGCTCTTGGCTCTCCAATCCCCTCGCGTCCAGGGTCACCCCTAACCTGAATGCTAACCTGCTTGGGTGCATCTGCCTTCTGACCTTCCAGGCTCATCTGTGTTTCTTTCCCTGGACAGCGTCAGCCACCTGGTGAAGATGAGGTGCGAAATTCAGATCGTGAATTCCAGCGACGTCACTGGTGCATTAGATGCTCTGATATATTTTAAAGTTGTTATGCAACATACACACAAATGGGGAAAACTTATGCTATTAATTTAAAATGTTGTTTTCAATGTAGAACATTAAACAACAAATTGAAAACACCACCAGGCCAAATAAAGGAAGAGACTGTGGAACAAAAGAAGTTAGTCCGATCCTGCAGTGGACAATGTTTCTGCCTTTTAAACAGAAATTCATGCTCTTAAGTAGTTGTTTTACACGTTGTACCACCTGCCTGATTAGGTCACTCAGGCAGCCAAGGTGCAATAAGTGTTCTCATAGGCGTGGCACGTAGTCATTCGGAGACGTTCCTCACGTGATGGAACTTTTTTCTCACTGCCACAAAGCATTGGATTTATATTTTTCTATCTATGTATTTCTTAAATTTTATTTTGCCCTAGCCAGCTTGTTCATGCTCCATGAACAAAAATCACACTTGTTTAAAACTCTAACTCCTCTGAAGTCTAGCCACTGCTTCCACCATGAAGAACTCTCAACTAGTGTTTGCTGTGTGCTTGACAATCAGAGAAATGAGGAAGTGTTTAAAATGCTGTCCTGAAGCTGATGGTTTTGTTATGGAAACTAGAACACCGCAATCTAAGCATTCTAGGTCCAGTTTCCCTCCCAAGCTGGTCCGGAGTCCCAGCTCCTTGGGGATAAGCATCATCCGTGCTTGCCCAGCGACAGCGGTAGCCAGAGTGTCCAGGGAGCCACCTTTCCAGGCTTCACTACAGGACTCCGCAGAGTACATCC
>NW_004524592.1:25338954-25342054 GCF_000260255.1 Octodon degus | reverse complement strand
TTCTTCCTTTTGTATTTTAGGGAAGGGTCTACAAGGTGTTCAGGGTCTCACTACTAGATGGGATCCACCTGTTTACAGTCTCCCAAGAGCTGGGATTGCAGGCGTGTGCCTCCACACCCAGTCTCAATTGCCATCTCAGTGTGCCCTGGGGACGGGGCCTGCACTGTGAGCCCGGAAATTGAACCCCCAGCCCCTGTGCCTGCTTGCAGGCACTTTAATCTGCTGAGCCATTTGGCTGGCCCTCTAGTCCCATTCCTATATTTCCATTCTTTTCCTCTTTGCCCCTCTACCCACCACTTAACTGATAAGAAATCTTCAGCTATTTCACAGGCTTATACCAACATATTTCATCACTTCAGTGAACTGATCGAACTGTTCCATTCCATCCACATACCGCTCTTCTAAGTGAAGTTTCCCAAAGTCATAATGAGGTCTCACTTCCTACCAACAAAGGTGGCAATAACACAATTAAAAAAAAAAAAAGAAAAAAAAATGATAGCAAGAAACTAGAGAAAGTAGAATCATTGCATGTCACTGGTGGGAAAGTGTACAGGCCTGTGGGGAAACCAGCTCCATGGTTCCCTAAAAAGCTAAGCAGACTTCTGTGATCCAGCGAGTTCATGCCCCTAAAGATGGGAACAGAGGCTCAGTGTGCAGACGACATGACCCATGAGTCCACATGCTGGAGATACAAGTGACCCTCAGTAGACAGAAGGCTGGACACTGTGTGGCTTGTGGTTGAAACGGGACACAATGCCCTGACATCTCTCCACTTAGGTGAAGCCACGCTGTGCTGAGTGAAAGCGACCAGATGCCCGCGCATGAGTGCGGTGCACCACCCTTGCAGAGAGTGAGCCCAGCCGGCAGACCACAGGGACCGTGCAAAGGAAGGCAAGCAGGCCCGGGGGCTCCACGGAAGAGGAAGATTGCTTAACAGGCACCGAGTTTCTGTTTGGGGAGACAAAAGAGTTTTGGAAACAGATAGGGTCTTCGGTTACACAATACTGTGAACAGAAAAAATACCATATACAGCTTGCCATTTCAACCAGTTTGAGCTACAGACTTCAAACTGGTTGAAATGGTAAGCTTTATGTAAAGGCTTTCTTACTATAAGTAAAATTCTTTCTAAAAATATTCAAGCATATTAAATGAAAAATCCTTTATTTGGATTGTTTGAAATTTAAAATGCTAGTAATCATTATTGGTACAAATTTACATGCTGATTTCCTTGCTGTATATATTTTAGTATGATGAATATTATTTTTCCTTAAAAATTTATCAATTTAACTATAATTCATCTGGGTGCAGTGCATAGATCTGCAGTGCCTCTCTGCAAATCTGACATAAGAGGATCAGGCATGTAAGCCCCTTTGGGCATTGTAATGAGACCCTGCCTCAAAATAGCCACACAAAGCCTGGGGTTGTAGCTCCCTGGGCTCAATCTACAAATAAATAAATTTTCATAATGCTATCTGAAGTCTTCTAACTTTATGAATAATAAATTTTGAGGCATGTCTTTCATTGACTCTGCTGTGGCCCATAATGTTTTTTATTGAGAAAATAAAAAAAATATTTATTTTTGTAATATTTGACAAGCCCAGACCAAAATTCAACTTCACATGTTGAAATTGTAGGTATTGGGGTCTACGGAGATAGCTTGGCTGTCTAAACACCTGCCTGGCAAGCCCAAGGACCAGAGTTTGATCCCCAGTACTGCATGCTATGCTGGTCCCATGCTGAGCCAGCCACCAACATTGAGCATGGTGGTACACACCTATAATCCCAGTGCTGGGGAGGCTGAGACAGGAGAATCACTATGAGTCTGAGCTTTGTAGCAAGACTCTGTACCAAATAAATAAATAAAAGGTGGAGCATTTTTTTTTCAAAAGAAATTGTAGGTATTGCAGGTCAAATATTTTCACAGACACTGTCTTTTTGAACTCTTCAAAATGTCTTTCTTTGGTGCATATATTTAATGAACACATTTTGCCAAGAAGTTACCACCATTTATGATTTTCTTGAGTGTGTACTCAATTTTTTTTTCTTTTTTCTTTCTTTCTTTCTTTTTTTTTTTTTTTTTTTTTTTTTTCGGAACTGGGGATTGAACTCAGTCCCCTGTGCTTGCCAGGGAAGCACTTATTCCACTAAGCTATCTCCCTGGCCCCTGTGTACTCAAATATAAATGTTGAAAAGTGTAAGCTTTCTCCACCTACCCAATTTTGTCACCAAATATTAATTTATCCAGTTGAAAATAACTGCATTAAGAGTCTTCCTCAAAACTGAAATATTCTGAACCAAAACTTAACACTTTAGAGCAAGATATAATATACCACTGAAATTCCCATTTTCAGTCTCATTTTTGCAAGGATAAAGATAAATGACTTCCTATTTCTAAATTTTCTCTCCTTTATAATAAAAATTTACCGGAAATGTACACATTTTACCATTTCAATTGCTAAATACTGTACTGGCATTAAAAGTCCCCAACTTATTGTGTATCAAATGCAATTAGTAACTAAAGGAACCATTTACACAAAATACTAGAAGCATTGCAGGTCCTGAAGGCTGATTTCCAGAGACTCCCCTCAGGCTCCAATGCTTCTAAATTGCAATTGCTGATGAGCAATAAAGAGAAAATAAATTAAACAAACTGTGTCGTAAAAAAATCATTTGGGGGGCCTTGGAGACAGCTCAGCTATCTAAGTGCATGCCTGGCAAGTGTAAGGACCTGGGTTCAGTCCCCAGTACTGTACGCTGTGCTGGCCATACTCTGGGCACATGGTGGCACCCACCTGTAATCCCAGCACTGGGGAGGCTGAAACAGAAGGATCAGTATGAGTCCAAGCTGTGGAATGAGACCCTGTAACAAACACATTTTGAAAAAGTAGTTTTGTGCATTCAACATTATCAATATCATAAGCTCTATTATATTATAGTTTTGAGTATATATTCCTTTATTAATATATCTACAGAGTTCTAATTAAGCATATTAAAATGTACCTAATTGGTAGACTGGTAAGCTTCTTTTTTTTACAATCAATTATAAAGTACGTATGTCACAAACAAATCCACTTTAGATCTCTAAGTTCCTTTTTTTTTT
>NW_004524592.1:25334292-25338844 GCF_000260255.1 Octodon degus | reverse complement strand
TTTTTTTTTTTTTTTTGGTACCAGAAATCAAACTCATGACCTTGCACCTGCCAGGCAGGCACTGTGCCACTGTCTATATCCCTGGCTTTCCACAAGTTCTTACATTTAGTATAGAATCAAAGTTTGTACTACATGTCTGTCACCAAAATTTGTGGGTTTTTTATTTTATTTTATTTTTATATTTTAGTACAGGATCTACAGGGTCTCTTGCTACATAGGTTGGACTCATAGTGACTTGCCTGCGTTCATCTCCCGAGAGCTGGGATCACAGGTCACCACGCCCAGTCTCAATCACCAGCTCAGTGCGCCCCGGGGGCGGGGCCAGCTCAGCAGGCCAGGCTGGGATTGAACCCTAGCCGCTGGGTCTGCCTAATCAGGCGCTTTAGTCAGCTGAACTATTTGGCCAGCCCTCAAAATTTGTATTTATATTATCACAAAATATTCTAAACTTCCGATAACATTCGTAATAATGCCAACCAAATGAACCTCCATAAAAAAAGGATTTACTTAGATTCTAGGAATCAGATTTTTTTAAATGATCATTATTGGAATTCACTTTTATTTGAAGCATATGACAGTAGCAATATAAAGTGGCACCATGGAATTGATGGAGAATTTATCTTCTCTTGGTGGAATTAATAAATGATCGCTTTACCTTGGGCTTGGGCGCTAGAAAACTGCACCTGTCCTTGGCAGAATCACGCAGCGAGAAGTGCGCCTTCTCGGTCTGCACATGTTCAGTTGTTAAGGTCAGTTTTCTCACAAATCCTAAATTTTGAAAGAGCACATTTTTTTTCAGCAGGTTTCTGTCTTCTGGCTTTCCTTTGGTTAACATTTTATATAAATTACCTAATCAATATCAACTTCGCAAAACAATAACTTGGTCCGTAATTGATTGTCAAACATGTGCTTGTGGTTGTTTGAACTTAAGGCTGCTGAAAGGGTTCATTGCTAATAAAAGAGCATCATCAAGGCGTCAATTAAATAGAGACCGCAAGGCCTGTGAGACCGCGGGAGGAGGGGTGAGCAGTTCGCGCCTCCGGCTGTAGAACAAGACGCCGCCCTCTGCCGGTCACACGCGTGCTGAGCTCTTCCTGGCCCAGGTTTCCTCCCTATGGTGGTCAGCTCCCGAGTCTCCTATCTTGACTCGGCTGGCTGGTCCAGCACATGAAAGAGCAGTTCCAAGTACTTCTCCCAACTGCTGCCAGCAACCTAAGGGACTCAGCTCTCCCTACCGCAGGGCTGACCTTGTGGGAGTGTCTGGTATATTGTCCTTGGACGGGAGGTGGCGTTGGAAGTTAACCACAAGTTAAGCGGAAAATCTATACGCTAACTTCTCAGATACTACAAAAAATACAAAAGACAACGTCGACAATAACAAAATGGCTCTAGTATAAAGTTACACAGTATAAAGCTATGAGTATAAAGTAGAACCCTTAATTTGTTAAAAATAAAAACCCTAAGACAAGTGATAACACAGAACACACACTGGACTACTCAACTTAGAATCATTCCCATTTAGGCCCAAGAAACCATTTTTAAATATAAATTTGATCTTGCCCTTCCCCTTTTTCAGATTCCTCAGTTGTTCCTCAGAGATGCGTTCAAGCACTTTGCAGTATACAGAAAGCATTCTGAGGATAACCCTGTGCTCCCTACCCCTGCCTGCCATCCAGAAAGAGCCAGAGGCATAGGGCACACTGGTCCTGTTTCTGGTTCAATTAAGTGCCCTGTCACAAGTTCCTCCCAAGCTCTTTCAGTCTGGCTGAGTCATCACCTTGTAGCTGCACCAGGAGATTTCTCCCGAGCTGCCGCCTAGGGAAGGGTCCTGCCACCCGCCCTGTCAGCCCCTTCCTCCTAGCACTTCTGCTCTCTGACACCAGCCTGCTTTCTCTGATCTCTGTTGAACTACAATGTGCGAGAGTGTCTTGTTTACCATGACACCAATGCCAGATACACTAGGCCTGTGAAGCCCTTTAGAAATAGGATCTAAATAAGGCATAATTGATAATAAAAGACAGCATGTAGTCAGTGCTGGGTCAGCAGTTTAACAAGAGCTGCTGCAAGTGGCATTGCAAAGCACAAGGAGGCAGCCAGCGAGCTCTTTAGAATCATTAGATTTCACTGCAGATGCGCATTCCAGGTTCCAAGGAGCAAGAGCAGGGATGTGAGAGTTAAGGTTAGAATTAGCACTCAGGTGAGATCAAAACCCTTTGGAGCTCGGGAAATACACAGTGACTGCTGTGGTCTGCCTGCAGGGTCTGTGTAAGGGTTTGCAACCAGACTGAAAAGATGGAGGGAGGAGTTTGGAGACATTTGAGATTCTAGTCAGGGCTTATCTGCTATAAGTACCTTGTAGGCCTGGGGAAGCCATAAAGAATTTGTAAGTGTGCCAAGGAGACTGTTTGCTTAGCACGGGCCAGGTCCTGGGTCTTATCTCTAACACCACAAAAAAAAAAAAAGAGAAAGAAAAAAAAATGAGCCAGTGTTTCATAATCGAGACAGTCCCTGAGGTATGATGGTTTGATTTAAGATTTTTGAACTTTATGATAGAGGGAAAGCAACATACATTCAGCAGAAACCTTTAGAACTTAAAGTTTGGGTCTTCTCCAGGGCTAGCAGCATGTGGGTTTTCCCTCTAAAGACGGGTCAGCTCCTCACTGCCCCTACAATCTAAGTAGGAATACTGGATGTTCTACAGAGACTGTTGCAGAGCCATGGTGCATAGTGGCTTGGGTGTGTTACACGCGTTTCTTATATTTTCATTTCAGAATGAGATTATTGGGACACAATCTTACTGTAAATTGGGGACATCTGTATAGCTGGCTGGACTAGTTTTGCTAAAGAATACTCTGAGAATCCCAGAGGCCTACACTTCCTGTAAACACCTCCTTAACTGACTCATAGCTGGGTCTGGTGTCTATAATTACACCCACAAACCTACAGAGTCAAAATAAAACAGCTGATTAATTTATATAGATGGCTCAGACATTATTGGGAGGTTGAAGCACACGCTATTGATCTTTTTTTAATTTTTTTTTTTTCTGTACTTAGGACAGGGTCTACAGGGTCTTACTACATAGATAGGACTCATAGTGATCCTCCTGTTTACAGCCTCCCAAGAGCTGGGATTATAGGCACAAGCCACCATACCCAGTTTCAATCAATGTCTCAGCTCACCGTGGGGCGAGGGCTGGCACAGCAGGCCAGGGGATCAAACTCCCAGCCCCTGCATCTGCCTAAGCAGGCGTTTTAATCTGCTGAGTTATTTGGCTGGCCTGGTCTTTTTTTTTAAGCACATAAAGCTTTAACGTTTCAGTAGTTGGAATGGGACAGGCAATCCATTCAACAGCCGAGTCAGATGCAGCCACAGTAGCAGCGTTATTAGGTTAGCTTCCCAGAGGGGACTCTGCGAGCTCTTGTTACACAGGTGCGCACGGCTGGTTTCAGTGCTCCTTGCTCTCCCGGCAGCTTTCTTCCTCCAGTAGAGAGCTTTTCGCGCCTCCCGCTCCCTCCTCACAGATGTTCATGCTGCATCAGATGGCCCAAAGTGAATTACTGACCACACGCAAACCTGTCACAAGCCATGTCATTAAACACACCACTGTGGTAATGCCCGTTCTGCTCCCTGGGCCTGCACCCCACCTCCCACGGACCTGGCTGCCTCTCATCCCGAGTTGAGGGGCCCATGAGGGACTCCACGGGGTCCTTTCTGCATAAACGCAGCGACTTCATGCCACACAAGCTGCCCCCCACCCTGTGTATCCCTCTTACAGACCTAACAAAAGTGCCTGTATGCCAATCTGCCCTAAGTACCCGTGCCTGTGACAATTTGGGTGGAACCCACTTAATCCATTCTGATGGCAAAGGGGGTGCAAGTGGTAAATTTCACCATTCAGCAATAAAATAATAGCTGACGTGGTCTGCAATTCTACTTGGAAAATATGCATCTGAAATTTTCTCCTCCACCCAAGGACTTTCACCTTCCCAGAGAAGCAGCTAATAATTTTGCTCACTCAGAGACAGTGCCAACCATGTCATCTCCCACATGGGAGATTGACACTTTGCTCTGAAAGAAACAGCTGACAGAATTATTTATACCCATCAGCTGCCATCAAAACTTGCCTCAGCTAAGACCATGTAGCTGAAAGCTTTTCTCTGCCTTCAAGAGAACAGACTTTTTCCCCAAACTATTTTTTAGTTGTATTTCAATAAAAGAAAAATAGGGCCAGCCAGTCCACAGCGCACCAGCGGACTAAGCAGCCTGCTTAGGCAGAGTGTAAGGCCAGAGTTTGATCCCCGGTGTGCTGTGCTGGCCCTGCCCCTGAGGCACACTGAGAAGGAAACTGAGACTGGGTGAAGTAGCATGTTCCTGTAATCCCAGTGCTTGGGAGGCTGAAAACAGGAGGCTCACTATGAGTCCAATCTGTGTAGTGAGACCCTGAAGGCTCTGTAGAACCTTTACCAAATACATTTAAAAAAGAGAGAAAGAGAGAGAGAGAGAGAGAGAGAGAGAGAGAGAGAGAGAGAGAGAGAGAGAGAGAGAGAAAAG
>NW_004524592.1:25319120-25333792 GCF_000260255.1 Octodon degus | reverse complement strand
CATTTTTTCTCAAGGCAGTCTCACTTGAGAAAAAGCTCCTCACTTCGAGGAGTTCAGGCTGGCCTCAAACTCACAGACATCTTTCCTGCCATCATGAACAATGCATAGTTTTTTTGTTGTTATTTTGAAACAAGGTCTCACTATGCAGTACAAGGTGGCCTTAAACTTTTCTTAACTTAATAAATGAGTTGCGTACAGTGAGAAAATCCAAAGTAAAAATTTAATGAATTTTTACTTTTTTCTTTTTTTTTTTTTCTGAGGTAGAGTTTGAGATGGGGGTCTCACTATGTAGCCCAGGTCAGCTGTGACCTTCCAGTTATCCTCTTGCCTCAGCTTCCTGAATGCTGGGATTATGGTGTGCACCACCATACCTGGCTGCCCTTTCTCAATAGAAAGAATAACAAAGTATAAGCCATGGTGTATTTCTGCTGCTTCTCCCTATTCTTCTACATAGAAACTAGATTAAGGCCAGAGAGCAGCAGTTAAGGTGTATTAGCAGTTGCCTGGACAGCTGTGATCACTTCTGATGTCCCCAGCAGACGGATGAGATTCTGATAGCCATAGTGCTTCCCTCAGTCCAGAGCTTGAAACCTGAGGCCTGTTCTCTGCATCTTGCATGCCATGGGCTCCGTGGGCAGCTTTGTCGGCGTCCTTCCACCCAGCACTCTCTCTAACTGACTCTGCATTCTTTTATTATTATTATTAATTTTATTGAGAAACAAATAGCAATGAGACAGTTGTAAAACAGGTTAGTAGGACAGTTACAATGATTAATACATTGCATATTGTTGTCTTTGTAGTGGTTATTCATCGTACAAGATGCAGACATGATATCCTGTCCAAACACTATTAGTACAAATTTTTCTTCTCATTGAATTAAGAGAAAATAGCTGTATATCTATCCCAACTATTATATATATATATATATATATATATATATATATATCACTATAAAATGGTCCTTCATTTGTATCCCCCTTTTTTGTTTAGTTTTGTCAGAGATGGGTATTCCATTGCCATTTAAATATTGTAGTGCTTGAATTCAGCAAAATAATTCAATATAGTCCAGAACTCCATACCAGCAGCAACTTCTGACACTGCCTCTGTATTTTAAGTCCAAGACAGGAGCTTGGTTTTCAGTGAGCAGCTTTGCTTACAACAGACAACGAAATGCAGAGTTTTCATCCTGATTCTCTTTCTCAGGGCATCTTCCAACAGGGCCAGCTGCACGGTATCTGTGGAAATGGTTCTGTCAGAGGCTGAGGGAGCATGGATCTGATCTAGTGGACAGAAGATGTCAAAATCACCCCACATTGCCGCCACGTCCTCACTGCTCCAGGGGGTCAGGGAAGCCTGGCGCTAGCATTCAGAGCCCACAGGAAGGTACAGAAGGAACCAGAGTGTCCTCCAGGAAATTCATTCTCACCGGGCCTATCACAGCCTGGGGCCTCAGCGGGGGCTGCCGTGGGGCACAGCTGCCAGTGCTATATCCAGGGTCATGCCATAGCTAAGGATCTACGTGGCTTTGGAATTGTTCCTTCCACATAATCAATAAATGCTTTATTATAACCCACAAGTCCTGCAGACACTAAAGGAGGCATGACTGCCCCTGGCACTGGACTCTGAGTCTGTGCAGAAGAGTGTGTGAGATTTTAGGCTTTCACCACTTAGCAAGCCTAGGGATGAGAGGCTAGAAATCCCTCAACAGGTATCTACTTTCATTTCCTCATTGTAACTGAATGATTTTTATTTCTCCTCTTTCTCAAACTGGCTTTCTTTTTTAGGGGTGAACCATCATGAACAATGCATGCTCCCTTATGCCTCATCCTGAGTTTGTTAACAACTGGAGCCCTGTGAAAGAATTAGCAGCAGAAAGCGACTGCACAGACCCGTGCCTGTAGTTTAAAGCGCAGAGAGAGAGTTCTTCACTTCCCCACTGTTTTCCTTTCTTGTGCTCCCTGACAAAGTCCTAAATCTTAAACTCCCCACTAAAGAAATCTGGACCTCAGACCAAAAAGCTACTAAAAAATGCATACCTGGAAAATGTGACTGAGGTGTTATTCAAAACTACGATCATCAAAAAATTCACTTAGAAAAAAAAAATTCACTTAGATCACAGATTCAAGATACAGGCTTTCCTAAGCAGAAAGCCATGCTCCTGGGTGGAGGAAAGGCTTGAGCCAGCCCAGCCATGACCCTTGGCCCCCAGCTGCCACCACATTGACTGTGGACACTTCCCAAAGGGGGTTGGGCTATGGGAGTGACCTGAGTGGTGAACAGGCTCTCCCTCAAGAATGTGAGCCAAGAGACTGAGAGAAAGTCCAAAACCCAGAACACACTGATGGGCACACAAATGGAAGAAGGATCACGAGGTGCCGGACCATGCCACCACTGTGAGCGTGTGTTGGTGTTAGGTTTCAGGAGAGGGGTTAGGAAGCCATGATAAAATGACTATGCAAGGCTAGGGCCAAATGTTGGCTGTCTTTGCAGCCCTTCTTTTTCAGGAAATAGAAGAACCTGTACTGTAATGTCATGTAACTCAGTGGTGTCCCAAGTTTTCTGATCAAGGAGATTTTGGGGCAACAGACGAAAGTGATCGATGATGTAGAGTGTGCCTAAGGAGAGTCACATGGAGAGAAAACAGTCTCTCAGGCTTTCCCAGAGAGCAAATTGGTCAAGCAAGGTCTGTGACTTGTCCACATGGCTGACACTGACAAAGGAAATACAAACTGAGGAACAAGGTTTCAGGGTAAACCCTGAGGGGACTTGACTGACCTTATCAGATACAAAAATTACATTTCTTGTTATATAAGTCTTGCTCTTTCTTGGTCTTAACCATCCAGCAGAAAAGTATGAAAATGAAGTATAAAAAGTAAAGCCATTTTAATATGATGAGCTGTAAAATGCTCAGGTCAACAACTTTGGACATTGATAGTCTTATGGAAAACCCACTATTGTTATGGACTATTGGACTGTATTAGGATATTTTGCTGAATTCATGCACCTACAGTATTTAAATGACAATGGAATGCCCTTCTCTGACAAAACTAATCAAAAAATGGGGATACAAATGAACGACCATTTTGTATCTGTATACTCAAAATACTTAGGATAGAAATACAGCTCCATTCTCTTAATTGAATGAATAGAGAGGTTTGTTCTAATAGTGTTTGAGACAGGATATCAGGTCTGCATCTTGTACAATGACTAACCACTAAGACAACAATATGCAATGTATTAATTATTGAAAATGTACTAGTAATTTGTTGTGAAACTGTCTCATTGCTGTTTGTGTCTCAACAAAATATTAAATAAATATATAAATAAAACGACTATGCAGATTTTAATGACAGAGGGCACTGAAATTTGAATTTCCAGTTCTAGCTACTGCATGATCATTGTCTGCTTGAGTTTCCTATTCTTAAATATCCATGCTCTACTTTAGCTTTATGAGTTTTTATTCCTTATATGCAATACAACTTCAAAAATAGAGTTGACCTGGGGGTGTAACTCAGTGGTATGGAAAAAAAGGTTCAATATAACTGGTTCAAGTTATGAGCTCAGATGGAAGAAAAATCTGTAAGCTGAGTCAGACTGAAAAATCACAAAGAAGTATCAGAAAAGGAAAAGCATCTGCCTCACAGTGACTGCTCCCTGTGTTCCTCCACGCATTAACAATGAGAGGACCAACAGTGTTTCCATTTTCTCTCTGCCGACCCCTCCAATCAGTTTCATATTGTATAACTTACAGACTGTAGAAAACACACATGATGGCTTAGTGTAAGGTCCCTAGGAATACTATCAAACTTAACTTCACTAGTTGGATCAGTTTAACCAGTGATTCCAATAATCAGTGCCAATGATTCCAATAACTGTAGGTGCAGAGCGTTTTTGTATTACTCAGTTCGTTTTCTCAGACCTTGGAAATTCCATAAAGATGCTCTTATTTCTCAAAAGTTTACCAACTCCTACTTTCATGACTTACATTAAGAAAAGTGACATCAAAGGAAATTTTGGGTACAATCAAGATGAAACATTTTCAGGCTTCAGGAAGCGCTGCTTTCGCGTTCGCTCCCTTTGTTCTCACCAGCAGACGCCCCTGCGTGCACACTTGTCCCCCCCCCCACCTCCCTCCTCTGGTGAGCCTGGGCCAGTGAGCCAGCCCAGCTGCTAAGACCCGCATGTCTTCTCCCTTTCTTTCATTAGGAGCCTCGCCTTGTTTCCTTCCTTCCTTTCCTGCTTACTTCCTGCTTCTCTGGCCCTTTTGACCTTTCTCCATCACATCTCACTTGTCCCAGTCACTCAGTCAGTATCTTCTACGCTCAGCGATGTCTAGGAAACACAACAGGGCTGAGAACTCAAGCCACATGTCCCTCCACCCCCACCCCCGTGCCACCCAGCAGCTGCTGCTCTTGTTCCTTAGTTTACCCATCTGATAGGGATGAACAGTTCGCGCAGAGGACCTCAGAGAGCTCTCTTGGCTCTAATATTCTGAAATTTTACAATGTGCTTCCTAAGTGGAATATGTTTTTAAAATTCTCTCCTCTTAAAAAAAAATCTCCCTTTGCTTTTTTTTTTTTTTTTTTTTTTTTTTCTTTTTTTTGTACTGGGGATTGAACTCAGAACCCTGCACTTGACAGGCAAGTGATTATTCTACTGAACTATCTCATCACCACCCCCCATTGCTTTTTTTAAGGCTTGATTTTTTAAAAAATATTTATTTATTTATTTATTTATTTATTTATTTATTTATTTATTTTGCAGTACCAGGGATTGAACTCAGGACCTTGTGCTTGCTAGGCAGGTGCTTATGCCTCTGAGCCATATCCCAGGCCCCTGTTTTATTTTTTTTTTTAAGAAAGTACAAAATAGTATTAAAACAGAAAAATTACGAGTGATACAGAATTTCACTTAACAAAATAATATGAATTCACATTATTTGTTGTAATGCATAGTGTTGTCTTCCAACTAGTTGTTCATATTACCAGATATATGCATATAAAATTAAGAGAAGAAAGAAAAAAAGAAAGAAATTAAGAAGAGAAAAAGGTCAAAGAATTGAAAAAAGGGCACAAAACAAAATAAGTATTAACTGCTCCTTTCCATAGACCAGTAGAAATCCACAATGTGAGTGTCCAAATCATCCTGCTTACATACATAGATATATCTGTTTCCCTTACTACCTCTCCTGTCCTCAACTCAGTAAATACTTCCTTTTGAATGGGTTTATTCTCTTTTCCCAGTATCTACTGTACCCTTCTGATTTTCTTTTCTCCTTCACATTCTCACAGTAGCAAGACAATGCAATACTTGCACATGCGAGCCTGAATTACTTCACTTAGAAGTATGGTCTCCAGTTGCATGCATTTACCAATAAAAGCCTCAAATTTATCCTGTTTTATAGCTGAATAATACCCCATTATGTAAGAACACATCTTTTTTTATCCGTTCCTCAGTCGATGGGCATTCGGGTTGTTTCCAAGATTTATTTTATTTTTATTTCATTTATTTATTTGCTTATTTGGTTTTATATTTTAGGACAGGGTCTACAGGGCCTTACTGCATAGATTGGACTCATAGTGATCCTCCTGTTTACAGCCTCCCAAAAACTGGGATGACAGATGTGCCACCACACCCAGTCCCAATTGCCATCTCAGCATGCCCTGGGAGGGAGCAGCGCCGACATGGCAAACTGGGGATCAAACTCCTAGCCCTTGCATCTGTCTAATCATGTGCTTTAATCTGCTGAGCTATTTGGCTGGCCCTGGGTTGTTTCCAAGATTTAACTATGACAAATTGCACTGCTATAAACGTGAGTATGTATATATCTTTGTGGTATATATCTTTTCAGTTCTTCTGGAAAAATACCCAGGAGGGGAATAGCTGGCTTGAATGGGACCTCCAATCCTAGTTTTTTAAGGAAACTCCACACTGATTTCCATAGTGGTTGTACCAGTCTGCGCTCTTACCAACAGTGCAGAAGGGTTCCTTTTTCCCCACAGCCCCTCCAGCATTTGTTCTTGGCTGACTTCTTGATGATAGCCATTCTTTCTGGGGTGAGATGGAATCTTAGTGTTGTTGTAACGTGCATCTCTTGAATGACCAAAGACGCTGAACACATGTTCATATGTTGACTTGCCATTTATATTTCATCTGAAAAGTGTATAATCATCTCCCATTGCTTTGTTTCATCTTTGTATTCTTGGTATTTAATGCTATGCATCTGGAGGCACCCGACCAGTGCTGGTTGCTGAGCCTCTTCACCGCTGGTGAGCTCACTGAGCGTCATCAGTTTCACTCTGTCATCAATACAGCAAAGCTGGACTGATGTGTGTTCTCCAGGATTCTGGCCGGCAGGAGGCAGCAGAATAATCTGGAAGGGGTATTTCTCATAGGAGCTGTAGGGATTACACTGTAGTTTTCTGGACCTAGAGATCATGCGAAGACTCTTAGGTCAGTGCCTGGGGCCTTGGAAGATGGCAGAGTTGGGCAAATGGGTGGCAGACTGGAGGAAGACTGTGACACCATCTTTACTACAACTCTCACCTTCAGTAATGTCACTAAATCCATAAAACATGACTGACTGGGATTTTCATGGAAAATAAAATGGTGAAGGTCCCTGTTCTAGCAGTACACCCTGGACTGTAATATCACAAACACATGCTACAACCTATGACGAGTAGGGGTGGTCATGAGAAGACAGGTTTGGGGAGTTCCAGAAAGCCTAGGACATAACAGCTCACATATTGAGAGTTTGAACTAAATTCTCCCAAACCTTAAAGAAACAGGAGCCCTAACTGGCCTTTGGCTTATACATCTACTTCCCTGTCAGTAACCAAGGTTGCAAAAGCAGCACTGGTCTGCTGTAGAACAAATACAGTGGATGATGAGGAATGGATGTATCCGAACTATTTAGAAGTGGCAGGATGTTCTAGTCAAGCCAACACCAGTCATCACAGGAAAACTTTCTTAGAATAAGCCAAGTTGCCTAGTGACACAGCTCAGAAAACACACTCCTCAAACACTGAAAAACAATTTGCCTGTATATGATAAGCAGCTGCATTTGCTTTTGTACATACCCAAAAGTATGTACTACCATTACAGATATATAATTCTGAAACTCTGCTTTTTAAAAACATTTACCATAGTGATGGCATAAGTCAAATCTGCCAATAAGAAGAAACTAAAAAGGAGCCACTAAGCACAGCCAATGTTACCATCAATAGCGGATAGACGGAAGAGGAAGTTGATCCACTCATTTGACCACCGAGGGCTTTTCAGACTCCTCAAGTTCACAGGCAGTGAAACGGAGCATTCTGTGTGATCTTAATGTCATCTCCTTGGCCTTCAACCACTCTTACCTTGGGAACCCTTTCCCATACCTCTAAGATCATTGACCTCAGGATGTACACACTCATAGTGAGACTACTGCCTACACATAAGTCATGGGTCTTAAAAGCTGTATATAGCTGGGAAGTGATGAGCCAGGAAGCTGGAGAGAAACACAGCATTGGCAGACTGGCTTCAAAAGGCATCTTTTACCCCTAAATTAAAACTTGGTTCCTTAAACATAAAAGAAATATTTTTACTGCAGGAAGTCAAATACTATATAAGAGAGATCTCAGGGGATTTTCCTCTTCCAATAAGGACAGATGTCCTCAGATATAGGGCCCCAACCTTTGGCCTCACACAAGCTAAGCTACCTGCTAAAATATCTCTTCTGTCCTGCAGTCATGTGAGGATCAGGCTTGCAGGAATAGACCAGTGGAGGGGGCACCCCATCAAACAACAGTTCCCATAAAAGTTCCAAGAATACTCAAATTCATGTCCCTGTTGGTCTGTGTGGCAATTTCAGTAGTGCCATGAGACCATCATTCCTCAGTACTCGTGGGCCAGAGTTCTAGGACTCCAAGGAAGCAAAATCTCCAAGTGGCCACATTCGCCATGAAAATGGCGTGGTACTGACATATAGCCTAAGAGCAGCCCCACATACTTGACATCACCTCCAGATGACTTGTGCTACCTTGCACAAGGTAAACCCTGTGTAAGAAGTACTATATTACATTGTGTTGAGAATAAAAAGAAGGTATATGTTCAGTATGGACATAGAGGGTTTCTAAAAAAAATTTTTTTTTGGATTAGTTAGTTGAGTCCAAGGACATGGAATGTGTGGACCTGAGGCTGGCTGTATTCCCCTGCATGGTGGGGCAACATGTAAATGGCTACACACTGGTCTTATTCATTTCCTTAACTGCAAAGGCTGCAGTACAGGCATACTACTTGAGACACTCATGTGTATCTGCACACTTGCTCAGAAACCTACTTAGAATAGACTGAGGGCAAAGAGGCTGGGGGGATGCAGCATAGAGGTAGAGTGCTTGCTTAGCTGGCAGGAGAAGCTGGGTTCAATCTCCAGAACAGGCAAAAGAAAAAAAAAATCCAGGCAAGGAATCACTTTGCTCCTTCTGACTTAGAGGAGTGGACCCTAAGAAATGCTATCCTGGGTCTTGTTGCTGCTCTGTCTGCAAGCAGGACAGCCAGCCTTGGCTCTGCCAGGTAAGTGTCTCGCTAGTGTGAAAACCTGAAAGAGTACATAAAATCTGAGAGGTACAACAGATGCTATGAAAGGGAACAACTCTGTTCAATGGGAAGGAAAAGCTGGGATGAAGAAAAGGACAAAAGAAGAGAAAAAAGGTATAGCTATGTGTATACACAAGATAGTTTGGATAATTACACAGCTCATTTCTGCTGGTCTATTGAAAGGATTAGTTAATGCTTAAATCATTTAAAAAATTTTTAAAATGGTTATTTTTTCTTCTCCTTTTTAATTTCATATATATATATATATATATATATATATATATATATACATACATACACTCATTTTTCAGATTTATATCTGGTAACTTAAACATCTAATTTGAAGATAACATTTGCAATATAACAACCATTGTTGAATAACTATTGCTGTGCTTAGTGATATCTTGTATCATTTCTAATGTTTGTTTGTTTTATTTTGTATTCGTCTAAAAATACACAAGTAAAAGGGAAGCTTCCACTGCATGCATCCTCAATGTAGATTCCCACCCAAGACCTGTCATGGCCTCCATGACCCTCTGCAGGGAAGGGTTCTTTGACTTCTTTCCATGTTGGGCTCAGAGTTTTTTTAAATAAGAAAATCTCAAGTTTGCAAAATTTTTTTTGTATCTTTATTGACCATTTCTGTTGCTTCTTTTTTATAAACATACTTTTTTATTATGTCATGATTTAGATTTTTTTTAAAGTATAATTTTGAAAGAATCCTTAGAAATATTGGCTTTTTTTTTTTTTTAAGAAAAGAGGACATTAGACATGACTCAACAAATGTTTATTGAAGCATAGTTTATGATAAAAATCAGCATCAAAACACATGTGTACCCCTTGGAAAACAAGACAGAAAAGTTCTTTGTGACTGGCCAAATAGCTCAGCGGATTAAACTGCCTGCTTAGGCAGACGTAGGGACCTGGAGTTTGATCCCTGGACCTGGAGTTTGATCCCCAGGCCTGCCACGCTGGTCCCAACCCCAGGGGGTGCTGAGATGACAATTGAGACTGGGCATGGCGCACACATGTAACACCAGCACTTGGAGGCTGTAAACAGGAGGATCACTACAAGTATGATGTATGCAGTGAGACTCTGTAAATCTGTCCTAAAAAAAAAAAAAAAAAAAAAAAAAAAAAAAAAAAAAAAGGCTCTGAAGGGTAGAGGAAAGTCTTAAAATAGGTCCAGGAATCAGGAGGAGCATGGTACCAAGGCAGTGCACTGGGGATCGATGGGTGGGTCTGGTGAGCTCATTGAAGACCCCTGAAGGCCCAGGGAGCAAGAGCAGGACCAACTCAAGATACGCACCTACAGGCCTACAGACCCAGGGTCCAGCACTAGGAGCCTAGGCAGCAGGCTCCCCCAAAGCTCAGATTCCTTTCCCTTTTCTTTAAGTGTCTTTCTTTTCTTCTTCTTTTTTTTTTTCTTTCTTTCTGTTTTCTTGGTGCACATTTTTTTTTTCCTAAAGTCAAATCTAAAACTCTTCTGGAGGGCCAGAGATACAGCTCGATGGTGCAATCTCCTGCCTAGCAAGTGCAAGATCCTGAGTTTGATTCCCAGTACCAAAGAGAAAAAAAGAAAACACACAAAATGCTTCTTGGTAGGTGCCTGTGTCATGGCCTCTGTTGTCCAATGCAAGCAAAGATGGGCTCCTGTTCTGCTGAAATGCAGGTGGGCCACAGGTCAGCACAAATACAAACCCTTTCTCGTTCATTAATCCTGCTACATGCCATATACCAGGGCAGGGAACATGGCCCAAGGACATTATCCAGCCCACACTGGGGATGCCTTGCTACACCAAAACCCTTCCTCTGGGCCACCGCACTCTCTTCCGGAAGGCCACACAAACAATTGCTGGGCCAGACCACCTAAGGTGCTGTCCCCTTGAGCCAAAAGCAGGCCACATTCTCACCCAACATATTCCCCTTCTCAGGGCTGCATCCCACTTTCAATTCTTCCAAAGTGTCTTAAGTCCACTTCCCACACGAATGACTCCAGAATTTTATGATTGTATTAAGTAGACCATTGGAGGGAAATCGAAACCTGAACTCAGTACCATAGTGTACATTACTTTTTTTGCACCTACAATATTTAAATGGCAATAGAATACCCATCTCTGACAAAACTAAACCAAAAAAGGGGGATAAAAATGAAGGACCTTTTGTTTCTGTATATACAAAATAGGATAGATATACAGCTATTATCTCTTAATTCACTGAGAAGAAAGTTTTGTACTAATAATGTTTGGACAGGATATCATGTCTGTGTCTTGTACTATAAATAACCACTATAAAGACAACAATATGTAATGGTTATTGAAACTGTCCTATTAATCAGTTCTGAAACTGTCTCATTGCTATTTGTTTCTCAATAAAATTAGTAAAAAAAGACTTTCCACATTGCTCACATTTTATGATTTTCTTACTATTCCATCCTTTCTAGGTAAATTTCACTTTCTATTTTCAGTTGATTGCTGATTGTTTTCTAACTAGTTGTGATTAGATGTAAAAGCCACAGACTTGTATATTTATATAAGCTAAACTTTTATTGGTTCTCAGTTTTCCTGTTGATTAGTTGCAAATAATGGTTGCATTATCTTTAATCACGTGTCTTTAATCTTTTTTTATTTTTTAGTAGTACTGGGGAACTAAATCTAAGACTGTCTCTCAGACATCCCCAGCCCTTTTCTTGTTTTAAAACTTTGAGATGAATTTTCTCTAAGTCCATAATGGCCTTGAACTTCTGACTCTCCTGCAACAGTCTCCTTCATCTTTTATTTTGCTGCATGTAGGTTAACTAGATAAAATAGAGAAATAAAAGATAACATTATAGTTTCAGAGCTTCCTAGTATAGTATTTAGATATATGAGCAAAAGCTTTTTATTTGTTTGAAATTCAAAACTAACTAAATATCTTATATTCATGCTGGCTAAATTTGCCCAGTTGCATTTCTAGCACCACAAGACTCATGTCAAACACTGATGATCCTAGAAAGGCTGTGCTAGCTGTGATCCCTCTAGGAAACTCTCCTCAGTGTTACACTCTTCCGGAGTTTTAGTGGCTGCTGATTTTAGTTACAAGGTCACCAAGGATGGGGTCATTAACGAATATGTAACTCAATCCTAGCACAGAGCCTTGCATAGAGCATGTGTTCAGCAGACATAGGATGAATTGATGGCTATGCTTCATTATGAGCAAAGTTGGGAAAAGTCTAAGGTCCATTTCTTGATTGTATTATCTTGAAAACCCACCAGCCATGCAGAACTCAAGGGCAAATAAGATAATGGATGATCGGATGTGAGGTTACAAATAATAAGCCAAATACAAGAGTTCAGGTTCAGCCGGACATGCTGGGGCAGGCGTATTGTACTCTAGCTCCTCCCTAGTGGAAGGAGTGCTGGGACAATGAAGTAAGACCCTACCACAGTAAGGAAAAGCAGTCAGATTTCTAGCCATGCTGCATGATTCACCTCTTGCCTGTATTTTTCACTAACTTGATGCTTCTATACTAGCTTCCTCTGCATTTTGGTTTGCAAACACAAAAACACTGGTAGTTCCTGCCTCAGAGAATTGTTAATGAGGATTGGTTGAGAAAATTCAAAGTAATGAGCACAGTGCCTGGGATGCAGCATACTGGCTAATGCTATCGATTAGAAAATGTTACCATAATTACTACTTACTGACTGCTCAGTAAGAGCTTGGCATTGTTCAAGTATTTCACATGTTTTACTTTAAATAATAATAACATTCACTTTTGTTTTCTCTGCTTCAGAATATGAAAATTAAGAAAACAATTCTCTCTGAGTGCAGTGGTGCACGCCCATAATGCAACACTCTGGGAGGCTGAGGCAGGAGGATCACAAATTTGAGCCCAGTGTGGGCAATTTACTGACCTAGTGAGAACTTGTCTCCAAATAAACAATAAAAAGGACTGGGGATGTAGCACAGAGTAATGACTCGGGTTCAATCACCAATGCCAGATATGTACAAAACTACATTTTTTAAAAACAATTCCACTTTTTCAGAAGTCTAACAGACTTCTGAAAAACCAGTGATTCTCAAGTTGCAGCCTGGACTTAACAGCTCAAGTACCACCACATACATTGACTTTTTATTGCTACTTGAACAAATTCTACAAATTTTATGACTTAAAACAGGGCATTTCCTATAGGCCAGAGGTCACAGGACCAAAGTCATGCTGTCGGTCACACTGCTCATCTTTCTGCAGACCCTACAGTCTCCTTCACACCCATGCTTACCCTCCAGGTTTGGAGAATTCAGCCTGCTGTTGACTGTTTGCCACCCCAGAGGCCAGGCACAGATCTCGGTGTGCAGAGCTACTAAAGGCAGAGGTCCTCCTTGCTTCTGCGGCCTCTTTCCCACCCCTCAGGCTCCTCACCCTACCTCAGGTCAGGTGATTAACCTGCCTGGATTCCACCTGCTGCATCCTTGACCAATGTCTTCCTTGGTGTCTGAGCAGCAGGAGGCTGGGCCCACGGGTGGGACACCCTTAGTATCCTGCCTGTTGTCCCTGGAACCTATGGAGATAAGTCAGTCTCAGCGCTGCCAGGGTTACTAAAGCAGGGACCGGGTGAAAGGCCCAGCAGTCTGAATTATAGCCTCCCTGGGGTGGCCTCAGGGCACAGGCAGTGGAGTCTGAGGCCCAGTGAGATCTTATAAGGGTTAGAGTGCCAGGTTGGACTTCAGAAGTTAAAGAGAAGCCGAGCGAATGTGCTGTCAAAGTAGAGTCAGTCTCTCCGAGGAGCTCACCTTCATGTTCTTTTCTGTGCACATCTCCCCACATGCCACAGTGTTAATTTCTTCTCCTTAGCTTTACCTAGTGATGATAGATTCCAGCTGAGGTTTTAGTTGACATCAATGAAAATTTTATAACCCTGGACAAAAGCTTTTCATGTGTGCCTTTTGGAAGGAGTCAAATCTAAGGACAAGTCTTCACGCACGGAGGTGGCCATGATGAAGAGCACATGGGGAGAGCCACAGGGCTGAACTCGCCTTCCTCTCAGAGAGTTGGGGGCTGTGATGGGCCCCTCACTTGGTCTTTGTTTCACATTGGGAAGAAGAGCAATGCAGAGCAGATGGGCACCAGGGCCAGGGGACAACGTGGCCCAAGGCACTTGGACAAAGCAGTCCTCAGAGTTGCTTCCCACAAGCTGAGCGTGTGAACAGATGGTTTGCAAATGTGGGCCAGAGAGAAATGACTTCCTGCCTAAAATAGTTTAAGCAAATCCTTTTATCCTCCACAATGATATTAAATGCTGTGAAGACATTTAAATATGAATGAAGAATAAAGTGGCAGAAAGCCTTGCAAACAGACTGGCAGAAGACTAGCCTAGGTGCTCTGGCCTGTGAGATGCCATTTACCTGGGTTGCACAGACCAGCATTCTCTGTCAGTTTTCAGTTCTGGGGCTGTGTAACCACATGTGTGTGGTAAACTTGACACAGGAATCAAAGAAGCTGTTTTGTTTAGACAAGTCTCACTGTGTATTTCAGGCTAGACTTGAATTCACTGTGGGAAATCATTTTGGCTCAGCCTCCCATGTGCTGGGATCACAGGTGTGTGCCACTTTGCCACCTTGCCCAACATAGGACTTTTTTTTTTCTCAAATCATCTGATGTAACTTGAGAAACCTAGCACAACCTCAGGGGACTATGGGCACAAGATCAATTCCATGATCACATATCTTCCTTCATGGGATTCAAATTCTGTATCAAGTTCAGAAACCACCGCAGTGCTAGCCTTTTAATCCATACATTTACTTGACCCTAGCCCATCATTGTGGTTTGTTTTGTCAGAGATTTATGACATTTCTTACAAAGGTTAGATGGATTGTACAAATGGCTTAAGCTAAGGTAGGGAGGCGGGGTCTCCCCCAATATGTCATTAAAATAACATTTCCACTAAAGTGATCTCAGTGCTCAATGTGCTAGGTTAGTTTGAAAGAATACAGAGTAGATTTTTTTGCTGATCTTTTCCTCTCTCTTGTGTGTTTCTGAAGCCCAAACAGTTACAATTCTATTCTGAGCTACAGAAGAGAGGGAAAGGGATGGGGAGGGGAGGGGAGGGATGGGG
>NW_004524592.1:25302291-25319020 GCF_000260255.1 Octodon degus | reverse complement strand
GGGGGAAGAAAAAGACAGGACAAGACAGGACAGAGAAAGGCTTTCCTGGACTGCTGGGCTCAGACCTGCTGGCACCCTCTCTCCAGGCCTCTGCCCTGACCTTGGCGCTAATGTGGTACAAGAGAAATTGCGACTGTGAATTAGGTGTTAATCAAGGTCATTTCAGGGATGGCAGTGAGGTCTCAGGAGAGGAGCTGCACTCCCTAAGCACAAGCTGGGCGGGAGCAAACATGCTGGAGCTGTGGCTGTCAGGACCCACCTCCAGGCTCAGCAGGCAGGAAGCTCAGTTAGGCTTTTACCTTTCTGCAGTGAGCCCCCCACCAGTCAGGCTTCTCCTGCTGCTGGGGCAGTTGGTCAGCTTATTAAATACATGACTTAGCTTTCCTGCCCTGGTCGCCCTAACGTTCTGCTAATCACCAAGTGGGCTGAGAGAGCACAGCCAAAGGGCCATCTGTCCTTCCCCTCCTCAGCCCGGTCCTGGCAGTCATGGTACTGAAGGTGGCAGCAGCAGCACTAAGGCCACTTGGGGACTGTCCCCAGGGTCTCAGCCTGCCCCTGCACCAGGCAGTGTGGGCCAGCATGTGTATGTGCATGTGCGCTTCTGTGTGTGTTAGACTTGCCATCGCACGGAGCTGACAACAGGTGGTCACAGGGAAGAAGAGGATGCCAAGGACGAAGCATCACAGTGAGGCACCAGGTGATCAGGCAGCATGCTCAGACTCACATCATTGGTGAGCATAGGAAAACAGGAACACTGTATGACGCATGGGAAGAGTGGAGAAGAGGTTCTGCCCCGCGGCCCTGGATGAGGAAGAACGTACTCCCCCTGCCCGACCCCCCAACCTCCCCCCCTGCCCTGCTGGGTAAGAGACAGGCAGTGATGGAGAAGCTGCATAGAGCAGCATGCTTGTTTCTGGAGCACAGAGTCAAGGATTCAGGTGACAAGGGACACAAGGCAAGAGAGGCCAAGCTCGGGGAACATGCTGCTCACATGACACCACTCTGAAGGCTGTGTAGACAGAGGATGCAGGCAAGGGCAGTGACGGGTTGCAGTGAGACTAGGTAGGTCGGTGGCGACCAAACAGAGATTTCTGCGGTCCAAGGGCTTTTTGCTCTGCTTTGCTGTTCTCTTGTGATTGTGCCCGCATAGCCACAGCAACCGGAAGTCCTGTCCCAGCGCTGAGGCTAGGGACTGGTGACCGGTGCTTTGGACGTCACAGGTCACATGGAGCAGGCTCATTACAGACCCGTATTTCACAAGAACAAGGTGCGTCTGTCCTCCGTAAGCTGTCGCAGGTGGAGGCAGCGGGAGCTTTCCCACACTCAGTAGTGGCGGCTCATTTCCTCGGCACCACCCCTGTTCTAGACTTCATCGGAGGAGGTCATGAAATCAGGCTCCTAGGGCACTTAGTGCTGCGTCTCATCGCCAGAAAGCATTCAAAAAGCCAGAGGACAGTGTCTCTCCAATCGATGCAGGTGACCCACTAAGTGGCTTTTCCTCTAATAGTCACAAGTCTTCTGCTTCAGGTCAAATATCTTCTAAATAGAGTTTCAGTGTGCATCAACATGGGCAGGGATCAGAAGGCCCATGCAGGAGCATGCCTAGGGGCGCTTCAGGAAGCCCCGCCGCCAGGCGGGGTCCAGCTCAGCCAGCATTATCTTCCCCACGAACAAATTCATGAAGAGTTTTATCCCCGGAAAATTATAGATTCCCTCGCATTTTCAGAAAAAACAATGAAAACTTCTCAACTGTTTCAGAAATGGCACCCATGCATTATTTCAAGACAGCCAGCTTCGACTGCCTGACATTTTGGAGCATTTTTCTGGCAGTAAAATTTCACAGCTGCATGAGAGGCCCGGTGACTTCTCAGCTGCTGTGAGGCGGCTCGGTTCATACCCTGCACACACACCGACTTCCAGGGTATGGATTTGTCTTTTTCTTCTTTAATCTTTGAAGTTTGCATGTCTGTAAAATGTCATCTACCATGGCTGTGACTCATGAAAATTGAAGTTTTTAACCTTTGGTATAAAAATAAAGGTTGTCACCCACAATGACAAAATGAGACTTGGGCTGCCGTGCTGCAAGGGCCGCTTCTCCACGTGGAGAACGTCGGTGAGGGGTGGTCGGTGTTGTACAGGAGGAAGGGCCAGCTTTGGGGCCTCTCCCGGTGAGACAGAGAAGGGCAAGGCGAAGCCCCTTGTCGGGCCACTGGTATTAACATTGTTTTCCAAAACTTCCTATGCTCATTTCTCTGTAAGCTGTCTTATTGTTCACATATGGCTATTTTTAGTTTGATTACTTAAATGCACATTTCTAATATTTTTGTTTTTTCTTTTTAATATACTGGGGATTGAATCCTGATCTTCACACTGAGCTGTATCTTCAGGTATGTTTATTTTTTGTATTGAGATATGGTCTTGGTTTTTTTTTTTTTTTTTCTTTTCAGAACTGGGGATTGAACTCAGGCCCTTGAGCTTGCCAGGAAAGTGCTTATTCTACTGAGCCATCTCCCTGGCCCCGAGATACAGTCTTGTTAAGTTGCCTGAGTGGGACTCAAACATGCATTCTCCTGCCTGAGCCTTCCCAAGTACTGGGATTTGCACTGTGTACAATGGTGCCCAGTTGTAGTTTGCATATGAAATATCCATTTTGCTTATATTTTTAAAAAGTGAAAAAAAAAAAAAAAGAAAGAAGGAAAGAAAAAGAAAAATGGGCCTGGGAGATATCTCAGTAGAATAAGCACCTGCCTGGCAAGCACAGAATCCTGAGTTCAATTCTTGGTATTACGCCCCCCCCAAAAAAAGACTCATTTTCAGAAAACTTGTATTATTTATATTTGAGAATACTAAGAAGAGACGAACTTTAAAGGAAGTTTAGGAATAGAACCAATCACAAAGTCACAGATTGATTAGCAGGCACTACTGACCTGACTCAGCCAAACTGGCTATGGAGGCAGGAATGAGAGGAATCGCTAAGCATAATCCTGGTTTTGGCCCAAGGCAGGAGGTCAGAGTGAGACCCCATTCATAAACTGTATGGTCTGCAAAGAAAAAACCAGGAGCGTGATATTTAGAATGTTAGTGTCCGTGAGTTTTCTGGTTGGAGATGTTTAAAATAAAGCTGGTTACCAAGTTTGAGCCCAGGAGGAAAGTGACATAGCTAAGACTGTGACGTGAACAGCATTGCATCCTGCAGTGCCCGGGGCAGACACCCCTCTCTTCCACTCCACCAGAAGCATTTAACACATGAATGCTCTGTGTCCATACCCTCAACCTCCTGCCATCCTGGGATAGGTACTTCTGGCTTTGTCTTATCTCAGAGACACAATACTCAACAGCCACAACTTGAGGAAGGACAGGTTTATTCTGGGCCGCCTTCCAGTCCACAGTCAGCTGGCCCCAAGGCAGGATTGCAGGCACAGAGGAGGCGAGCTGCTCACAGCATGGCAGACAGGAAGCAGAGAGAGAAGGGAGGAGCTGGGAAGGGAGAGGCACCTCTCCAGGTCTTGACTGCAGTGACCCCTCTTCTGAGCAGGCCCCACCTCCTCAAAGTAAATCAGTTGTAGACCACATAATCTGACCACTGTCCACCAACCTTGCCTTGGAGCAGATGGAGCTTGGAGGGGGCACACCCAACTATGAACTGTGACAACCACAGACCACCACATGCCACACATGCAGGGCCCTCTGGGGCCAGTCTTGCTAAGCCCATCTGGGCACTCTGGACATCAGTCTCCTGGGGCCTGGCAAGACAAGCACAGACCGTAGCGGCCTTCTAAGCCAGGCTGAGAAGGGACTTATCCCTCAGACTCTGCAATCCAAGCATGCCAGATGCCACAGCCTTCTCACTGCATGAACAAGAAGGTGTTTCCCTATTCCTTACCTGGCATCCAGGTTTCTAGCACTTTCCTGAAGATTGCCTTGGGTCTTTACTTCCAAAGTCAATATTGACTTTCAACTAAAGTAGAAGTCAACCCCAAACTGTAAAGTCTAGAAAACTGTAAGTGAGAAAAGAAGGAAGTACATTAGATAATGTCTCTTACAAGTCTGAAATCAAAGTGGCTTTCAGAGAGAAGATAACTTACTTTGCCTTTAATTGTAGTTTTGGTCATAGGCTCTAACACTCCTTAGAATTTGAGAGATTAATACATTAAAATGACCCAAAGAGCAACTCTCCAGTGTTTTTCAGTTTTATAAGATTTGTGGAAGTTTAGCTAGTATACAATATCAATTTTATTTATTTATAATGCAAATGTTAGAGCTCAGGTTTCTTGTGATAATTGTTTTCTTATGGACACAATCATACCTGCTGCCCATGCAAAAGGAACACAGGACTCACTGCCTGTAGCCTGATGCCCCTTTAGACAAAGAGGGTACTTAAAATTTAAAAACAGCTCAATCTCAACAGGAAGGCAACAGCTCCTCTTGGGCAGGGGCTTGGGTTTTAGCTGAGCTAGATGCTTCGTTCTGTTTGTGTAATTACTCAGGGAAAAAGAGCTTGGTTGGAGTTGTGTTCAGACTGGGTATCTTTCAGTGATTGTCAGAGGAGTTGCCTCATGTGCCTAAGATCCCCAGTAGCTAATGAAAGAGTAAATATGATCTCAGTGTTAAACAAAGACCCTTCATGTGTGCCCTGCCTTGCTCCTACTGTCCACAATCTCATCCAACTCAGTGGACAAGGAGAAAACAATTGCATAAAGGAAAAAAATGAAATTGGGAAGTTACCAGGTGTCTTTATTTTAAACAAAGGAAAATACCCAACTACTTCAATTATCTTGCTGGGGAGCTTTCAAATTGCCACACACTCGGGTCCCCTGGCTGGTCAGCACCGTGGGTAGTGCAGGGGAGACAGCAGGAGTTGAGGTCAGCTTCTCCGCATGCAGGAACCCAACTGTGGGGCACCCATCCCTGGGCAGGCTCCCTCTCCCAGGCTGCTTTGGTCCAGAAGGGCACTTTCCCTAGCTACGCCCTGACAGATGCTTCTGCAGTGTCCTCTAATGACAGGTACAACAAAGGATGGAGGGACCATGTTGGATCCCTTTCCAAGCCTTTGAGAGACAAAAGGCAATAGGCTCTCACAGAGCCTGGCTGAGTCCAAAACCCATGATATCTTAGTGCCTAGAATCTCTCACCTCCGGGGCTCCCCCATACTCTGTCCTTGTGGGTTCATCTGATGTCTGTACCACACACTTATTCCTCCTTTCTACATTTCCTTGAGTAGAGTAAGGCAATTCACTCAACACGTTCAGTACAATGAAACACAGTGGTCTCCAAGAAAGTATTCTGATCCCCACTTCATTGATGAGCAGATTGCCTACACTCATTCATTGTCTCAAGTGGAATTCAAGCCCAAGTCTGAATGATTCCACTAGATTAATTTAATCTGAAATTTTCCCCATTCTTTGCTGCTTGCTAAAGCCATCTCAATCAACTGAGCTAGAGACCTTGTGATTTCCAGAAGTCATTACTGTGCCTTCCTAGGTTTAAGATTCAAAACAATTATTCACTGGGAGCAGGCGTCGCACATCCATATTCTCCTCCCCACCATGAAGCCTGAGGAAGTAGAACTTACACTCCTTGCCAAGTTGGCTTCCTTTCAAGGACTCTCATTTTAATAGCTTTTGCAGAACACATTTATAGCCTGTAAGTTGGATTCATCTCCTCCCAAGGAAAAAGAAAATTTTGCTGGCTAGTTTTCTATGCACAACTTATCACCACTACCGCATCCTTATTCTTTCTCTTCAGAGGCTGTTTCTGAGTAGAAATGGACAAATACTGTTCTTTCTTTCTGCAGCCATGAACCCCTGTTACTCTAGGACTTCAAAATGGCTTAGCCTGAGAGCTGAACTATTTGCCTCCTTTTGGAGAGAGCAGCTCACATTGAGAGAAGCTGTTCCTATGCCTGATGCCCCTGGTGCTTGTCTGGGGTTCAGGACCTCTCAATTTTGTCACCCTATCTATAAAATGGCCTCCTAGAATCTGTACTTGGGCCACTCTTGATTCATTATATGCATATCTTAGGTTAAAATGTTTTCTGTTACAGTTCAAGCCAAAAAACAAAAACAAAAACAAAAACAAAACAACAAAAACCCATCCCTCCCTATAAATCCATCAGTTTTGGTTATTATAAATTTGTTACATTTATAGCAATGTAACATCATCAGAAATTCATAAAAATCATCCAGATGTCTGGCTCTGTAGTAGCAAAATCATTTTCCTTCTCTTTCCTGTATTCCTTGGTGTTCTGTTTATATACAGGTGTATGTTTTATCTAGTTTTACTCCTAGCAGGTGTTAATTTGTATTTATCTGCCTCTCACCTAATTTGTCAGGAGACGCTTTTAAGATTTCTTTTTATTAGTACATGCTTGTCAGAAACACTTTCCTGTACTATTAATTCCCTTAATGATCATCTGATATCATGTAATGATCTAACCAGGTTAATGTTAAACTTTGAATGTATCCTGCTACTTCTTCGAACAATATAGGTGGACACCATCTTGAGGGGCAGCTGTATGCTCAGCCCTCTGCCCTTACTATGAATGATGCTGGGCATTGGATACCATGGACAGTGAGGAGCCCACAGCCAAGAACTAACTCAGGACATCACTGGATCTCTTTTGCCCCTGCAGGGATCAGCACCCATCTCATTCTCAGTAGTCATGTAGGCAGAAGGCTTTGACAATTTTCTTCATTATTAAGTTAGAATCTGAAAGAAACTGTACAAAGCAACCAGGAGCCATGCAGCAGTACTTTTGGTACTGGAGAAGAAGGGTCAGGAAGACACTCATGGTGCACAAGGAAATAAATGGCCTCTCAGCATGTGACCCTGCACCACTGTCACTATTAGACCTCAAAGACCTCACAGAAGAATTGAGGGTACTATTTCTCTCCTCTGACCACAGCTGTGGCTTATAGGGATCAAAGTTCTTTCTGGGCCTATTGGTAGACATCAGTTTGCTCCAAACTAGATGGGTCTCTGGGCTTCTAAGAGACCCATGTGCCTCTTTGGACAGTGGTTTGCATCCAGCATTTGTAAATCTGAGTGATTAAAATCCTACAGTCATCTCTTCTTAAAGCATACACACACACCCTTTTCACCACACAGAAGTTTTTATAAAAATCAAATCCAAATATATGTCCTTATCAAAATCAAATGTGAACACAAAAGAACTTAGGAGAACACAGGGTGACCTGCATGACTCTGGCGATCTACAATCTATGGGCACAGAGTGAGCAGGCAGAGTTTTCCTGGTGCTTGGTCCAAACGTTTAAGAACTTCAGACAACTCTGATTGGCACATGGGACTCTGCTGAGTTGTGTCCCTTTACCCTTAGTGTGCAGGTGTGGAGCTTTTGCTGGCCCTGGTCCAACCTTTTAAGAACTTATGAGGATTCTGAGTGGCCCATGAGATCCTGGTGAATCTGGCCTACACCCACCACCTACACTGAAGCTTTGGTGAGTATGGGCCAGTCACCTCCACTAGTAGTGACAGCCTTGGTGAGTCCTACCTTGCCCCCAATGTAGCAGAAACCTTATTGAACCATGTTCCACCACTCTTCCACCACTAAGTCTGGGTCATTATTGGGGACTTCAAAAATGCCAAAACTCAGGAACAAAAGGCAATCTCAATCTTACAGTCCACACTGAACATATCAAAGAGAAAAAGACATATAAAAACTTCGAAATCACACACCTGACATTTCTGAAATGATAGCAACTGAAGTAAAGAAACAAGTTCATCAGGCTATAGAATAAATAAAAGCAGAAAAAATCTCTCAAGTCATAAAAGAAATGATGATAATCACGAAAGAATTACTCAGCACAGGTAAAGAAAGCATAGATTTAAAAAAGTAGAGGAGAATAGAAAACTGATGGAAACACTGAATGAACAATGCAACAAAGAATCAGAATACATGAAACATGTTCAAACAGATATCCAGAAAATTAAGAATTCCATCCAAAGTTGGCAAAACTACTTGAATGAAACTGAAGATAGACTTTCAGACCTTGAAGACAGTGGTGCAGCTAATGAATATGAAGAGAAAGATTTCTTAAAACTAACAAAGAACCAGGAATTAACAATTCATCAGCTATAAGAAGACATAAAGAAAAACAATTGTGAGAATCAATGTCAATGAAACAGCAGGAGACAACAAAAATGACATAAAAAGACTATTTTCAGAAGTCCTAGCAGAAAATTCTCCAAACATAAGAATCTGACATACAGAAAGTGAGGCATATAAAACTCCAAATAGCCATAATCAAAATAAATCTATATCTAGATATATAATATTCAAGATCTCAGAAATTCACAAAAGAATAGAATATTAAAAGCTCTTAGAGAGAAGAAACAGATCACTTACAATGGAAAGCCCATGAGAATCAGCAGATTTCTCAATATAAACCATCAAAACAAGAAGAGCTTGGAATGAAGTATTTCAGATCCTGAAACAAAATAACTTCCAACCTAGATTGATGTATCCTGCAAGACTGTCTATCAAATTCAAAGGTGAGATAAGATACTTCTGTGACAAAGAACAACCAAAGAAATTCATGACCACCAAACCAAGCCTACAAAGAGTACAACAGATACTCTTTTTTTTTTTTTTTTCCCAGAACTGGGGAGTGAACTCAGGCCCTTGTGCTTGCCAGGCAAGCACTTATTTTACTGAGCTATCTCCCTGACCCCAGATATTCTAGAAAGAAACAGAAAGAACCATAGCTTAAAAAACAACATTAAGGAAACACCAAACAGAGAAAGTAATTAAAAAGAGAGAAAAAGTATGGAGCCCATAGCAGAAAAATAGCATGGCAAAGATAAACCATTATATATCAGTTATAACCATCAATGTAAAATGCCTCAATTCACCAATGAAAAGAAATCAACTAGCAGAGTTGATTAAGAATCAAAATTCAATAATATACTGCATACAAGAAACACATTTAACTCAAAAGGAAATTCACAGACTGAAAGTCAAAGGATGCAAAACAAGTCTCCATGCTACAGGAAACCAGAAAAAAAGCAGCAGTAGCTATTCTGGTTCCTAACACTATCAACTTCAAACCAAAAATCAAGGAGATAAAGAAGCTCACTACATACTTGTTAAGAGAAAACTACAAGAGGAAGAGATAATAATTATAAATATATATGCACCCAATGTAGGAGCACTCTTCAACATAAGACAAATTTTGACAGACATGAAAAATCAAATGAACAATAACACAATTGTAATGGGGAACTTTAACTCATTACTGTCACAAAGAGATAGATCAAATAAGCAAATAAATGAATTTAATAGACATTTACAGAATATTTCACCCAGCAGCAACAGAATATGCATTATTCTCAGCTGCACATGGGACATTCTCCAAAATAGACCATATACTAGCACACACAGCAATCTTAAGTAAATGCAAAAGAATTGAAATTATCCCATGAATACTATCTGACTACAGTGCAGTGAAACTGGAAATTATTGACAAAAGAAACCACAAAAACACCGTAAACACATGGAAATTAAATACCAACCTCCTAATCAACCTGTGGGTCACAGATGAAATTAAAGAAAAAAATATTTACAATCAAATGAACATGCAGATACAACTTACTCATGTCTGCTGGATACAATGAAAGCTGTCTAAAGAGGAAAATTTAGAGCAGTAAATTCACACATTAGGAAAACAGAACAAACTCAAAGAAATGATCTTATGCTACACATCAAGCTCCTAGAAAAAGAAAAACAAGCCAAGCTCAAAGCCCAAAGAAGATAAGAAATTGTAAAGATCAGAGCAGAAATAAATGCAATGGAGATGAAGAAAACAAAACAAAAAATAAATGAATCAAAGAGTTGGTTCTTTGAAAGAATAAATAAAATTGTTAAACCCCTAGCCAACCTAATCAAAAAAAGGAAAGAAAAAACCCAAATTCATGCAGTAAGGAATGAAAAGGGCAGATTCACCAGACTCTAGAGAAATTCAGAAGAACATCAATACCTACTTCCAAAATCTTTACTCTGGGAGGATGGAAAACACAGAAATAATGGACAATTTCATAATACATATGAAATCCCAAAACTGAGTCAAGAAGGTATACAAACTCTGAATAATCCAATAATGGGAAATGAAATTGAAAATGTAACTAAAAAAATAAAACCTACCAACAAAGAAAATCCCAGGTCCCAATAGATTCACAGTTGAATTGTGCATGAAATTTAGAGACAATTTAATGCCAACTTTCTCAAACTCTACAATGAAATTGAGAAGGAAGTAATTTTCCCAAAGTCATTCCTAGAGGCCAGTTTTATTTTGATTCCAAAACTAGAAAACCATCCAACTAAAATCTCTCTAATGAATATAGATGCAAAAAATCCTCAATAAAATGGTAACAAACAGAATACAGCAAATTATAAAAAAAATTATACATTATGAGGGGCCGGGGAGATGGCTCTGTAGAATAAGTGCTTCCCTGACAAGCGCAAAGGCCTGAGTTCAATCCCTAGTTCCACAAAAAACAAAACAAAAAAATTACGCATTATGAAAAAATGCAATTCACCCTAGGAATACAGGGACAATTCAACATACACAAATCCACAATACACCACATGAATAAAAAATACATGATCATCTCAATAGATGCAGAAAGAGCTTATGACAAAGTTCAAACTCATTCATGACCAAAAAATAAAAAAATAACTCTACAGAAAATTAGAAGAGGATCTATAGATGGTCTATATCTCAACCTGATAAAAGCCACCTATGAGAACCAAACAGCCAGCATTATACTAATGGGCAAAAACTGAAAGCCTTTACTTTAAAATCATGAATAAGACAAGGATGTCTGCTGTCTCCACTCCTATTCAATATTGTACTGGAAACATTAACGAGCACAATTAGGCAAGGGAGAGAAGTAAAAGTAATAAGGATTGGAAAAGAAGTGAAATTATCATTATTTGCAGATGACATGATTCTCTACATAGAGGACCCCAAAAACTCCATGAAAAAAACTTATAGATTTAATAACCAAATTAAGTAACATAGCAGGATACACAAAATTAGCACCCAAAAATTAATAGTACTTTAGCACACAAGCAATGAACTCACTGAAAGAGAAATTAGGGAAACCATGCCTTTCACAATAACATTCATAAAAATGAAATACCTGGGAATCAACCTGACAAAGGAAGTAAAAGATTTATGCAGTGAAAATTATGGTACTCTAAGAGAATGAAGACAACTTCAGAAAATGGAAAGATATTCCTTGCTTCTGGGTAGGAAAAAACAACATTGTGAAAATGACCATACTCCCAAAATTGTTATACAGATTCAATGCAATCCCAATTAAAATATCATTAATATACCTCAAGAGCTCAAGAAAACTTTCCTCAAATTAATCTGGAACCAGGAGAGACCTATAACATCAAAAGCAATCCTTGGAAATAAGGGAAAGGTAGGAGGTACCACGATCCCTGAGTTGAAATTATACTATGAAGCTGCTGTGATAAAATCAGCATGGTACTGGCATAAAAACAGACCAGAGGATCAATGGAACACATTAGAAGATTCAGACACAACTCAATCCTCCATCTTTGTTTACTAAATGGTACTGTAAAAACTGGCTTTCCCCATGCCAAAGGCTAAAATTATACCCATGTTTCTCACTCTGCACTAAATTACAGCCAAAATGGATCAAAGACTTAAACAATAAAACAGAAAATCTTCTGGAACAAAATGTAAGTAGAAATCCTAAAAACATAGGAGTAGGCAGAGAGTTCATGAACAAAACTCAAATTGCACAGGAAACACTTCAAAGAATCAACAATTGGGATATAATTTTTCTGAAATGTTTCTGCACTTCAAAGGAAATCTCCAACAAAGTAAAAAGAAAACCCACAAACTGGAAAAAATTAATCCAACTATCCCTTCAACAAAGGCCTTCTATCTACAACTTATAAAGAATTTTTTAAAAATCAGTACTCCCCAAATTCAAAGACCCAATCAAAAATGGGTGCCTGAGATAAATAGACATTTTTTTCAGGTGAAGAAATACAAATGTAAACTAAATATAAGAAAAAATGTTCAACATCATTGGTCATTTGAGAAATGCAAATTAAAACAACATTGAGATTCCATCTCACCCCAGAAAGAATGGCCTAACATCAAAAAGTCAGCCAATAAATGCTGGAGAGGTTGTGGGGAAAAAAAGAACCCTTCTCCACTGTTGATAAGAGTGCAAACTGTTGCAACCACTATGGAAATCAATGTGGAGTTTCCTTAAAAAGCCAGGATTGGAGGTCCCACTCAAGCCAGCTATTCCTCTCCTGGGTATTTTTCCAGAAGAACTGAACAGATCATACCACAGCGATATATGTGTACCCATCTTTATAGCAGTGCAATTTGTCATAGCTAAATCTTGGAAACAACTCAAATGCCCACCAAGTGAGGAATAGATAAAGAAGTGGTATTTTTACACAATGGAGTATTATTAAACTATAAAATAGGATAAATCTGAGGCTTTTATTGGTAAATGGATGCAACTAGAGACCATACTCTTAAATGAAATAAATCAGACCTGCATGTGTAGACATCACATTGTTTTGCTAGTGTGAGAACCTGAAAGGGGAAATGGAATCTGAAGGGTATAATGGATAGTGAGAAAAGGAAATTAACATATTCAAAAGGAAAGAGTTACTGAGTTGAGGAGAAGGACAGGAGAGGGAGTAGAGGAAAGAGATATATCTATGTATGTAAGCAGAGTGGTTTGAACAACCGTACTGTGCATTTCTGCTGGTCTATGGAAAGGAGCAGTTAATGCTTACTTTGTTTTCTGTCATTTTTTCCAATTCTTTGACCTTTTACTCTTCTTAATTTTTTATATATTTCTTTCTTTTTTTCTTCTTCCAAATTTGCATGCATATATCTGATAATATGAACAGATAGTTGAAAGACAACAGTATGTATTACAACAAATACAGTGAAATTCTTATTATTTTGTTAAGTGAAATTCTGTATCACTTGCAATTTTTCTTTTCTAATACTATTTTGTACTCTCTTTAAAAAATTTTTTTAATGTGAATGCGGGGAACCACATAGTTAAGCAAAGCAGAGGTGGCAGCAGGCGGCAGGAGTCCCTAAGCTCATTCTGCTTCTGAAGGAGAGCTGCCTTTTAGAGGGGCCACATGGCAAGGGAGTGAGTGACATCCAGGATCTTCAACCGCTGAGGAGGCTTGGAAGTGACTTCCCTCGAAGCCAAGTTGCGATGTGGTCCCAAAGTGCAGGACTCAGGTATACCCCGCCTAGGGTCCTGACCCACAGATATAGGAGGAATTGTGCATTAAGTGATAGACCTTTATGAAAAATCTATTATTCTGAAATAGATTTAGAAAGTAATAACATTTCTTTTTTTCTTTTTTTTCTTTTTTTTTTTTGTAGCAGGCTCAGCCTGCTCTGGAGTGGAGGGCTAGGGGCTGGCATAGCATGTGGTGCCAGGGAGTGAACCACAGACCCTGTGCTTGCCTAAACTTGCCTAAGCAGGTGCTTTAGACTGCTGAACTATCTCACCAGCCCTAGAAAGTGATAACATTTCTAAAAAGAGTCACACTAACATAATGAGATCTTTATTTATTTATTTATTTTATTTATTTTTGTGTGTGTGGCCAGCTCAGCCCACCAGGGGGCGGGGCTGGCTGGCATGTGGTGCTGGGGGATTGAACCGCAGTCCCTGTGTTTTGCTTAGTTTAGCTTGTTCTAAGTAGGTGCTTTAGACCACTGAGCCATCTCACCAGCCCCCATAATGAGATCTTTGACTTAGGAGGTACTATAACAGTGGTTTCTCTTTTATGTGAATTGTACAAAAGTTATTTCTGTTGGTCCTTGGAGTACTTTCAGTTGCTGGTTCCTAGGATCCCAAGCTCGGAACAGGGAAAGCAGGCAATGGCTACCTGGGACAGATCTTCCCCTAAGGTGCAGCTAGAAATCGCCACTAAAATTATGAGATTTTCCCACTTAGAGGGTGAGTCTATCATCATCAATTCATGACAATTTCTTGCCAAGGTCATATGGTTGACATTCTTAATACTGTCAGTTGCACCCCACCCTCAACCCCATTCTGCAGGTCATCTCTTCATTCTGTTAGTGCTGGCTTCCCTTGCTATACAGAAGCTTCTTTTTTTGAGGGGGTGGTCCTGGGGATCAAACTCAGGACCTTGCACTTGACGGGCAGCCACTTATGCCATTGAGCTGTCTCCCAGCAGAAGCTTCTAAATTTGATATGATCCTATTTGATGATTTTTGGTATTTCTTGCACTACTTTCTTGTTCAGAAAGTTCTTGCCTACACCTCTGTTTTCAAGCATTTTATCTCTTTTGTCTTTCAGCAGATGAAGTGTTTCTGTTCTAACGTTTAGTTTTTTGTTCTTTTTTTCTTTGTAGTTTTAGCATAGGGTGTACAGGGTCTCACTACGCAGCTCAGACTCATAGTGATCCTCCTGTTTTCAGCCTCCCAAGCACTAGGATTATAGGCACATGCCACTACACCCAGTCTAATGTTAATATTTTTGATCTACCTTGATTGTAGTTTAGTGAATGGTGAAAGACACAGGTCTGATGTAACCTTCAGCCTATGGTGAGCTAGTTTTCCCAGCACAATTTGTTAAAGAGGCTCTCTTTCCTCCAGGTAAGAGATTTGGCCCATTTGTCAAAAGTAATATAGCTGAGTGTGCCTGGAATTGTTTCTGCATCTTCTATTCTGTCCCATCAATTGGCAAGTGTGCTTTCTCCCCTCAATACTATGCTATTTTTATCCCTGTAGCTTTACAAATGTAATTTGAAATCTAGGATTGTGATGCCCCCTGACTTGCCCTTGTTGTCAGAATTATCTCTTCTGTTCTAGGTCTCTTCTGGTTCCATTTGAATCTTAGGATTCTTTCTCCAGTTCTGTAAGGAATGTTATTGGTGTTTTGGTTGGGATTGCATTAGATCTGTATTATTTTGCAGGTATGGCCACTACAACTATATTGTTCTATCTACCCAGGAACAGGCAGATATTTCCATTTTCTGTTGTCTATTTAATTTCCTTTTTTGGAGTACTACAGTTTTTCACCATAGAGCTCTTTCATTTCTTTGGTTAGGTTAATTCTTACAGGTTTTTTTGTGCTAATGTGAAAGTTATTTCCCTTGTTTCTCTCTTGATGAATTTGTCACTGGTGTAGAGAAATGCTATTGGTTTTTTAGTATTTACTTTGTATTCTGCAAAGCTAATGAATTTGTTTATTAATTCTAGGAGGTTCTTTTGGTGGAGTTTTTGGAGTCTTTTACACAAAAGATCATGTCATTTGTGAATACTGATAATTTAACTTCTTCTCCCTTCTATATCCATGTCATTTTTTTCTCATGTCTAACAGCTCTAACTAATGTTTCAAGAACTATATTAACTAGGAATGAATACCAACAATTTCTTGATAGTATATTCTTTTGCCTAAATATTACACATTAGAAATTAGGGCTAGGTATAGTGGCACATGCCTATAATTATAGCACTTGGGAGGCTGCGGCAAAAGGATCGCTGTGAGTTTGAGACCACCTTGGGTTATATAGTGCATTCAAGACCAGCCTGAACTACATGGTGAGACTGTGTCTCAAAAAAATAATTAAGTCTCAGGCCTGGGGATGAGGCTTAGTGGCAGAGTGCTTGCCTGGCACACAGAGGACCCTGGGTGCTAGCCCCAGGATGACAAAACATACATAAACTTTAAAATACAGCATATTACTTCAGAAAATTAATGAGCAGTCCTAGCCCAGGTCCGGTGAGTGTGTGGGAGAGCTTCCTGCTACCCTGCGCCAGGCTGGACCTACTACTGATCCCAGCCCAGGTGCAGCGTGGGTGAGACCCTCTTCCACGCCCTTGGGACGCCCCCAACCACTATGCATCACCACCTCCACCCCGCCCACCAAGTAGGAATTTCTGCCATTTTCCTGGAATCCCCAGAAACAGTCTTAGCCCAGACCCAGTGAGTGTGTGGGAGAGCTGCATCTGCCCCCTACTCCACCTTGTCCCCTCCAGGCTCACATCAAGCCTGGGATACAGGCCTGGGGTATAATCCTGCAGCTGCAATCCCTGAAGAGAGTGTAGAGGATAGAACCAGCCAGCTAGTCCAGGAGCAGAACATCTAGCCAGAGGGGCAAAACAGGTTCACCCTCAGGGGCAGCAGCAGGAAGGAGCTGAGCACAGCAGTCAGACCTAAGCTAGGCACAGCTGGATAGATCCAAACTTTGTAGATCTGCACCTGAACTTCAGTATGTGCTACGGTTATAACTACAACGAAGATCTACAAAAAGGTCAGAATACAGTGCTACACAAAATGACGAGAAGGAACAAAATGCAACCTCAGACCCCAAGCCCACCCATAACAAGTGCAGAGGACACTAACACAGAACAAATTGGGAATCGCATAGCTCAAAGCAATGAATCAACAGCTTCTGAAATGAAGAAACAGCTGCAGAAAGATATAGAGGGCAGACCCAGTCCTAGCCCAGATCCGGTGAGTGTGCGGAGAGCTTCCTGCTACCCTGCGCCAGCGGAACCAGTCCCAGCCCAGGCGCAGAGTGGGCCAGACCCTCTCCCAGCCCCTTGGGTTGCCCCCCACCACTCCGCAGTGCCTCCCCCACCCCGCCTGCCGAGTAGGAATTTTTGCCCCATCCCGGAGCCCCCAGACCCAGTCCTAGCCCAGGTCC
>NW_004524592.1:25218673-25292361 GCF_000260255.1 Octodon degus | reverse complement strand
TCAGGCTTTCACAGAGAGCACATTGGCCAAGCAATGGCCGTGACTCATCCACATGGCTGACACTGACAAAGGTTCTACAATCCGAGGTACAGGATGTCAGGATAAATCCTGAGGGGATTTCACTGACCTTATCAGACCCAAAAGATGCAACTCTTGTTGCATAGGTCCTGCTTTACCTTGGTCTTAACCATTCAGCAGAAAAGTATAAAAAATGAAATATAAGAAGTAAAGGCATGCTGTTATATTGAGCTGTAGGTCAATAATTTCTAACATTGCCAGTCAAGCAAAAGACCCAATACTATTATGGACTACTGGACTCTTTTAGAATATTTTCCTGAGTTTGCACACCTATAATATTCAAATAACGGAACTTAACAAAAAGGGGATGCAGATGAATGTCCATTTTGTATCTGTGTATTCAAATGGCTAGGATCGATATACAGTTACATTCTCTTAATGAATAGAGTGATTTGTTCTAATGGTGTTTGTAAGTAAGATATCATGTCTGTATCTTGTACAGCAATTAACCACTAGGAAGAATGTATACAATGTATTAATTATTGAAACTGTCATACCAGTTTGTTTTGAAACTGTCTCATTGCCATTTGTTTCTCAATAAATTTATGGAAAAAAAAGAAAATTAATGAGAACAGAGTATAAGGAAAACTCCTCTTGTGACTTGAATTGAAAGCACAATTAATCCCAAATAAAATGCAAATAAGGGTGTCAAATAATCTGCTAATTGTCAATTATAGTCAAGAAATTGAAATTATTGGGGAGGGTAGATAGCTCAGGGGCTCAGTAGAATAAGCACTTGCCTGGCAAGTGCAGCTTCCTGAGCTCAATCCCTGGTACCACAAAAAAATTTAGTCAATTAATTAATTAAAATAAAATAAGAAATAAAATAGAATTACCAAGAGTCCTTCCTGTGAGGCTGTGACATCTTTGGCTTTAACCACATTCTCTGTGGTAATAAAAAGTAAAGGACCACTCACTACAGTAACATTTCCTGACATGGAAAGTACTGTCCTCCACAGCCATAAATGACAGAAGAAGATAACTGTTTTGTGATTTCTCCTGGAGAGAGAATTATTACCCTGATCTTGTCCTCCAAAGTTTCTGTTTATATAAAGCTCTAGTCTATGTGCTGGTTTTATGTGGGTTTTTTTTTTTTTTTTTTTAGAAAATATCCACTGCTTCTCCCTCACTTCTCCAGGGAGCACTACTGTAATCCATGGTTACGAGTGAACACATATGCACCATGCAGAACAAAAAGGGTTGGGAGTAGCTGGCCCTTCGCTGGCAGGCAGGAAGAACGAGAAGCCGGATACCACCTGCATGTGAAAAGGATCTCCGCTCTCCAAGAAGTAATAGCCTAGCTTGCAGCTGTGTTGTAGAGTTGGGTACTGCTTCATGTGCTGGTGGGCATCATTGAATAATTCTTTTTAGGCAACCCCCACTCCCCCCCCCACACACACAAGAATCCAACCCAGACCAGCTCCTAACCCTCTCCACAGAGCATGTTCCTAATAACAAGCTGCAAAACGCTCTCACAGGGTGGGCAACTGACTAGAGAATGGATCTGTACCAGGGCATGGGGTCACCGTCAAGCCAGGCTCTTGCCCCCCTGTTCTCTCTGGGCCTCTGTTCAATTCTTGCTTGCACTACATGCTAGAAAGAAAGCACTAGGAAGTGGCAAACCTAATCCTGCTGAGAAGAGGATTCAAGAGAGTCTCTCCCAAAGAGTCTTATTACCTGAATGTCTTTTATTCTCTTGGGAAAAAATATCCAAAATGGGTGACATTAATCATTGGTCCAGAAAACAAAAAGATTGTAGGCTGAATTAAAAAGGTATGTGGAATACACCAAGAATAAGATGCTGGTACAGAATAAGATCTTATTACAGCAATACATAATTATTGCTCTGGGCAACACAATGCTTCCTCCTTTTCTCCTTCTCCTTTTATGTTTATAAAGGAAAAGGCTGCACTGGGTTGTGCAGCCTGGTCTTGAACTCCTGTGTCCAAGCAACCTTTCTGCCTCAGCCTTTCAAATAGCTGGGATTACAGGGATGTGTTACTGTGCCTAGCAGTCCTAATTATTCTTAAACATATATAGCACAAAGGGGTAAGTTATTATTTTCTAATTTAAAGGAAGCAAAGCATACAGGAAACATTAAAAAACCAGAAGCACAAAGAAAATCAGTTTGGATTCAGAAGACCTAATCATGAGCCAGTTTCCTTCACTTGTTAGCTGTACAGTGTCAGGCAGTTAATTTGTTTCCACTTCCTACAAGCAAAATTCTTTATAGTTTACAGCTCTGTCTTCTCAGTCCACTTCCAGATTTGGAGAAGTCATCCACAAGCTACAGCTCTTGTACTTTCTGTGGATTTTGAACGACGAAGAGTCAACTTGGGAGTGGTCACATCCCACAAGGGATGGTGCCAGCCTAGCTAACATCTATGGGGCTGTCTGGGAAAGGGAAGCAGATGTGTAGATGGGCATTATTAAAACTCAAAACTGGGGCCAGGGAGATGGCTCAGTAGAATAAGTGCTTGCCTGGCAAGTGCAAGGGTCTGAGTTCAATCCCTGGTTCAAAAAAAAAAAAAAAAATTGAAACTCAAAACTATGCTCTGAGAGGCTACCAAGAGTTATGAAATCTCCCTGAGCAGAGCAGAAACCTGAAGAGACTAAGGCACCAGAAGAACCAGATTTGATAGTGTACGAGTGAAAGAAGAAACTAACTTCATTTCGAGGAAAAAGCCCATAAACTATAGTAGTTTAGAATAAGTGGTTTTGTGTACAACAGATGTCCTTTAAAACTGCCTCTCCTGAGCTTATGGGTTGAGCTCTTTAAGCAGGCTGCACGAATGAGGTTTCCTTACTTTTCCACAACACAAGATTCTTTGTTCTATTCACGCCAGATTAGGCCGCTCTTCCACCACATGCGTCTTGCGGTTCTTTCTCATCTGAAAATCAAAACGTGTTAGTTCTCTTTTCAAGTGCAGGAGGTCAAGTTCCAACCTGGAAGTTATTATAGATAATTATCCCAGAATTCTCAGAAGAAGCTGTTCTGGAACAGGCATCTTGCCCTTTGAGCCCAAGTCTATTTTTATTGTCAAGTATTTCACATGTTTATTTTTGTCTCATTCGCTCCAAAAATGGAAGAAAGTAAACACGTGGTGGTCAGCTTTCTTAAGTTCAGGTTTCTTTTTTTTTTTCTTCTGCTGTTCCAGGAATCTCATATGAGAACTCATGAAACACCTTGAATCCTGCTGAGAAGAGGATTCAAGAGAGTCTCTCCCAAAGAGTCTTATTACCTGAATGTCTTTTATTCTCTTGGGAAAAAATATCCAAAATGGGTGACATTAATCATTGGTCCAGAAAACAAAAAGATTGTAGGCTGAATTAAAAATGTATGTGGAATACACCAAGAATAAGATGCTGGTTTTTATCTTGATGCTGGTTTTTATCTTCACCGTATTCATCTGGGGGCTGCATGACAAAAAGATCCCTCCGAAAGGATTTCAACACAGGTCTCAGGGTGAGTAGGGGTCTAGGAGGTGACAACAACAAACTTTGGGAAAATTTGAATACAGCCCTTGCATGAGTCTAAGTACATTAACACACACACACACACACACGCACACACACACACATGGCTAAATTAAGAAAACTAGTGCTTAGCATAGGGATCTTGGAGGAAGAAGGGGACCAGGAGGTGGTGGGGCAAGCAGGAAGACAGGAGACAGAGCAGGCGAGCTATGTGCATGGATGATGCCCCCAAGAGCAGCGGATCAGTGTGTCTTGCAGATGCATACTGATGAAAAGGAAAAACTGAGGACAAAACCCACATGGGCTTTTGGAGCAGAACAGGCCACTGCTTCCTAGACTTCCAGCTGCCAGGGCTGAAGGCCAGGCCGCGTTGGGCTCCACCCCTGCCCCCAAACCCTGTCTTCCTTCTGGGACTCCCTATTTATTTATTTATTTATTTATCACTGCCCTTCTCTTTTCTTTTTTCATAACTTGGATGTGCTGGTATGGAACAGTGTCCTCTGTTGGCTGATTCCTGATCTAGACCTTAGCTACTCAAACTGTTGTTGATCAAAACATGACATAACTCGGCTGAGTTCATTTTCCGATGGTTCTCTTCAGTGGTCTTCTCTTTGAGTGCATGTTTTTCTTATTCAGAAACAAAGTGTTCCACTTCTGGAATTAAAGCTGGGGGAGTTCTGCATGCTCGGAAGCTGATTTTATCCTCCCTGTCCAGCAAGCTCTGATGGCGTGACAGACAGTGCATGCACTGCTTGGTCAGAGTGGAGCAGCTGCGGGGCTGGTGTCTGCTCACAGGGTAACTGGAGGATTTGGGCAGCAGATCAGCACAGACCAATGATACTTATATGGCTCAAGCTTTGCTCCAACTTCTTCAGCAGCTTTCTGACCTTGCTCAGTGGTGTCTATAGAGCCCCCAGCTCCTCCCTTCCAAGCCAGCCAGCTGCTCCTTGCAGAACACATTCTGCCTCTGTATCACTTGCTCTTTCTCCTCCAGATGTCTAGCCAGGTGCTTTGCCTTCACGGTTCCCCCTCCTTCGCAATCCTCTCTGGAAGGACAGCTTGGTGAACCGCTCACTGCTGAGCCCTCTCCGTCCAGGTCTTTCCCTTGCTTTGGTCCTTTCTGGTTCTCAGAGTCCTTCTTGGCTTGCTCCAATGCCAGTTCTTCAGCCACTGTTCCTTTCACTTCTTTTTCAGAAACTGAGGCACCCTGAACACCAGAATCCTGATGAGACTTCAAACCCAGTGGAGAGGATTCCTTTATCCCATCAGTCACATTTTCTAAAAGCCGGGTGCCCTTCACAGTGGTGATGCTTTCATTCTCATCTGCCTCGAGGGTGGCCCGGCAGGTGCTGGTCATCCTGCCCACTCCTGCCTCTGTCCCTACAGGGTCCTATCATAGACCCACAGGCATGTCAGGCCTATGTGCACACATGCATGGTGGAGGACAGGACACTTCCCTTGACGGGCAGAGCAAGGCCATGACCCCAAGGCACCATTTCCATTTAATTCAGTGAACGTGGCTGCCAACATGTACGCATGTTACAGATCTCATCGTGATGTGGGCCTTGCTGTCTATGCACCTGAAATCCAGAAGTGGACACAGAGGGAGAACCTCTGCTGAGGGCCGAGATGACCTGCACTACAGGGAAGAGTAAACAAACCACTATTTGCCTCTCACAGCAGATAAGCTAGTTTTTTCTCCCATCTTCCCTTTTCCTCCCATCACTCCCTTCTTTTCTTTCCTTCCTTTCCTCCCTTCTTTGCTTGTCCTATAGCCCAGGCTGGACTTGAGACTTGACCCTCCAGCCTCAGCTTCCCAGCTGCTGGCGTTACAGGTGTGCAACATGGTGCGCATCTCATTTCTTCTGAAATTTTACTGGTTGAATCCATCTTTAGCTTACAGTATTATTGAAAGCTTAAATATTATTATCCTCTTCCCACCTTAAACATATAACACAGAACTGGAAGGAGTGGCATAGTAGGGACAGCAGTACGGTGGCTGGTTGCAGACAAAATTCCTGTAGCGCCCCGTGGCTTTCCTGATGTGCTCAGCATTGGTATTGTCAGGGCCCTGGTCAAAGTTCTGATCTGAAGGATGGCTAAGTTCTTAGCTTTAGTATTCAAGACCTAAAGCTAAGTAGGTCATAGAAGTTGAGAAAAAATTAAGATCTTGAAAAGGCAAGGAAAATACACAGAACATTTATAAAAAGACGCTAGGGCTAGTAAATGCAGAGAGAAAAAGTTAAGTCTGCTTTTTTTTTTTTTTTTTTCCAATACTGGGGATCAAACTCAGGACCTTGTGCTTGCCAGACAGGCACTTATACCCGAGATATTGCCCGGTCCTGAGTCTATTATTAAGAATAATAAAATATGCCATTATAGGAAGGAGAGGAAGAAACTTAGAACTTGGCAGTGTAGCTTGAAATATCCCTTACAAAAATCTGATCATAAAATGGACTTTTCTATAACTCTAGGACACTATATTGAGAAAATGCTCCCAAAGCAAAGCCTTGCTGAGCTGACTGGACACCTGCGGAAATCCCGTGAATTATCTTCTGCTCCCCTTTGCCTCTCACCCCAGCAGTCACAGGGTCCACTTTCATCAAAACCCCAGCTCCTCAGTCCCCAGGTAAAAGCCACAACCTACCATGGTCACAGCCAGCCTGGTCTCCCTAACACCTGCCCACTCAATCTGCTGCCTGTCCGCCAGCCACGCTGCCCCCTGCTGGTCCCGAGAAAAGGCAGCGCAGGGCTTGGTCCTCGGTGCTCCTCCCTGAGACCCTGTGGTGCTTCCCACCTCTCTTCACCACTGCAGGGCAGTCATCCCCAGCAAGGCCTGCCACACCAGACTCGATCTCAGGTTTCTGCTTCCTTCACACTCTGGCTCCTCAGTGCCTCTGTGTCTTCTTCTGCTTTCCTGGGAACATGTAAGTTACTTATTATGACATGGGATCCAAATATATGGAACTGCTGAACTTAGAAAAGTCACATCGCCATGAATCTCCCTAAAGTCCTCCCCCTCACTTCAAGACACATCTCATGGTTCTCACCACTTTCTGAAGCAGCTCTGGAGTCCCCTTTCCTGAGTGTCTTTACCAGATGTGACCAGACAGGTAGTGAACGCTGCTGCCAGCGCCACCCAATGGAAAGGCAGCTCTTAGACCCCAGAGGCTGTGTCCTCATCCAGTTATTCACTGGACCTGGCACCTTGTGACTTCTGGCTCTTCCCCAAAGTCAGAATGGCCATGAAAGGGAGCGTTTTGAATTGATTCAGGACATCGAGTCAGCCAGGACAGCACAACTGATACTGTGTGAAGTTTCCAGGGTGGCTCTGGACTGAAAGGTCTCCCCGCATCAGCCCTTTGCAAGCAGGCACCTTCCCAGGGAAGAGCCCCGGGTACCAGGCCCTATGCGTGGGTCAAGGAAGCAGGGGTGTCTTCGCTCTCAGTGACTCAGGATCCTTCCCAGGTCCTGGGCTTTGGGGCCAGCTAACAGCTGTGGGTGGGATCGAGCATCAGGACAGCTCAATGCTTTTTGACTGAAAGAACAGCTGCTTTCTGTCCTCACCACCCTGGGCTCCAGCTCTTATTTCCAAGGGGAAGAATCCAGGAGTGGAGCTGGGTCTGTCCTCTGAGCAGCCAGGGTCACCTCAGCCACACTGGCCCTGTCTGTGACCAAGACCTCTCCTACCTCTTGTGGCCGCCACCCCCTGGCCCTCAGCTGACTGAGCAGGTCCTTTGTCATTGGCACACTTGCTCCCAGGTGGTCATACTGAAGAAGAGGCTTTCACCTGCTGCCAGGGAGACGTGGTGAGCCCCGGTGTGGGCAGGGGAAGAGTCCAATTAGTATGGGTTTAGCCAGCTGTGTCATCTGCCGTTTGCTAACTCAGAAACAAAAATATATCCTTGCCAAGTATAGTAAAGTTGCTATGTGAAATCAAAACCACATTTAATACTAACATTTGTGTAACATCTCCCCCTGCTTTTTTTTTTTTTTTCCCCAATAGGAAGAATGACAGTACTCTACGAATGGGTTTGCGACACAGGTAGACACCTGATTATCTTTCTCTTCTTACAGGAAGAACATTAACAGGGGAATGTTCTCACTACAAACTATTCCTTGATGATACAGGATTCATGGGCTTTCAATTTAATGTATAAGACTCAGAAGGGGAAGGAAAAACACACACTGAACGGAGTGCTGAGTGCCGAGGGCCGAAGGCCACGGTCACTGCACTTGTATTTGCCGTTTAATAACAAGGGAATCACAGTAGATTTGTGAGCCACAGCCTCGACCTCGCCCAGCGCAACAAATGAACCACGAGTCATTAAGGAGCACATAAAGTGCAAAAGAGTGCTCACCAACGGGGACGGATCTTGGAACTCACCATGTTCCTTGTGTAGGTCACAGAGCAATACTAAATATTTCATGTATGAGTTGAGTGTGAAAAATAAAAGCTCTTAATACTTCTGGACACTTGCAACAATAGCAAACGTGAGGAAAATGAACCTGGGGTAGTGAATTTTCACACTCAGGGGAACCGGCTGTGGGTACTGCCTAAAAATTCACATCCTTGGGCCGATGTGGTTTTAACCTGTTCTAGGCAGCTTTAACAATGATTTATTTCTCAGTGGTTTTCTTTTATAAGTATTTACTATAAAGTCCAACAGTGGTTCCGTGGGATTGGGCCAGCGAGGATGGAATGAGCTAGTTGGGAAGCTGTTCTGGAACAGCGTGGAGCCTGCCGGTGAATGTGAGGCATCAGTCACAATGAGGATTGGCTGGACCACCAGCTCCACAGGGGAATAATGATCACCAGTGATCACAATCAGAATACAGCAACGTGGCACAATTTAAAGGAATTTTTTGGGCAGGCTAAATAGCTCAGCAGATAAAGTGCCTGCAAGCAGACGCAGGGGCTGGGGGTTCGATCCCCAGGCCTGCCATGCCAGCTTCACCCCCAGGGTGCCCTGTGATGGCAATTGAGACTGGGCATGGTGATGTGAGCCTGTAATTCCAGCTCTTGGGAGGCTGTAAACAGGAGGATCACTAGGAGTCTGATCTAGTAGTGAGACCCTGAACACCCTGTAGACCTTTCCCTAAAATACATTAAAAAAATAAAAATAAAGGAAATTTTGCTAGGCATGGTGGTACATGCCTGTAGTCTCAACACTCCTGAGGCTAAGGCAGGAGAAATGCTGTAAGTTGCAGGCCAGCATGGGCTACAAAGTGAGTTCAAAGCCAGTCTGAACTGCATAGCAAAACCTTGTCTCAAAAGACAAAAAAAAAAAAAAAAAAAAAAGAAAAAGAAAAAAAATTAACAAGAAAATTTTAAATTCACAATCACACATGTATTAGGAAATCACGTACTCTGTGCGGCTGTGCCCATGGGGATGGACTCACCTCCCCGGGGAGACTCGCTAACTAGGTATCACCTGAGTACCCACAGGATGAGGGCAGCAAATATTAGATGTGAGATGCACACACAGCCTTTCTCTTTTACCTCTTAAGAAATGAATAAGCCGAAAGCCCTAGCCCATCAACTTGTTCCTTGATAATCTCATTTCTCTTCGTGCCCTCCATTCCCTGTCAGTTTTATTTGCACAACATTAAAAGTCAATATATTAATGAGATTAAATGCACCCCATTGTCCCCGTAGTCTCGACTGTCTCCTTCGAGGGCTCACACAGCCCAGAGACCTTTTGGGAGAGCACCAACCTCTACTCCCAGGCTGTTCATGATGCTCCTGTCCCTGTCCACCTCTGTGAGGTAGGAAGACTGTAAGCTTTACCTCCGTCACTGCACAGAAATGGAACATACCACAGGTAGGAAAACCATACGATGAGAACCAAGTGGTTGGGAGCTCTTGGTGTGCATCTGGGATCCAGTAGCCATGTGAGCTGGGGCAGGCTTCAAAACTCAACATCTCCCTTACAGACACCTGACACAGCTGACGTTGCTCATGGGATGCAGTCCACAGCAAGTTTCATCGCAATAGGTCTTTGTGTATCACAAGACACATTGCTAAACCATGTTGGTGACAGAAAGCAAAAGAATAGCCACAGCAAACAGCCATGTGGGTGTGAACAGGGAGGCATGTACAAGGCACGGTGTGGCTCAGTCCACTGCTTGCCATGGGGGCCATGGAAGGTACCTGAGAACTGTGGGACAAAGTGAGATCTATGCTTTGGATGAGGAGTTAGAAAATGTGCAGGACATATGGAAGAAGCAAAGCCTACACAGGGTCATGGCCAAGAAAGTAAGGGAGAAGCCCAGAGTAGAGTGGCATGGGAAGGGAGGGCAGGGGTAAAGCGGTGGAGAGCAGAGGCAGGAGGCTCTCATGGGTCCCTGGAACTGGGGAGCCCCAGCTCAGCAGGGGTACAGAGGAGAGGGAAAGACCACAAAAAAGCAACATGTAGAGGATACTGATGAGAAAGGGGGCTCTATACAAGTTTTGGGGGTTATGAGGAGACAGCTGCTCTTGTTGCTCAAGCAGCAGGGAAGAAGCACTGGACACGAGGGTCAAAGCACTGAGAGATGTCCAGCAGGTAGTCTGGGCTCCTTCTGAAGATTTGCCAGTTGAACTGAGACTAAGCGGATGGGGTGGGAACCCAGACAGATTAGGAATGCCAAAAGAATAAATGGTGCAGACAGGAGGCTCTCATGGGTCCCTGGACACCCATAGCAGATGCTCAGGTATTCAGAGAGGGCAGAGGTGGCTAAAGAAGGTCTTTAGCAGCAACAGGACTGAGAAGAGACACGATGGCACACAAATGGAAACAACAGTGTCTCACAGTTGTATTAATTAAACTTTTGATTTTAAACTCATAAATTATAAGACAATAAAATAATTGGGCTCCTTCAGATATGAAAATTAGACCTGGTCCACACTGCCATGCTTCTAAATTTCTGCTACAAAATTAAATCAAGTCTTTTTCTCATCTCAATAAATCACCACAGGAGATAAAATCAAAAATTTGGATGTTTATTTATATATTGAGCATCCCAAAAGCTTGAACACCAGTCATGTCCGAGTAAGCAGTGAGCAGTCACCTACAGCCCAGCCTGTCTGTCTCAGGCCCTGAAGGAGAAAGGAGTCTTGGCGGGTCTCAGAGGGGAAAATCTTGGCGGCCAGCTTCGAAGGTCCCGGTCATTTGCCAAGGAAGTGCCACACTTGCTCTGTGTAGGAAACAGGGGAGAAGGGCGTGAGGGAAAGGCAAGCGAGCACAGGAAAGGGCGAGACTGACTCAGTTTGGACCTTTAGGAATTACTTAGGCTTACAAGAGTCACAACCTTAGCATGCTCATCTTTCCCAGCGGAAATCTACTTCCCTCCTAATGCTTGTCCTTAGTTGTCTCATTTTGCTTAAGTTTTATATAAAACTTTGCGAACATTTCTAGAACCTTCTCATTCTGTTCCTGATGGCTCTGGGAGCCATTTTAGTCTCCAATGAACAATACAGAGGTTAGGACCCTGGCTGCAGCATGGAAGGTCTAAGAAACCTTTCACTGTAAGACTTACCCATCAGACACTGAAATGAAAGGACGCTGACAGCCCTTGGCCACGAAGGCGCACAGCTTGCTCGCCTGGGAACTCAGGTCCGGGGATGCGCTCCTTTCTCGGCATCTTGCCCCTGGACCCCCAGTGGAGAGCTCTCATTTTCCCTCCAAATTTGTAACCTGACTAGTCTTCTAAGCCAACATTTTCATTATTTTAAAAGAAAAGTGAAGGCCGGCCAAATAGCTCAGCAGATTAAAGCACCAGCTTAGGCGGATGCAGGGGCCAGGAGTTTGATCCCGGGCCTGCTGTGCCAGCCCCGCACCTGAGGCGTGCTGAGACAGTGATTGAGACTGGGCATGCTGGCACGTGCCTGTAACCCCAGCACTTGGGGGGCTGTAAATAGAAGAATCACTACAAGTCTGACCTATGCAGTGAGACCCTATAGACCCTATAGTCCCTGTCCTAAATACAAAAAAAGAAAAATGATGTATGAATATGCTTGTGTTCTGACATTCTTATCACAGAACATTTTTACTTGTTTCTCAAGACAGCTTCAAATAATGAAATTTTTTAAAAAGGCATTTGGCTGGTGAGATAGCTCAGTGGACTAAGTGCCTGCTTAGGCAAGAGCAGGGATTGGGGTTTGATCCCCAGCACCACTTGCAGCACTAGTCCCAACCCCTGGGGTGTGCTTAGCTGGCTACCAAGTCTAGGTGTGGTGGTGCATACCTATAATCCCAGTGCTGTAGAGGCTGAAAACAAAGATCACTATGAGTCTGAGCTACATGTTCAAATTTATAAATTTTGCTTATAATATCATCAGTTAAAATGAGTTATTCACAATCACATACAAGATGTAAAAGACCTATATATTGAAAAGTACAGTACCCTGAAAAAGGAGATTGAAACAGATATCAGAAAATGGACAGATATCCCTTGCTCTAGATAGGAAGACCCAATATAGTGAAAATGGCCATAAAGATTTAATGCAATAATGATCAAAATTCTAAAGGTAAATCTCATAGAATTGGAGAAAATAATCATAAAATTCATTTGGAAACAGAAGAGGCATAGAACAGTAAAGGGAATTCTGAGCAACAAAGCAAGGCAGGGGGCATCACAATCCCCGATTTGAAGAAGTCATATTATAAAGCTACTGTGATAAAAACAATATGGAACTGGCAAAAAAGACCCAAAGATCAAGGGAGGAGACTACAAGACACAGAAACAACTCCAGATATACTCAGTCATCTTATTTTTGACAAAGGTGCCAAACACATTCACTGGAAGAAAGAGAGCTTCTTGAGAGCTTGAAAAACTGGCTCTGCACATGCTGAAAATGAAAACTGGACCCATGTCATTCACCATGCACTAAACTAAATTTGAAATGGATCAAAGATCTAAATATTTAAATAAGAGGCTGTGGAGATAGCTCAGTAGAATAAGCGTTTGACTGGCAAGCGCAAGGGCCTGAGTTTAATCCCTGGTTCTAAAAAAAAAAATTAAATGGAAATATTAAATCTGCTAGAAGATTGAATAGAAAAACTCTTGAAGACACTGGTATAGGCAGAGACTTTAGGAATAAAACCCTGCCGGCACAGAAATTATTACAAATAATCAACAACTGGGATCCCATTTTATGAGAAAACTTCTACACAGCAAGAGAAAACACCAATTGAGTGAAAAGACAACCCCACAATGTGGGAAAAAATGTTTGACAGCTAATACTCAAACAAAGGATTACTACTGAGAACATATGCAGAACCCAAGAAAATCAGACCTCCCAATTTTAAGGATACAATCTAAAAGTGGGCATCTGAGATGATTATACACTTCTCAGATAAAGAAATGCAAATGGCAAATTAATATATGAAAAAATATTCAACATTACCAGCCATTTGAGAGATATAAATTAAAACAACACTGAGATTCCATCTTACCCCAGAAAGAATGGCTGTCATCAAGAAGTCGGCCAAGAACAAATGCTGGAGGGGCTGTGGGGAAAAGGAACCCTGCTCCACTGCTGGTGGGAGTGCAGGCTGGTACAACCACTATGGAAATCAGTGTGGAGCTTCCTTAAAAAGCCAGCACTGGAGGTCCCACTCAAGCCAGCTATTCCCCTACTGTGTCATTTTTCCAGAAGAACTGAAAAGATCCTGCCACAGCAATATATGGGCACCCATGTTTATAGCAGCGTAACTTGTCATAGCTAAATCTTGGAAACAACCCAAATGCCTACCAACTCAGGAATGGATAAAGAAGAAGTGGTATTTTTACACAATGGGGTATTATACAGCTATACAACTGGACAAATTTGAGGCTTTTATTGGTAAACGGATACAACTAGAGACCATATTCATAAGTGAAATAAAGCAGATGCATGTGTGCCAACATTGTGTTTTCTCCCTAGTGTGAGAAGTTGAAAAAGTAAGTAAGATGAAAAATGTAAAACAGATATTGTAAAACAGCAATAAACTTTAAAAGGAAAGAGTTAGTGGAGTAGGGGAATGGAGGAAAGGTGGAGGAAAAACATATACTATTAATTTCTCTTAGTTCATTGAAAGAAAGGTTTGTGCTAATATTTGCTTGGACAATTAAATGCTGATGTCTTTTACTCTGAAGAACTAATTTAAAGATAACAATATGCAATGTATTACTAATTGTTACCAACCTGTTATCTTGTTTGGAAATTTTGGGGGTTTTTCCTCTTAAAAAATGAGTAATTCATTAAAATGAAGAATAAAGAAAATCTTCCAGATTTAAGATATTGAGTCTTTTTTAATTTACCAGTATTAGCCTCTATTTTAGCAAAAAAGGACACTGCATAATCAAACCATTTTTAAGCCATTAGTAATAAATGTCTTCTTCATTTCCTGAAAGTAGGAGATACATTCCTTTGAAAATTTTAATTACTTTAAAAATATTTTACTTAGTTTGCATATTTTTTTTTTTTGTTATGTATTTAGTACAGGGTCTACAGGGTCTCATGATACAGATCAGACTCACAGTGCTCCTCCTATTTCAGCCTCCCAAGTGCTGGGATTATAGGCATACACCACCACGCCCAATCTCAATCTCAGTCTCAGCACACCCCAGGGGCAGGGCTGCCATGGCAGGCTGGGGATCAAACCCTGGTCCCTGTGTCTGCCTAAGTAGGCACTTTAATCCACTGAGCTATCTGGCCAGCCCAGTTTGCATAATTTTTAATATCGCGTTTTTTGATTTCCAGTACTGTAAATGAATGCATTTATGTACCTTGCCCTGCAAGAACCAAAATGTACCATACCTTCTCCATTGCTTTCTTTACTCGGGGAAGCTGGTGAGACCTAGAAGGTTAAGAACAGAGGCAGAATCCCTGTTAGCCCCAGGGGAAGCAAACCCAGTGAGGTTTTCATGAGACTACAGAACAAAGTTGACACTCAGCAACTCTCTAACCTGAAAAAGCATATACTTCTTTGCCTATATTACCGGGCCCTGCTCTTTCTGATAAATTACAGACATACAGCCAAACAGAAAGGCGCATGCGTGAAATAAGCTAACCCACGGTAGCTGAGGATGTGAAGGGGTCCTCTTTCAATTGCCCCTGTAGCTGAGCTCTTGAGACCAAAAGAATTGGAAAACAAGCAGTCAAATAAATGTGTGTGTGTGTGTGTGTGTGTGTGCATACATGTGCAAACAGACACAACCACATAGGCGCACACATAATTCAGCTGTCTTCAAGAGCTTTGAGTTTACTTTAAAAACCAGTCAGTGTTTATTGTGACTGCTAGGCCAACATTCTGAGAACAGAGGTGGTGATGTAGCCTTGGCAGACACGTTTCAGAGGTTTTGCTGAGACACCAAGTGTGGCAGGCCACTGTCCGATCACAAGCCCCCCCCTCGCCAGGCATGAACTTACACTTGGAGCCTCCATTTCCCACTCTCCTTTCCACATCCCTCATTTAACAACTGACCTCACTCCCCTCTAGGCCTAACACTTGCCAAGGTCTCCAGTGTGTGTGTGTCTCACCGCACCCAGCGAAGCAGATCCTTTATGCAGCGGGTGCTTAGCTCCTGGCCCCCAGGCTGTGGTGCTGGTGAACGGGACACTGGGCTGGCCGGCAGGAGCCAGACCCTCCACCTCAGTGACCCTCACCTACTTGTGTCAACCACTTGATGTCACCTGTGACTAACAACATGGGCAATCAATTTTATATAATTAGGGGTCACAAGGTACTACACAAGAGACAGAAGCAAGTACAAGAAAAATGATATAATCAAGAGGAGCAGTGGATGAGAGATACAGGGCTGCTGTTAGGGTCACAGAGCTGGCTGTCGCACCTTCAGCCACGAAGTCACCAGAGCATCATGACGTGTTCCCACTGAACCACAGGCTTATGGGGCCATCACCATGATCTGAGGGGCCCAGGCCAACACACAGTAGAGCCCTGTGTGCATACCGCCAGCTCCCAACCTCTGGAGAACTCTGACCAGTGGATTCTCCCAGGTCACTAACGGCTAAGGTTACTTTTCCTTAACTTTAAGTCTGATGAAATGAACTTTAGAGTATTTTTTCTTTATATCTAAGAAAAGGATTATGTGACTGCATAAATAAAAAAGATTCCTGAAAATATTTTCATTAATATCCTTGAATATGTCCAAGTATTTCCAAAAAAAGATCAGAAATTCTGTGAAGCTTCCTCACCCAGAGAAAAGTCCAAGTCTGAGTGAGACAAACATACAGAGACATCAGCTGTCCTGAGGTGAGGTGTCAGAAGGAGATGGCGCTATTTGTTTACTCTTTCACTGTCTCGTGCTCCTTGTATCTTATAGGACACTCACTATACACAGGGAGTACATAGCTGGTGAGTGAGCCCACCTAAAAGGAAAAAAAAAAAAGAATCTCCTCTACCTCATTTTTTTTGAGCCACACTACATGTGAACCAAGAGCCTTCCCAGCTCCTACCCTGGATCACAGAAACCTCACAGAGCAGACCAGCAGCCACATATATGGTCAATAAGTTAATCTAATTAAGAAAATGAGCACCATGTGAAAATTAGTTAAGTGGCTAATATACTTTTAAAAACAGAATTTAAAAATTCAGCCTCCTTAAAGTTTGAAATTTAAATTCTCTGAATTAAAAAAAGAAAATCCGGCATTAGCTTTTTCACTGCATGCTTCCTCAAAGAGCTCGACGCCTTTCTCTGCTCAGTATTTCAGGGTTTGGGCAGGACTTCTCACAGCAATGCTGTGGTTACGCGATGCCTTGGGCAGCGCTGTTTCTTACCAGTTCAACCAAGGATCTTGCTTCCTCCTGCGTGCAGCGGAAAGGGCTGTCACACACCTGGGCGTTTATGCTGTGGAAGAAAAGAAAAGATCGTCAGATGAATGAAAAAAAGCAATCAGCAAAGGAAAAGAATGCCAAGCCCCGACACTCCTCCCTCACTGGGTAACTTCGGACTGGGGACAGGGAGTCAAACGTACAGAACTTAGGACAATTAAACTTATTGTACATTCTTTTTTTTCTTGGAAGTCAACTCATTTTCATTTTTATTAGTCCGCGTGCGCAGCGCAAGCCGTCGGCCTTCCGGGCAGCAGCGGGGAGCCCGCGCACGCGCACACATGTTCCTTCCGCTCATCCCACCCCCACAGCCTGCTGCCCTCCATCCCGTTCCTTCCCATTTGCGAAAGGTCACAGTCCCCACTTCTAGCTCTTATGTTGCTCCTTATTATTTGGATTTCTCACATAAGGGAGACCACGTGCTACTTCAGCTTGTGTGTTCCATCTATTTTACTTAACACTATGGTCTCAAGATGCACCCTCCTAATTCTTTGCGGTGAAGTTACAAATGGAATATATAATAGCATCACAGTCCTTAGAATAAAACAATACAAACCCCAATAATTTCCTCGTGTACATAAACAGCCATACCACAACTACATTTCACCTTTACTCAAGAAAAGAGGAATCAAATTTGACCCACACAATGGGACTATACCAAGTTTTCCTCTAAAGTGATAACCATTTCATTTGGCTGGGCAAGTCCCTGTGGAATCTCTCAGCAGACCCGGAAGATGCAGGATGAAAGGACGCTCTTCTGAGGGGCAGCTCAGGGTTGGGAAGCGCAGCAACAATGTCTGCCTCCCATGCACTGCACACAACCTGCTTCCACACCAAGCAGGTCCAGTGCTGATTTAAAAAAACTTCATCGCCGGTTGTGGTGGTGCACGCCTGTAATCTCAGCACTCAGGAGGCTGAGGCAGGAGGATCGATGCAAGTTCGAGACCAGCCTGGGCTACCAAGTGAACTCAAGGCCAACCTGAACTGCACAGTGAGACCCTGTCTCAAAAAAAAAACAAAAAAACCCTTCATCCAAAAAACCAACAGATAAAAATGGACAGAGGAAAATAAGTGATTAAAAATGGTTATTTCCCAAGATAAAGGATGGATGAAACACACAGTTCCCTCTCCAATGGCCCTAAGGGAAATACATTTCAATTTTTTTCTTTTTCTTTAAATTTTTCAAATTTATTTTCTTAATTGCTTTCTGAAACACACAGAGACACCTGTAACAACAACAACAAGAACAAAACACCTTTTATGATTGCCGATTTACCTTTAAAATTGTATCTGTCAGTAATTGATGACAATGACCACAGGAAGTAGTTACTGGGGGCTCTGTCCTCGCGACATGGGACTTATTTTCAGTCTCAGCATGAGGCATGAGTAAAACCTGAAGGAGGTTGGCCCAAGCATCTTTATGGCTTTTTCACAGTCTCTTCCCCACAGCTCATCTTTAAGTAAACTGGAAGTTTAAAAGGTAGGGCCCTATAGTTAGATGCATCCCTAGTGAGGGAAAAGGAGAGGGAAAGGGGGGAAGGGAAGAAAAGAGAGAGCAGAGAGGAAGAAGAGGAGGTGGAGGAGGAAGAAGAGACGAGAGGAGAGCAACCAGACACAAAATTAGACCCTGCCAAGTCCCAGGGGCTAGTGCTCTGAAAACGGCAGGGGGCTATGCTACATACACGACGCTTCCCACACTTCAACCAAAGCAAGACCCATTCCTTGTAAATTCTGGAAAATGATCCACAGGAAGGGCAGAAGAGTCTTCTGTTGATGGGCGTGTCAGATAAAATAAGACTGCCTAAGCACATCTGAACTTCAGTAAATATTTTTAGTGTAGTTTGTCCCAAGTATCCAAGTATCCTCAGTGTGTGTTCCAGGTACTAAATTTTAAAAGGAGTTATGCACACTACTGTTTGAGTGCTGTTAATCAATCAGCTAATGACCAAGATGAGTGGATAAGAAGGCTTTTCCTGTCTCTATCAAGGAATGTGACAGCTAAGAGATGATAAAATAACCACGCATCTGCCTGTGGAACAACTGTTGCTTCAAGCTCTGTGTCTGTGCACGTCACAGTGGAGTCCAGTGAAGCAGTCCAATTGAAGCTTATTTACTTGTTGGCTTCTCCCAATAAAAGGCAAGTCCCTTGGGACAGGCGCCACACCTAGAAACACCCACTGATAGAGCACCCCTCGTTACTTATCCAGCAAGAAACAATTCAAGTGCCTTAAAAAATCTGAGATCCAAGTAGTTTTAGATGGCTGTTTAGTACCGAGTAATGATAAAATAATATTACTTACACAGAAAAGACAGATTCTTACCAATTTATAGCCCCTGCATCGCACTTCTTCATAAGCAGTGCTTTCCAACATTCATGAGCAGATTTAATGATGTCAAGAGCAAAAGCCTAGTTCCAAGTCAAATAAGACAAACAAGTTACACTGGTGCATCGACACAGAACTGAAACCATCCTGGCATTTCGTGTGAAGTGCAGCACTCTGCAGTGGGCACGCTGGAGCCCCCTTGTTTATCTGCTGTGTGACTAGGGACAGACATCTAACTGCGCTGAGCCTCAGCTTCCTCACCTGTGCAATGGGCTATTGTGGGGCTCGTGCATCTCAGAGACCAGCAAATGAGGCCCTGTGGGTCAAGTTCAGCTTCTAGCCTTTGGGTGCTTTAGCTCTACAACAGCAGAGCTGAGTCATTCTGACAACTGCGTGGTTTGCAACACACAACATATTTACTGTGACCCAATACAGAAAAAGTTTGCCAGTCCCTGATCAATACCATAGAGTTGTTAAAGGAAAAACAAAGATCTTGTCTGCAAAGTACTTCAACTAGTAACTGACTCATGGGCAAGCATGTCTCTGTTTATTACCATAAACAGGTAATGTCCTCTAATCGTAAAGTGCTCTGATCTCTGTTGTCCCCAAGCTGTAAGCCTCCCTAACATTTTCCATACATTTTTGCAGTCCTAATTCCTAAGACACCTATAAATGTATAATTAATGACAGACACACATCTTGCTAGATACACATCTAGTAAGACTAAGAAAGACTGCTTTATCATTCCAAAGCAGAATATTCTTTTGATGTTCTTCCTCAAAGCATAGTCTCTTTTCTTATGAAGGGCTTTTATTTATTAACTGCTTCAGCCTTCCTCCTTCCTCCGCCAAGCACAGTGGACATTGTGATACTGAAGGAAACGAAGACGCCTGTGTTGTGACACAGAACAACGTAGGGAACTTTGGGCTGCAGACCGCATAGGACAGCTGGCTGCAAGGACAGCGAGTGGTGTTCCTCCGCCTGGGGCTGTGGGGAACTCGTTCCAGCTACGGGGCGGGGACAGCAAGTGACTCTCTGGACCACACAGGAAAACACATTTAGCCAAATTAGTCCAACAATGGTAACTGGGGACCAGTTACAGGTGCTGCTTGCAGGAAGAGGCAGGACGAGCCCAAATATAAAATGGGAGCCATTTCCCAACCCCTTTAGGGAGGCACAGCTACATCTTCTTAAGCGAGGCTCATGTTCTCAACAGCAAGGGTGGGGAGCAATGCATAAAATTACTGTTTTCAGAAGAAGTGTAACAATGACCTGGTCTTCTTACAAAAAAGAATCAATGTCAAAAATAACAACACACGAAAGACAGCTCACTCCATAAATCTATAACTGGTAGACTTTCAGAATCAATAACGGTTTGTGGAACTTATTCAAATGTAAAATATAATACGTAATTTGAAGAAAAAGTAATTTATTCTATAAATTTCTAATATTTTATTTTTAAGAAAATCTAGCCTAAAATAATAGTTTTACATTTGCATCTAATAATCCTAAACAAAGCCCAAAAGATATTAATGTTCTTTAATATACTTTTCAAAAAATATGGGTCCAGCAATTCATTCTTACATGGCAAAATCCTGAGGCTTCTAAGCTTTCATTGCCTTGCCTTGTCTTTACTTGTACAACATACTTCTTAGGACCTATTCAGGGGTTGGCTCAGCAGATCTGCAATTCACTTAGTGGGAACAATGTTTTAAAAAGTCTGTGTCTTTACGTGGTGACTCTTTGGCCTACTTGGTTTTTTAATACTTTACAGTAGCCAGGGTTGTCTAACAGAGAAACCTTTAGTCAGTGAGAGAATTCAAGTGCATTCCGAATGGTGAAGCAGCTGAGCTCAGCCATGCAGTGGAAACATTTAGGAGTGAAATCCTAGGAATTTAGTAAGGGTAACTTTCCTCCTCAAATTAGTAAATTAAGCATTTTCTTCATCTGTTATACTCAGAGTTGACAGATCAAAGAATTCTTTTATTTTTGAAGCAGAAGACGGAGATATTACTTATAGATGAGAGAATTTTTCAAGCTAGTTGATTCACTTAGATGCCCCACAATTTTTTTTTTTTTTTTAATGTGTGTGTCTTTTTCAGACAGGGATTCACTATGTAGATCAGGCTGGCCTTGAACTCACTTTGCAGCCCAGGGTGCCTCAAATTCACAGTGACCCTCCTGCCTCAGCCTTCTAAGAGCTGGGATTACAGGTGTGCGCTACTAAACCCAACCCCAAATTCTTTAAATGACAAAATACCTAAGTCAGTAAAGAACAGTTTGTCCTGATGCCAAAAGAGAATTATTTACACAAGAACTTGACAAAGGGAAGCAAGCACTTACAGGCACTGGGAGACCCTGGAAGTAAGACTCTCATCTTTACCTTGCCTTTGAATTCTCCATTAAAAGCAAAATTGTTTTCTGGCTTTCCCTCTGGCACCTTATAAAATCTCAACCAATGAACAGTAGCTTCCAGGTACCCTGGCTTGAACTTCTTGACATCGTCAATATCTGTGAGGGAAGAAATGAAAAGTTATTTTGCTAAAAAGAAAAAAAAGAAAGAAAAATCATTTCCCTGCACAGTAGAGCCCCAGACTAGGGGAGGCAGGGCAGCTAGACCCCGTGCACCCAGCACCGGAGTGGGTCACGCTCACTGGGTGCAGGGCGGCTGGCACCTGTTGTGTCACTGGGACTTCTGTGTTCACACAGAAGTCACTGTTGATTCACTCTTTAAACAGGGATCAAGGGCTGGGGAGACAGCTCTGCTGTATAAGTTCCTGTCTGGCAAGTACAAGGACCCGGGTTCAGTCCCTGGTACAGCATGCCATGCCAGCCCTGGAACCCCAGGAGTGCCAGGTCAACCACTAAAACCAGGAATGGTGGCACACGCTTGTAATCCCAGTGCTGGGGAGACTGAGACAGGAGGATCATGAGTTCAAGCTATATAGCAAGACCCTGTACCAAATAAATAAATCAATAAAAATTAAAACAAACAAATAAAAAACACAAATCAAGCATCCTCAGGCAATATGCTCTGGAAAGGGAACAGGTAGGCAAATGGGACAAATTCATTTTATCATTCATGTAAAATCTCTACGGAAAATTGGAATAGATGGTGCTTAGCTCAATCTGATAAAAGATATTTATGACAAACCAACAGCTGATGTCATATTACATGCTCAAAAACCAAAAGTCTTCATTCTAAAATCAAGTATAAAACAAGGATCTCCACTGTCACCACTCCTATTCCATATTGTACTGGAAGCATTAGCCAGAGGAATTAGACAAGAAAGAATAAAGTAATAAGCATTGGAAAGGAAGAAGTGAAATTATTATCATCTGTAGATGACAGGATACTCTACATAGAAGGCCACAAAAAATCCACCAAGAGACTTGTAGATTTAATAACCAAATTCAAAAGTGTACCTGGTTACAAGGTTAAGACAAAATTCAATAGCATTCCTGTACACAAACAACAAACACACTGAGAAAGAAAGTAGGGAAGCAACATCTTTCACAATAATGTCCCCCAAACTGAAATGCTTAGGAATCAATATAATAGAAGAAGTAAAAAGTATGTACAGGGCTGGTGAGATAGCTCAGTGGCATAAATACCTGCTTAAAACAAACTGAGTTTGATTCCCAGGGCAGAAAAAAAAAGAGCTATACAGTACAAATGACAGTACACTTAAAAAGACATTGAAGATTTCAGAAAACAGAAAGATATTCCTTGCTCCTGGATAGGAAGAACCAGCATTAAGAAAATGGCCATCCTCCAAAAATTGTTATACAGATTCAATGCAATCCTGATTAAAACATCATTATACCTCACAGATATAGAGAAACCATTCCTAAAATTCATATGGAACCAGGAAAGACCTAGAATACCAAAAGCAATCCCAGGAAACAAAGGAAAGGCAGGAGGTATCACAATATCTGACTTTAAATAATACTACAAAGCTACTGTGATAAAATCAGCATGGTACTGGAAAAAAAACCCTGAGGATCAATGGAATAGATTAGAAAATGTAGACACAACTACAAACACACTCAGCCACCTTATCATTGACAAAGGGGCCAAACATATTTACTGGAAGAAAGATAGCATCTTTAATAAATGGGGCTGGAGCCGCCATCTCGGGAACCCCAGATCCAGCCCTAGCCCAGGCCCAGTGAGTGTGTGGGAGAGCTTCTGGCTACCCTGCACCTGTGGGACCTGTCAAGTCCAAATCCAGGCACATAGGATAAGTGAGATCCTCTACCTCACCCTTGGGACCCCCCTACCACTTGACAGCCCCCACTCCACGCCCACCCAGTGAGAGAACTTCTGCCACATTCTCGGGACCCCTAGATCCAGCCCTAGCCCAGGCCCAGTCAGTGAGTGTGTGAGAGAGCTTCCCCTCTCCACTATGCCCCCTTGTCACCTTCAGACTCAGCTCAGGTCTAGCATATGGACCTGGAGTGAAACTCTGCAGCTGCACTCCCTGCAGAGAGAGTAGGTGACAGAACCACCCAGCTAGTCCAGGAGCAGAACGTCTTGCCAGAGGGGCACAACAGGTTCACCCCCAAGGGCAGCAGCAGGAAGGAGCTGAGCACAGCAGCCAGACCCAAGCCAGGCACAACTGGATAAATTCAAACTTTGTAGATCTGCACCTGAATTTCAGTTGGTAATAAGGATATAACTGCACCAAAGCTCTACAACAAAGGTCAGAAGACAGTGCTACACAAAATGACAATGAGAAGGAGCAAAATGCAATCTCAGACCCCAAGCCCACCCATAACACGTGCAGAGGACAGAATAAATTGGGAATCACACAGCTGAAATCAATGAATCAATAGCGTCTGAAATAAAGAAACAACTGCAGAAAGGTAAAGAGGAACTCAGATCAGAAATAAAAAAAGAAATCTCTAAATTAATAGCGTCTTAAGTAAGGAATCAAATGCAGAAACATATGGAGGAAATCCAATGCCCACCCAGAAGAAGTGCAGAGGACACTAGCTCAGCTAAAATGTATGAATGAATGGTGTCGGAAGAAAATAAGAAACAGCAGAAAGGTATAGTGGAACTCAGAGCAGAATTAATTTCTGAAATAAAAAAGAAATCTCTGAATTCATATTATCTGAAGTAAAGAATCAAATACAGAAACATATGGAGGAAACCCAATCTGAAAAAAACTCTGTAATAAAAGAATAACGGTCTCTAAAGAACACATTGATTTAAAAAAAAAAAAGAGGAGATTATAAAAATGACGGATTCCTTGAATGAGCAATACAGGAAAGAAATAGATCACATGAAGCAGAGTCAAAGAGATATAGAGGAATTTACAATCTCAATCACAAGCTTGCAAAACCGTTTGAGTGAAAGTGAAGACAGAATTTCAGATCTTGAAGACGCTGGTGCAGCTAGTGAAAAGGTCAGAAAAGATCTCTTAAAAACAACTAGCATGAAGGAAAAAAATAAATCATCACTTTCAAGATGCAAAGATGAACAATGTGAAACCAATAGGTATCAATGAGAAAGGAGTCAATACAAATGACATTTAAAAATATGAGCAGAAGTATTAGAAGAAAACTTCCCAAATATGAGAAGACAATCTGACATCCAGGTAACCAAAGCATACAGAATGCCAAGTAACCTCAACCCAATTAAAAACACACCGAGACATAAGATAGTCAACATCCCAGAAATCCAGCTCAAGAATAATATACTGAAAGCAGCTAGAGAAAAGAAGCAGATCACATTCAAAGGAAAACCCATCAGAATTAAGGCCGACTTCTCTTCACAAACCATGAAGGCAAGAAGAACATGGAGCAGAGTACTTCAAGTCCTCTATGAAAACAAATTCCAGCCCAGACTACTATACCCTGCAAAACTCTCTTTCAAGTTGGATGGAGAAGTGAAATACTTTCATGACAAAGAACAACTAAAGAATTTCATGATGACAAAGCCAAACCTACACAGGCTACTGAAAGATGTTATAGAGAGGGACCAAAATGATCAGAACTCCACGAATGAGAACAGAAGCACCCAACTAAATATGGCAAACAATTAAACATAGGAGAAAAAGGAGTAAAATGACAGCAGGTAAATAACATGTCAATCATAAGCCAATACATGTCAATTGTAACCATCAATGTAAATGGACTAAATTCACCCATTAAGAGAAATAGATTGGCACAGTAGATTAGGAAACAAAATCCAAAAATATGCTCTATACAAGAAACACATTTAACTCATAAAGACATTTATAGGCTGAAAGTCAAAGGATGGAACACAGTACTACATGCCCCAGCACCTCAGAAAAAAGCAGGGGTAGCAATCCTGTTCTCAGACAGTCTCAACTTCCAACCAAGAATGATCAAGCAAAATAAAGAAAGCAACTATATACTGGTTAGGGGAAAAATTCAAGAGGAAGAGGTAACACTCATAAATATGTATGCACCAAACACAGAAGTACCCAACTATTCAAAATAAATCTTAATGGACATGAAAAATATAATATTCAATGCCACAATCTTAACAGGAGACCTTAACACCCCCTTATCCCCAAAAGATTGGTCAACCAGAAAAAAAAGTAACAAAGAAGTAACAACTGAATAAATGGACTTAGTGGACATATACAAAGTGTTCCATCCAAACAGACTGAATACACATTTTTCTCAGCTGCACATGGGTCATTTTCTAAAATAGACCACATACTGGTCTATAGTTCATGCTTAAGTATATGCAAGAAAACAGAAATTATCCCATGCATATTATCTGACCACAATGCGATGAAACTGGAAATAAACGACAAAAGAAACCAGAAAACCCCCTAAATACATGGAAATTAAACAACACCCTACTCAGCAATCAATGGGTCACAGATGAAATTAAACAAGAAATTCAACAATATCTACAATTCAATGAAAATTCAAACACAACTTATTGGAATTTATGGGATGCAATGAAAGCAGTTCTCAGAGGGAAATTTATAGCTGTGCACTCACACATTAGGAAAACAGAATGGGAACAAATAAACACCCTAATGCTGCACCTCCAACAACCAGAAAAGGGAGAGCAAACCAAACCCAGAGCCCAAAGACGGGAGGAAATCATAAAGTTTAGAGCAGAAATGAATTCAAATGAGACAAAGAAAACAGTTCAAAGAATTAACAAATCAAAAAGCTGGTTCTTTGAAAGATTAAATAAAATTGATAAGCCCCTAGCTAACCTCTTTGAAAGATTAAATAAAATTGATAAGCCCCTAGCTAACCTCATCAAAAAGAGGAAAGAAAAAATTCAAATACAAGCAATAAGGAATGAAAAGGGTATAATCACCACAGACCCAGTGGAAATTCAGGTTATAAATAGCTACTTCAAGAATCTTTACTCTCTAAGAATAGAAGACACGAAATGGACAGATTCCTAGAAAGGTACAAATTACCAAAACTGAATCAACAAGATATACCCACTCTCAATAGCCCAATAACAGCCAATGAAATACGAGATGTAATAAAAAAACCTACCAACAAAGAAACGTCCAGGTCTGGAAGGATTCACAGCTGAATTCTTCAAGAAATTTACAGAAGATATAATGCCTATACTCATCAAACTCTTCAAGGAAATTGAAAAGGAAGCAATCCTCCCAAAGTCATTCCTGGAGGCAAGTATACTGATACCAAAACCTGGGAAAGATGCAACTAAAAGAGAGAACTACAGGCCGATCTCCCTCATGAACACAGATGCCAAAATCCTCAATAAAATCCTAGCAAATAGAATACAGCAAATCATCAAGAAGATCATACACCATGACCAGGTAGGATTCATCCCAGGGATGCAAGGATGGTTCAATATTGAAAAATCTATAAATGTAATACACTATATCAAAGAGCGAAAACTAAAAACCACATGATCATCTCAGCTGATGCAGAAAGGGCTTTTGACAAAGTCCAACACTTATTCATACTCAAACTCCTACAGAAAATCAGAATAGATGGCTTCTACTTTAATCTGATAAAAGCCATTTATGAAAACCCAATGGCTAACATAATTCTAAATGGGGAAAAACTGAAATCTTTTACTCTTAGATCTGGTACACGACAAGGATGTCCTCTATCACCACTCCTACTCAATATAGTTCTGGAATCATTAGTTAGAGCCATTAGACAAGAGAAAGAAATAAAAGGAATAAGAATAGGCAAAGAAGTTAAATTATCAATATTTGCAGATGACATGATACTTTACTTGGAAGACCCAAAATACTCCACGAAGAAGCTACTAGAATTAATATGCAAATTCAGTAGAATAGCAGGATACAAAGTCAATACCCAAATGCAAATTAAAACAACATTGAGATATCATCTCACCCCAGAAAGAATGGCTATCATAAAGAAATCACCCAACAACAAATGTTGGAGAGGCTGTGGGGAAAAAGGAACCCTTCTCCACTGTTGGTAGGTATGTAGACTGGTGCAACCATTATGGAAATCAGTGTGGAAACTCCTTAAGAAACTAGGACTGGAAATCCCATTTAAACAAGCTATTCCCCTACTGGGAATTTTCCCAGAGGATCTGAAAACATCATATCATAGTGATATATGTGTGCCTATGTTCACAGTAGCACAGTTTGTGATAGCTAAATCTTGGAAACAACCAAGATGCCCAGCATCTGTGGAATGGATGAAAAAGATGTGATATTTTTGTACAGTGGAGTATTACTTAGCTATAAAGAATGATAAACTTGAAGCCTTCTTTTTTAAGTGGATGCCGCTTGAAGATATACTCATAAGTGAAATAAACCAGACCCACATGTGTAAATATCGTATAGTCTTATTAATATAAGAACTCAAAAGAAGAAATACAAATAGAAACATATAACACAATTAAAAGGAAAGCCAGAACTTGAGGACTGGACAATGAAAAGAGAGCAAGGAGGAGAGGTAGGAAACATAACAGAGGCAAAGACATACAGTTATATGTACAAGATGGGTAAGGCAATGATCCTGAGAATCTTCAGAAGATTTTCGAATCCAGCAGTTAATTGGAAAGTTCTCACCATGACTAACTATATATACTGACACCTGTGAACTAAGCAACTGCACTGAAGATGGCAATTGTAACAGTAGTTTCCTGCTTGGAGTGCCTGTCATTCTGGTCTTCTGAGTATGTGCTGCTTGTCATGACACACCAGTTGCTGCTGTGCTGTCTCTAGGGTAGATGTTTGTTTAAAAAGGAAGGGCATGGTGAATGAAGCAGGGGACAGGAAAAGGAGTGTTGTGGGACTGTCCTGCTGCAATGCTGTATGTATATGGTTAGATTTCTACACTTATGTGTAAACATATATAATTATTTATTCCTATTTTTTAAATATATTTTAATTTTTAAATTCTTTTTTGTCATATTCTTTAGGGACTTAAAGTTTAACATATCAATACTTGATGAAAAATACCTGTCCCATGTTATGCCTGAAATGTTTGATATTGAAACAGATAGTGAGGTTAACCTCAACAGCCTAGGTTGTATGGTAATAACAAATAAGCTTCTCTTCTGGACAGTTAACAACCTAAGTTTGCAGACCAAAAATTAGAGAAGAAGGAGGGCCACAAGGACAGCCAACATTTTGGCCCTAGCCTTTCAAGGTCAGTGAAGACTCAGGACATATGAGAACTTGTACTGTAACATCATGTAACTCAGTTGTGTCCCAAATTTTCTGATCAAGACGATTAGGGGGCCAAAGAGGAAAGTGATCGATGATGTAGAGTATGCCTAAGGAGAGTCACATGGAGAGAAAAAATTTTCTCAGGCTTTCACAGAAAGCAAATTGGTCAAGCAATGGTCATGACTCATCCACGTGGCTGACACTGACAAAGGATCTACAAACTGTGGTACAGGGTCTCAGGATAAATCCTGAGGGCATTTGAGGGGATTTGACTGACCTTATTAGATACAAAAGCTACAATTCTTATTATATAGGTCTTGCTTTATCTTGGTCTTAACCAAGATAAAAAATATAAAAATGAAGTATAAGAAGTAAAGCCATATTATTATGCTGAGCTGTAGAGGACTCAAGTCAACAACTTCTGACATTTCCAGTCATATGGAAAACCCAATACTATTATGGTGTACCGGACTATTTTGGAATATTTTGCTGAATTTACACACCTATAATATTTAAATGACAAAAATAAACAAAAAATGGGATACAAATGAATGACCATTTTGTATCTGTATAACTAAATTAGTTAAGATAGATGTACAGCTACATTCTCTTAATTCAATGAATAGAGGGATTTGTTCTAATATGTTTGTAAATAGGATATCATGTCTGCATCTTGTACAACAAATAACCATTAAGAAAACAATATGCAATGTGTTAGTTGTTGAAAATGTCCTACTAATTTGATTTGAAACTGTCACATTGCTATTTGTTTCTCAATAAAATTCTGGAGAAAAAAAAATAAACAGTATCAGAAAAACTGGCTTTCCACAGACCAAAGACTAAAATTAGATCCATATTTCTCATCATGCAACTAAACTAAAGTCAAAATAGATCAAAGATCAAAATATTAAAACATAAACACTAAATCTACTGGAGAAGAATGTACTTAGAAATCTTGAAGACATAAGGGTACACAGAGAGTTCATGAACAAAAACCAAACTGCACAGAAAATACTTCAAAGAATCATCAACTAGAATCTTTTTTTTTTTTTTTTTTTTTTTTTGTGGTACCAGGGTTGAACTCAGGACCCTGTGCTTGCCAGGCAAGCTCTTATTCTATTAAGCTATCTCCTTGGCCTGAACTTCTTTGCAATCTTCTTTTTGAAAAGTTTTGTGCATCAAAAGAAATCACCAAAAGTACAAAAAGAAAACCCATGAGTTTGGAAAAAGTTTAAATGACTATCCATCAGATAAAGGACTTTTATCTAGAATACACAAAGAATTTTTAAAGACCAAGCCCCCAAATTGAAAGACTCAATCAAAATATGGGCTTCTGAGATAAAATATACACTTCTCAGATGAAGAATGGCAAAGATATGAAAAAATGTCCAACATCATTGGTCATTTGAGAAATGCAAATTAAAACAACACTGAGATACCATCTCACCCCAGAAAGAATGGCTATCATCAAGAACTCAACCAATAATAAAATGTGGAGGAGCTGTGGGAAAAAATAAACCATTTCCCCTGTGAATGGGAGTGCAGACTGTAACAACCACTGCAGAAATCTGTGGAGATTGCGCAAATAACTAGGAAGAGAGGTCCCATCCAACCTAGCTAGTCCCCTCCTGAGTATTTTTCTAGAAGAATGGTAAATATCTTACCACATTGATATATGTGCATCCATGTTATACTAGCTCAATTTGTCATAGCTAAATCCTGGTAACAACCCAAATGCCCATCACCTGAAGAATGGATAAAAAAGATGTGGCATTTTTTTTACAATAAAGTATTACTCAGCTATAAAAAAATGTATAAACTCAAGGCTTTCATAGGTAAATGGATGCAACTAGAGACCATACTCATAAATGACATAAATCACACTTGCATGTGTAAACATCATATTGTCTCTTCAGTGTATGAACCTGAACGAGTAGGTAAAATCCAAAAGTACAACGGTTACTGTGAAAGGAAAGTAACTGCTCAAAGGGGAGGAATAACTGGGATGAGGACAAGTAGAAAAGAAAGCAGGAAGGAAGCAAAAAAGGGGAAAAATATACATGTACATACACAGGATAGTTTGGATAATTGTACTGATCATTTCTACTAGTCTACTGAAAGGTTAATGCTTAAATTTTTATTTTGACCAATTCTGCACACTTAAATCTGGTAATCTGAACAACTAAATTAAAGAAAACAATATGTAACATAATAGTGATTGTTGGATTCCTATCATCTTGTTTAGTGAAGTTCTGTATCATTTCTAATGTTTAATTAGTTTTTATTCTCTTAAAAGTAAACAAATACTAATTTGGTTATAGTGACAGACACACTGTCGTTGATCTTCCTCACAGTGTTCCTCCTCACTTTGAGCACTCTCTTCACATCATTCCTGCCTCCTCTTCAAGCAGTTCTGGACTCCTCTTTCCTGAGTGCCTTAACCAGCTGAGATCAAAATATACGGAAAACCGCCATCCAATGCCACCCACAGAAAGGTGCCTCATGTAAGCACTGCAGTGTCCTCCTCCACCTTACTCACGGGAGCCAGCCCTGTGCAACTTCTGGAGTTTCCCCAGAAGGGTCACAGTACTGAAAGGTCATAGTTCAGACTGGACTCAGAACACGAGACAGCTGGGAGCACAACCACTGAGAGCCATCAACACGGACTTTCTGAGCCGCTTCGAAGCCGCTTCGAAAGGTGGCAGGAGTGATGGGCTACATGTGTCTGATGTGAGGTGGGAGATTCTGAGGGACAACTCGTGACAATGTACTGCAATATATATATATATTTTAAAAACATAAACATCACTGTGATTTTTTAAAATCACAGCATACACAGGGGAATAGTGAAAGACAGCAGCATGGAAAGACAGAGATGGAAAAAGGAAGAATTGAAAAATGGGGAAACAGGGCTTTTGCCAATGGGAAGGAGACCAAGAGCTGGAAGGTGAGTGTCAGATGGGAGGGGTGGGGGTGACACAAATTGGTATGAGAGGTGCACGCAGCAGATCCCCACAGTGGAGGCAGCCATCAAGTGCTGCAGGTGTGCACTAGCGTACAAACACCTACGGAAATCTGTAAGATGGCAGTTAGAAAACAAAGTCAAACATATAATATAATAATAAAAATGTAACATGTTGTAAAATTTAATTTGTTTTTCTTAATCTGGAGTTCTCTGTTAAATTTTTTTCTTAACCAACTTTATGTTTCTACAAAAATGAAGGAATTAATCTAAAATGTCTTAATCAATATTTACCATTCTATCTCCGTAGACATGAGAGAAATGTAACCAATTCACTTGTTTCTAAAACTAGCAAAACAGCCAAGTGTGATGGTGCAGAGCTGTAATCCCAGCACCCAGGAGGCTGAAGCAGAAGGATCACTGTGACGGCTAGCCTATGGTACGGATTGAGTTCAAGGATAGCCTGTATGACATAGCAAGCCCCAATCTCAGAAAAAAAAAAAAAACTAACAAAATGTCAAAAATTATAATCTATTATATAAAGTAAAGCAAAAAAGCCTATAAAAATATATTTTGTGAATAACGAAGTTGTATTTTTATCCAAAAATAAACCACAGAAGAGGTTCCTAATTATATTTTTTTCCTTAGGCTTCAATATTATTCAAATTTAAGAATGATTAAAAACACTATGTTTTGCCAAACAACCAAAAAAATTGATACATATTACTTGAAAAATAAATGGGTATCTTATAAAAATTGCCCATGAATAACGTATACAAGATCTGTTAATGTGGAAACAGACTAAGGCACGGATGACCTTTCAAAGCACTTATTTACTAAAACCTATGAGAATATTAAGAAATTTTAAACATGAAATCAAGACAAAGCACTCTAGAAGATGACAAATTCTGTAAGCACAATAAATCTAAAAACTAGTAATAAAAAATGTAAGCACTCACTTATCTACCAAAAAAGAACTATAGCTCAGGCCTTAATCTGTTATATAATTAAAATATTAAAAACGAGGAAGAAAAATTATTCAATGAGTAACTTTCAGTACAATAGAAAATGGAAACTAAAAATATTCAGAAAATGACAATGTGAACATACAGGAAGCTTATAAGAATAAAGAAAATGTTCTTATAAGCAATTTGGAGTTAGCTTAAATTCATATTTCCATTCTGACATTCATATATGGGATCATACTGGGAAAATAAGTTCTTCAAATCCAGAATGGAGGGAGGAAAATATGAATGTCACTATGATTAAATATGGTAATATATAAAAGCCATCAAATACAAAACTAGACAAAATCTTAACAAGTGTGAAAGATCAGCTCTCCATCCCCTAAACCTGCATCCGTGGATCCAGACAAATTATGCTCAAAGGAAAATATATATAGACTTACATTATTTTATCTTTCAAAAATAGATGTATATGAATTAATGATTTAGAAAAATATCACTAATATCAACCATTTACCTCGTTGTCCTATGCACAATGTTACTGAAAAATCAATGTGGCCAGGCACTGATATAAAAAAAGAACCCTCTGCCACTATGCATACCTCTAATGCGTCTGCAATGAAGTTTTCTACATAATACCAGGCACATTTGCTTTTATCTCTGATATTACAACTCCCTTGTAGTTCTCAGATAATGTTTTCTTTGGAGTACGTTTGAGTTAAATGTAAGTACTCATTAAAAACATTTGGAACAGAGAGGGAATATATAAAAGATATTATTTAAATAAATGAAAATATTGGTGAAAGGAGACTTTCATTAGGTTTAAATATTTAAATGAAATTATCTGTGAGTCAAAAATATTTTTTAACTTTACAGAACAGCTTGCTTTGGAGAAAACAGACTTCTGCCAAAGCGAGGGACTGGAAGTTCGGTCACACCCGCCCTCGGGCCAGCTCCGCAGTACTGGCAGAACGCGGGAGCGCTGACCTGATAGATAAGCATCTCCGCAGTCCCGCCGTGGGAGGCAGACGCAGAGGCAGGAACAGGGGTCTGAATGGTGGGCGGCAGGGGATGGCGTCAGTCAGTCCCTAGGAGATCCTGGTCCTGGCTGGAGGCAGGATCCGCCCACTGCCTGGCTGTCTGCTGGAACATCTCCATGCCTCTCCCTAGAGAAGAAGGCTGTTGGAAACACTAACCCCGTGATGACCACACAGACAAGGAGCCTAAAGCAGTCATCCCGAGTGTGTGGAAGGACTTTCAGATGTAAGGCCACGGTGGATGAACACATGGAAATCGCAGACGAAGAACAGAAACTGCAGAACGATCAGGAAACCCAATCAGGGAGTATGAATGAAAAGATCTCAACAGCAAAACCCAGAAGCCCACCCATCAGCCTAACTACAGGAAATGGAAGACAGATCAGCAGAAACTACCCAGCCTGAGAACCACGAATGGAGAAGGACTGAAAAAGCACGATGGAAGTTTCAGCAATTTATGAGACAATAAAAAAGCGATGCATAATGTATGTATTGTGAGCCCCACAATGAAAGTGAAGGAGAATGAAGGGAAAAAAATGAGAAAATTAAGGAGAATAATTTCCTATATATGGTGAAATACATAAACTTACAGATCCACAACGTTCATTAGCAGGATAAACTTAGAAAAAGATACCTAAGTATATCATAGAAAAAAGGTGCTGAAATCCAAAAATAAAAAGAAAATCTTTAGAATGGTCTGAAAAAAAATTCTATAAGAGGTAATAAGACAAATAACTATTGATGTCTCATCACAAACAATGGTGACCAAAAATATAAAATAAAACAACAAAAAAACCCACAAAGCTGGACATCCAGTGAAACTTTACTCTCAAAATAAAGGCAAGATGAAGGGGCCGGGGGTTCGATCCCAAGGCCTGCTGGGCTGGTCCCTCTCCCGGGGTGCACTGAGATGGCCATTCAGGCTGGGTGTGGTGGCGTGCACCTGTAATCCCAGCTCTCGGGAGGCTGTAAACAGGAGAATCACTACAAGTCTGATCTAGTAGTGAGATGCTGAACATCCTGTAGACTCTTCCCCTAAATACAGAAAATAAATAAATAAAAAATGTTTAAAAAGAAGGCAAGAAAAGATAAATAAAAATGAAGACTACATGTCAGCAGCATAATTGCTTTAGAAGAAATGCTAGCACCTCCAGGCTACAGGGAGGTGATGCCAGAAAAGAATCCAGCCCCACACACCTTCAGGGTGGGGCAAATAATGGGGTATGGAAATGACAAATTGGGAGATAAACATAACGTACTACATGTGCAAATATGCACATGTGCCTAACCTCTTTAAAAGGCATTTTATTATTTAAGAAAACATGAAGAGGCAGGGGAGATAGCTTGGGAGTCTAACTGCCTGCCTGGCAAGCCCAAGGACCTGGGCTGCATCCCCAGTATTGCATGCCACAATGGCCCCAGAACCCTGGGAGCACCATGCCAGCCCCAAAACCGAGTGTGGTCTGGCACATCTGTAATCCCAGCACTGGGGAGGCTGAGACAGAAGGATCACCATGAGTCTGAGCTGTGTAGCGAGACCCTGTACCAAACAAAATAAATAAATAAAAATATTTTTAAAAATTAAAAAAGAAACATGAAAAAAGATGAATGGTGGTTCTGGGAATAACTAGATTCCTCACACTGCTGACAGAAAAAACTGGTATAGTCTGGTAAGCAATCTGACAGTTTCCTACAAAGTTAGGCATATAATTGCCATGTGACCCAATAATTCTGGTAAGTATTTCCCCATTGGAAATAAAAATATATTCACACAAAGACTTGTACTCCAATGTTCATCTCAATTTCATTTATATTATCCCAAATTGGCAAAGTGAATTTCCACCAATGGGTGAGACTGTGGTATCTTACCAGTGAGTTAGCTAGTATTTCTTACAGTGAAATACTATCCCCAATAACATCCAAAATCACTGGTGCATCATGGGAGAGCAAAATGCCACATGCCTACAACCGAGTCTCACATCCCGAGGCCCTGGGAACAGATCGTGGCCACCTGATGCCACTGACAGGGAAGTCTGAAGCAGGCTCAGCTACTGTCACAGAAAGGGGAGCAGAGTTTGCTAGGACTTGGGAATAGGAGAAAAAGGTAGACTGGGGACTGGGAGGTGATGGAAATGTTCAACACAGTGACCAGGACAGTTTTTAGACAACTCCATGCAGTTGCCAAGACTCCTTTCTATACTTGCAATGGGACGAGTCTGTACATAAACCAGAAAGTTCACTATGAAAATGTCAGGGCAGACAGCCACAGCCCTGAAAGAGTTCACAGTCTAGACAAGTGGTAGATATGGAAACAAACACACCACACTACAAGTACGTGAAACCAAAGTCATTTCACAGAACCAAAAAGGAGGTGATTAGCATCTGTCAGTGCTTTATACAGTCAAAGACACTGCTGTGAGAGGTGGCATCTCTACCGGGCCCCCAAGAGGAGCAAGTGCCTCTCGGCAGGCAGGACATTTCAGAGCAGAGGAAATGCATCACCAAGCCACTGAGACAGAGGAGTCTGGCATGGGGGTGGGACACACTCAGATGAACAGGGCCCAACAGGCCAGAAGGGCAGGTGGGGGTGCCTACGAGACTTCCCTCAACGTACAGGATTTGGACTTTCTTGTGAAGAAGAGTCAGGTTTTTTACTTTCCTTTAAGGACAAATTGTTCTGAGAATCAGTTCTATCTGATACATATAGTGGAAGAAAAATTTTCATGGTGAGGAGGCCGGTGCAGAAAAACACTAACACTGGCTCAACAGAAAAGGTAAAAAGCATTTTAGGCAACACAAAGGAGGAGAGATCACTGGAAAGCTGTTTCTAAGCTCAATTTGAGAGAGTCTGGTGACAGAGGGCTGAATCTGCCACACTGTGGGCAACTTGATTATTAACAAAGATCCTGAGGGGGCCTACTGGTTAGCTCAGTTGTTTAAGTACCTGCTTATGCAAATACAGTCAGACGCAGGATACCAGGGTTCAATCCCCAGCTCCACATGCCTTACCAGACCCACCCTTAAGGCAGCCTGAGCCAGCTGGGGTGGGGGGATCCTTCTCAACTTTTAGGGCCAGCCGAATAGCTCAGCTTGCCATGCTCAGCCACCTCTGGGGCGTGCTGAGATGGCAACTGAGACTGGGCGTGGTGGCACACACCTGTAATCCCAGCCCTTGGGAGGCTGTAAACAGGCGGATCACTAGGAGTCCAATCTAGTAGTGAGACCTTGAACACCCCGTAGACCTTTCCCTAAAATACAAAAAAAAAAAAAAAGAAAAGAAAAGAAAAGAAAGATCCATGATGCTAGAAATGAGGAGGTTCAGAAAGTCAGCAGTACAAAAAGGAAGCCTATGCATAGGACTCTAAAGAAACTCCTGTTATTGTTAAAGTGCCAGCATTTCAAGTACAAATATATGTTTTTGTCCTTTAAAACAAGCAAAGTAGGGCTGGGCAGATAGCTTGCCTATCTAAGCATCTGCCTGGCAAGTGCAAAGACCTGCATTTAATCCCCAGATGCTGTGCTGGATCCCGCACCCTGGTCTGAGCTGTGTAGCAAGACCCTGTACCAAATAAATAAGTAAATAAATCATTTAAAAATGTTAGAACAAGCAAAATGTTCCCATTCTGAAGACATTTATTGACTTTGCGCAGATGTTCATTTTTGTCAGTTTATAGATGTCTACATTTATTTATTTATTCACTGATTTCAAAGAACTTTACTGAGCACCTACAACACACCAGGTACTACACAGGGCCACCCACAAGGCAACAGCAAGCTACACAAATTCACAATTCAAATCTGACCATCTATTTCTACAAATCAAGAACAACCTGGAGTTCCACAGAAATCAGAAGAAAAAACACTGCTTTTATCTGGATTAATATGGTTTACTGAACCATAACACAAGGTAAGGAAAGTATATAATCAGGTGAGGCTTTTTTATTTTTATAAAAAAAATCAATAACCAAAATCAATAACATAAATAATACTGTATCTTTTATCTTTATTATTTGAAAGGGAAAAATGATAACCAGGAAATGCTAACATTTCATTCAAAGGAGGTTAAAAAAAGGTAAAAAGGGGCTATTGGTTCTCTGGGGTTGTGCCCATGAAGCTCTCGCTCTGGTTCCTCACTGCGCACATGAAGCCAGCTGCGGGTACACCCTTCCTCTTCCAAACAAAATCTGAGAGAGGTAATGAAGTAAGTTTTTAATGTCTCCTTAGAAACATTCATGAGAAACATCTGTTTCATTTCAACACATTCACTGTATTTTTTGCAGTACAGTTTGGGCTGAGGGAATTAGTTTTCTTAATGGCTGAGATTCTCAAAAGATGTTGGCATCTTCCAGAATGTTCTGCATGTCTGGGCTTAACATACAGGGGCAATGAGCGGTGCACTCATTGTTCCTGCACTTCCATTCCACAAATTATGCTCTTGCCAAGTCAAACAGATACCAAACTACATACTAACCTTAAAAAAATTTAGCCCTTCAAGACAAGCGTGCCACACAAGGAAGTCCTGTAGGTGACCTACAGCTACTGCTTTAGGAAACAATCTTAGAAAAGAATTGGTTGACTTTTCCCAAAACCTAAATATTCATTACAAAGGTTTATAAGAAATGCACATGATCAATAAAATGAAAAACAGGCAGGTGCTTTGTACATAGGAAAAACTGAAATATTTCTCCAATCTAATTTTGATGCAAAACCTGTAACAGGGTGGCGAATGATACAGGTCTTGGATCTGACAGACCTTCAAGGAACTTCACAGCTTCCCGACTTTTAAAATGAGACTGTGCCCATGACATCCACCTCAAGATCACTGAACTTAAACCCTATTTCAGTGGGCACATCACTGTGAATTCCATTCATTTGTAGAACTCGTACATGCTGACAGTAGTAACAAGTCATGTTTCCTTTAGTACTAACTCTGAAGATAATGTAGGTTGTCCTACTTATACAAGAAGACAAGCTAGAAGTACCAAGATATGAGTGTTTCCTAGAACAAGACTTCAGAGATGGGGAAACACCAGGCACTGTTTCCTCAGGATGAAGTCCACCATCTTGGAGAAGGAAGTGAGCCTCTGGGAGGTCATGTGATTCTCTTAGGTCAGTCTTTACAGGGCAGGATTTTAGAACCTAGGCCTACTCCACCCTTCACCACATCATTAGGGATATGACTAACCTAAAAAATTCTAAGAGACCAAGGTTTGAAAAGAGGCAACAGACTCTCAGTAATTTAGTTCTTAATTATAGAGCATTTAACTCAATTTATCCCTGTACCTCAACTGCCTTCCTGCTCCCAACCCCTACACTCCCACACCTCCTAAAATACACTATTACTGAGATCAAAGGAAGGAAGATCAAGGGGATACGTTTCACTACACCCCCATTTATCATTATCTTATGGGTACCTAAGTTATTAAAGAGAAAGCAGCAAACACAGCCAACTACCCTAGTAGGTTTTAGGAGGGGAAAGGGGAATGGAAATGAACACCGGCGTCACTGGTGCGTGCCCTTAGAAAGTTCCCAGCCTCCCCTCCCCCACACCGCCTCTGAAGAAAATGGGAACAAAAAGCACATCTCCACTGAAGACAAGGAAGACGCAGCACATGGCTCCACAGGAAGCCCGTGGCCAAGCTCTAGGGACACGGTGTGCTGCACAAATGCTAGGGCCAGGGGTCACCACGGGATGTCAGCTGCTGTCCCAGGGTGGGAAGGAAACCCAGCTTCTCCTTCTGACCTGGAAGCTTAACACAGATATTTCTCCCAAGATTGCTTAAGTCATTTTCTTTGTTCCCCTTGGTTTCCAAATGATAGAACTAAATTATGTGCCATGAAGAAGAAACCAAAACATCGTATTAATCAACTTATTTAAAAAAAATCACAGGGGCATGAAGTATTTACCTAGTAAATGAAACTTTAAGCCAAACAGGTTTATCCCTGCTCTGCAAGACAGCAAAAGGAAGTCTGTAGAATTCCTTTCTAAGAACTCTGAAAACTTTTGGGAAAATGTGATAATGGCCTTTGAAAGAGTCCCCAAAGTCTAACTTAAAATAATCCTCTAGTACTTGTGTAACTAGTTCATCAGGAATACACCTCCATCAACATAACAGTTCTGAATCCAAATTTCATTTTTAACCTTTTATTTTTAAAAGAGTAGAGTCATTGTGCAGACAGCTTCAGGATAACAGAAAATAGCTTGCATTTATTTGAAGACATAGCGGAAGAAATCTTCCTGATTCTCCAGCTGAAATAGCTTCTAGGCTTCCGCTATATCGCCTGCCCTCCAGGGCTAGCTGGGAGGCGCAGGGCTCCCAGGATGCTCTGCGGGCTCAGCCCCCAGCTCGGTGAATTTCCGAAGCACCACATTCTGGAAGGTGGTAACTTAGCCAAGAGGCAGGACACAAGGCCCAGCACCTCAATCTTCTTAAAAATCTCTGGACTTGATTATTTCCAAACCAGGCACTGTTACAGGACAGGACAGGACAGGTGTGCTGGTGTCTGCTGAGCTCTCTCAGGACTCCATGCTGCTTCAGAGCTGTGAGCCTGGACCTGACCACGGTGCTTTACTGACCTCGGCACTCCCCAACTGTCAGTGAGCCCCCCAAACCCTTTTCCTACCAGGGAATTTGGTTTCAAGTATCATTTAGATGTTTTTAAAGATTTGCACAGTGGTGATAGCTGTTTGAGAAGGTGAAACTGAAAAGTTTAAAAATAGTATGTTAAAGTATCAGAAAGACAGCCAGAAACAAGAGTTTGAAGAATATACAGAGCAGCCCAGCAGCTCTTGCGGCGGGAGGAACGAGAGCGGTCCAGCTGCGTAGCACAAGGCTCCCTCGCGCTTCGACCCAAGCCCGCGCCCCACGCTGCCAAGATGCCCGAGAGGAGGGTCAGCTCGGCTGGCCGAAGGGGCGGCTAAGGAGAAGCCCAAGAGGAGATCGGTGAGGTTGTCGGCTAAACGTGTTCCAGCTAACGTGGAAACGAAGCCAAAAAAGACAGCAGGAAAGGATAAATCTTCGGACAAAAAAGTGCAAGCAAAAGGGAAAAGGGGAGCCAAGGGAAAACAGGCTGAAGTGGCTGATCAAGAAACCAAGGAGAGGGGCCGAGGAGATGGCTCGGTAGAATAAGTGCTTCCCTGGCAAGTGCAAAGGCCTGAGTTCAATTACAAGTTACCCCCACCACCACCCCCCAAAAAAAGAAAGAAAACAAGGAAGATTTACCTTCAGAAAATGGAGAAACTAAAAATGAGCCTCTGATGAAGCAGAAGAGAAAGAAGCCAAATCTGATTAATCACACACCGTGTCTTATCAGAGCTCCCTGTCTCCCTTCTTGTACAATCCAGAGGAATATTTTTCTCAAGTGTTTCTGTAAATGCAAGATTTTTAGTAGCTCTAGAAACATTTTTAAAAAGGAGGGAATCCCACCTCATTGCATTGTTTAAGTGTACAAGATTTTTTTTTTAGAGGTGAAATCATTCTCTGGTTATTTTTTGGTACAACCAGAAACAGTGGGATACTGAATTATGGCAGGCTTTGACTGTCTTGGGTGTCAGCTTAACATTCCATAGGTGGGGGTTAGTTTTATATCCTGCAATACGAAGCATACTGAATGGCAATTTGGAGTTGCAATCCTGCATTTAATATGTCTTGGATACTTTAAATGACTTCTATTCCAAAGTTTTTAGTAGAATTGTTTCCTAAAGAAAACTACACCCTAATTGTCATCCTGTCAGAATCGTGTGCACTCTGTAACATCTTTGGTAGTGGTAGTCCGGTTTGCCTCATTTTGTTAATGTGCTGTAAAGATCAAAAATTTGCGTATGTAGTTTATGTGATACAAAATTAAGTAACACTTTGTCAGCATTCGAAGATACTGGTACTTACTCCTCTTACAGAAAATTTGCCTCTAAACTTGAAGCTGGAAAGCCACTGGAATAAGTGAAAAATAATACATGGCTTTTTTTGGTACGATGTCAAGAATTGTGTACAAAGTCAATCATGTGTACTGATCCTCAACACAACCAACAAAATCTCAAATACTGAAGACAAAATAAAATAAATAAATAAATAAAAAATATACAGAGCAAAATCAAAGATAAATAATAGGAAACAGAGAGATCTTTTACAAATGGGAATACAAAGAAGAGATATAGGGAAAGGAAAAGGAGAGGAGGGAAAGAGGATGGAAAGAAAGCATTGAATGAAGCAACGAAATAGAGTTTTTGCAAACAGGAAGGTGCCTGAGGGCTGGGAGGGGCAGGGAGAGAGGGGAGGGAAATGAGGAAGAGTAAAGGCCTGTGACGTGCTTGGGCCAACTTCTGGCAACAAACGCAATCAGTAGGAACTGCACACATGGCCTAACGGAGTTTATAAACAGCATGTGCCCCACGCAGTTGCGTTCACATTGAAAGTCTGTGAAAGTTCAACAGACATGATGGTCTGCAAAGGCTGCATTCCAGGCTGTGCACTAGAACCAAAGAGTGTGCTTTGTCATGAAGAAAATAATCCCAAAACTTCTTAGAAGAACCACAGCCTTGATGTGTTGGCCTCGATTGAGAGAAGATGTACACACACGTGTGCACGTACACACACACACATACACACACACACACAGGCGCTCGCGCAAGCACACACACATATACACACAAACACACACAATCATCTATAAAATGAGATCTTATTTTCTCTGAAAGGAAAATTTTATACTGATCATGTCACATAACAGCATCTTTTTGTTAAGTTAGTGGAACCTAGGAGGATTGGTTTAATCTTTAAATCTCTAGTAATAAAACGAAAAATGAAAATTCTCTAAACTACTGTATTATGCACACGCACAGAAAACTCAAGAAGTTTTAAAACTTCCAGATAACTGTTCTTTTCTGTTTTTACTCTTGATCTACCACAAATTCCAAGAAGTATAGACAGATTAAACTTGTCTATAATTTGTGATAGAAATTTTGATTAAAGTATAGTAATTTATACCTACGTATTACACTAGCTGTTTTAAAGGTATTTCACAAAGAGCTGACCACCCCTCTCACAGGAGGACATTCAGGCAGCTATGGTCGCAGAGCAGCAAAGTGTGCATCCGCCAACGATGAAAAGGGGAAGGACAGAGGGAGAACAGGACCTACACAAGAGTGGAAATAAGCCAGGCATAGCAGCGCTCACCTGGGGTCCCCGGACTCTGGGGGGTGCAGGCAGGAGGAGCACAAGTTTAGGTCCAGTTTGGGCAACTTAATTGATTCAGTGAAAATAAAAAAATAAGAAAAGGGCTGGGGATGTAGCTCCTTAAGAAGGTCCTGAATTCAATTCCGAGCACTGGGAATGCACAAGAGAGTCAGAGATAGAGAGAGGAAGGAAGGATGGAAGAGAGAGAAAAGAGCAGCTCTACAGCAGACTAAGGAAGCAGTCGGCCCCAAACCAATCACTTAGTAGATAGCATAAGAACCGATCATTTGGTAGATAGCATAAGAACAGATCACTTGGTAGATAGCATAAGAACCTATGTGAGCAATAATGTATTCACATAATAATATGGTAACTGCCATTTGGTTTTCTGCTTTCACAGTTAATTATGACATAAAACATAAAAAATAATAAAAGAGCATAACTTAAACATTTTTCCCTCACAGTGCTGGGATGAACCCTGGTGACAAGCACGTTAACTCTGGCGCTCCTGCACAGCAGTGGGTACAGCCGCGAAGGCAAGGTCACCAGGGGCGAGGAGAAGATGCAAGGAGCTCCATGTCCTGGATGGCGCATTGGGCAAAGTCACCAAAGGCAATGAAGCAATAAACACAGACTGAAGTATAATACTCAGAATTGTTGGCTTAATTCAAGAAGAAACATGGTAGTTAGTGGAGAAATATTTAAGAATTTAAAGTCCCTTTCTTTCAAAGTAGCAACTTGGCCCAGGCCTGGTGGCACAAGCTTGTCCTTCCAGCACCTAGAAGGGCAAGGTAGGAGGTTCTCTGGGAGTTCACACCCAGCCTGAGCTACACAGCAAGACCTTGTCTCAGAAAAGCAAACAAGAAAAACAAACAGAAAGTTTAAAACCCAAAGAGCACAGTAGGAACTTGAGTCAATATAAAAGCTACATAAATTAAGAAATGGAGTTGTAAATATGTTGCTTACAAAATAGAAGCAATTACTCTAAACACTAAGGAGGAAGAAAGAAAAATAAAGAAGACAGAGCCAGAAATGAGAAGAGAGGAGGGCTAGGGAAGAAAGGGAACCCACAGCATTCACTTCTGACTTTGACAAACCTTTCTGCTATTTCTGTCTTTCTTGAATCTCACTTTTCTTTCTAATGAATGACCCTGGTCAAAACACACTGAATTGTCCTTCATAGTCCATGGGAAGAAAATAAACCCAAAATATGAATTTACTCCCAAATACATAAATGAGCTTCTACTTAGTTCTGAGGACCCAAGTGGCATGCGGGACAGCTGCATACCTACCATGAAACTTGTGGGCCTCAGGATCATTCACATTGATAGCAATCAATTTCCAATCAGTTTCACCTTGATCAATGAGAGCCAAGACACCAAGGATCTTCACAGGGATGACCTCTCCACGGGAAAGAACCTTTAATGAGAAGAGAAATCACTGTGGTGGGGTTCAGGAATCTGACATGTCTTAAATCCATACAAAAGAGGGCAAGCACCAAAATGAAGTTCCAATAATTAAACAGAATGTAAAAATACATAATCACAAAAGCTGTCTTGAAATGTCCCTTGTAGAATCTCAAAACATTCACTTCAAACAAGATGGGATTAGTAACTAAAAGAAAATACCCTGACCTTTCAGAAAAGTGGACGAAATGTATGAAGTCCCTCTGCAGATGCTGAATGAAAGGATACAGGGGCTCAGTGAGGCCTGCAGGCCAGCTAGGTAGAGCCACACTTTGTGGGCTGAACACAGGACGAGGACCAGCCAGAGTCAGGGTCTCAGAACAGAGCTGGCAAGAGCTGGGGAACAGGCATGGGGTAGAGCTGCCTCTTCCTTGGAAGGTCTGACGCTGCCCACCTCGAGGGGACAGCGGTTCCGTGGGCCCACTTTCATTTCCTTTCCACGCTCGCGGTACTGACATATGATCAGTATTCTCGTAGCATGGCATTCCATGCCACTTATATCACGGAGTAGCAGAACTTGCTTCTGTGCTGCCTCCTCGGCGTAAATCTATGTGGCATCCTAAAGAACTACTTGTACAACTGTGTTTTTAGGACATCATTACTGCCAGTAATAACAAATGCAGGAAGGATAAGGCAGCTACAAACTGCAGTACTGGTGATGAGAATGGGCTCAGCAGCCTCCCTGGGGCTCCTTGGCGACACTGATGAAGCAGTGACCAAGCTTGGAGAAACCCAGGAGCTCAGGCACCCAGGGAACCTCACAGGCAGGCAGGTGGCCCTGGGAGCAGCACCCCCACGGGCAGAGAAGACCTGCCTCAGAGAAGGCTCCTCACTCCTGCCCTCAAAAAGCATGTTTTCTTATAATCCCCAGAAACATGAAGATCCACAAGTAACTACCTACCAAAAAGAAAATTCTACAGAGGAAGGCAAATCCACTGAATGTCATCACAATTACAATGGCCCCAACTCTGGCAAAAAGCAGGAAAACATAAACCCCAACCAGCAGCAAGATCATTGAAGAGAAACAAACCCAGATGAGGCTGCTGACGGAACAAACCACAGGACTTCAGGACAGCTTCTGTCAGGACGTTCAAGGACGCAAAGAAAAGTGTGGAAATGGGAGGGGAGAAGTGGAAAATAAAAAAGAGCCAAACGGCAGCTTAGAGCTAAAATACACATGATCAGAAATGGAAATCCTTGGGGTGGAGCTAATAACCAGACACAGTAAGAGTTTTAGTGGACTTGAAGGCACAATAACAGGAACATTTCAGAGTAAAGCACAAAGGAAAATTAATAACCTCAACAACCTGTGAACTTCAAGCACTCTCCTTGGCCAGAGTCCCAGCAGGGAAAAGAGCAAGCAGAAAAATAGTTGAAGAAATAATGTCCGAAAGTGTCCTAAATTTGGTGAAACGTATAGACCCACAGACCGGGAAGGCTTAAAACAAGTCAAATAAACATTAAAACTAATCTTGGGCACATCATAGTCAAATTTTTGAAAACCTATTACATAAAATAACTAAAGGTAGATGGGGAGCTAAAGGTTACAAATATAGGTACAAAAATAAGAATGATAGTTGATTTCTCCTTTAGAAGAAATGTAAGACAAAAAATGAAGTCTTGAAAACTCTTAAAGAAAAAGATCACCAACTGAGAGGCTTTTGGTCAGAGAGACTTCAAAGCAGGCAAGAGACACCCTCCACCCTCCAGTGACTAGAAGGCAAGGAAGTGACGTGGGTCTGACACTTGTCCAAAGTCACTGACTATAAGCACATTTTATTCAATGTTAAAGAAGTGGATAATGGAAGCAGCTGTATCATAACCAAAGGGCTAAGATTTCTTTTGCATAAAGAGCTTCTAGAAATAAACAAAATCATGAAATACACAGTTGAAAATAGGAACAAATTGTGACAGACAAGTCAATGAAGAAAAAGCCCAAATGGCCACTAATGGTATAAGCAGCGGCCTAGGCCCATACGCAGTGGGACCCTGGAGGTCCAAATGAACACACACGAGCAGCACCCAACCCGGCCTTCTATGGAGCCCGCTTTCTCTTGACAGGGAATCTCACTGGCAGTCAGCTCCCCATCTATGTGGGGACTCCTTTTCCTGGTCTGTTCAGGGGAACGAGAAACTGAACTAACATCTTTGCTTTCATTCTCCTGACCAAAATAGCTCGGGCATCACAGACACTGTGTAGCACACTCAAGTGAGGCTTTTATTTGCAGCTGAGTGAGAACCAAAGGGGAACAAAGCGCTGCGTAAGAGAACTGAGGGCAGGAGGCCCGAAGCTCTTCTGAACCCGCATAGCAGAGCTCCTTGTCACTCCCAGCTACCTTGGAGGAGCCAGAAGTCTTCCCAAGAATAACTTATTCCTTACTGCAGATCTACAATCTTTCACATCATAATGCATTTTGAAATTGAAAGTTTAAAAAAGTTATTTACTAGTTATACATTTTTAATAGAGGCTGAAGTGGGAAGATTATTTAACCCTAGTAGGTTGAGACTACCCTGGAGAGCACAATGAGATGCTGTCTCAAAAACAAAATAACTTTTTTTGGAATAAAGCTAAAGGGCTGGTGAGATACCTCAGCAGACTAAGCATGTGCTTCGGAAAGCACAGGGATGAAGTTTGATCCCTGGCACCACATGTTATGTTGGGCGTGATGGCACGCACCTGTAATCCCTGAACCTAATGCATTTTAAAAATAAATAAATAAATAATCCAAATAAAAGTCATTTTCTCTAAGTAAAAACATAATCTATATATTTTTAAAATATGGCACCATGAAAGTAGTTTAAACTTGTATTTTCACATTCAACTATAAAAACAAAAGATATATCTAAGGTATCTATTAGGCCTAGAATAAATTCTTTCACAACATTTGCAAAGCGACCTTAAGACCTTAAAATAAATCTGTGGAAGCTACACTTAGTGTACATGGCAGATCAATGTGATTCTACAAACTAAACTGAAGTTGCACTCATGGGGAACACAGTTATACTAACCAGAGCCTCAAAAGTTTAGCCTCTAGTAAGCACTGAGTACTGTGTTGTAAGCACTTTGTAGGCCAAAAAACACAAATTTGCTCTCAAGGTCTACAGCCGAGTTTGGGAGACTAATACACTGGAGACCAGGCTCACACACTGGAAGACACAGCACTTACAGAGTTTAGTGGCATGATCAGCACTGTGGTACCACAAACCCCACTCTCAGCTCCTGGCAGTAGAGTCAGGGGGGTCCCTGGCAGAAGTGAACAGATCAAAGGACGCGAGGACCCAAGAAATCAGAAAGCCATTACACCTCTAGGCTACAGGTAGTCCGGACAAGGTCACAGCGACTCACCCACAGGGCAACACAAGGTGTGAGAGGAAGAATAAAAAGAGCAAAAGAAGAAAGGAAGGGAGTCTTTGCCACACTCAGTGAGGTGGGTCCTGGACACGGTCGCGCCCAGAGGCAGGGAGTGACTGCGTCTGGTGACAGGCGTCCTGATGTCAGGTCACGTGTTTGCACACTTCAATGTGTGCAGCTTATCATACATCACCTGTACTTCAGCACACTGGGGACAGCATCACACTTGTAGCTACAGCTTGAAAAAAAAAATACATTGACTACTTTTCTAGTTAAAGCACCCACATTGGTTCTAGGTGAAATATAACATATAAACTTGAGTTAAAAGTTAATTACAAAATAATTTTACACTCACTAGAATGACCATTACTACAAATGGTCAGTCTAGTGAGTGTAAAATGATCATTATTACCAACCAAAACCCCAGCATATGGAGAAACTGCAACCTGCCGCATCGTGGGTAGGACTGTAAATTCAACAGAAGAGAACTTGTTGGCTCCTTCTATAGAGAATGCTAGACTTATCACAAGCATGACTCAGCAAAAACAGATGTCCAAACAGGACCTTACAAATGAGCACTGAAAGCAGTAGTTAGCAGTCCTACCAGTAGCTAAACGTGTATCAGGCCAGGAGGGTCAGTGATAGAGGCCACAACACGGATGAACCTCTGAAGTGCACTAAGTCCAAGAAGCTGGACACGAAGGCTCCACATTCTAGGCCTTCATTTATGGGAAATGCCCTGGGCAGGAAAGTATTCTGAGGTGGTGGATTAGTGGTTGGCAGGGGCTGAGAGCAAACCGCCAGCAGTGGCTGCTGTACAGCACAGTGTGTTGACTGTACTGAATTTAATGAACGCTTTAAAATGGTTCATTTTATGTTCTGTGAATTTTGTATCAATTAAAAATTCAATGACAAAAGACCTGGAATGATGGAAGTACGGTCAGAAATGAACCTTTAATGAAACAACTGCTGCCCCTTATATCTCTCCCCACCAACTGTGCTGTCCTTAGGTGAATGCTCTACGCGGTCTGCCACCTCCTTAGGTGCAACAAGTCAGCACTGGGCTGGCCAAATAGCTCAGCGGATTAAAGCTCCTGCAAGTAGGTGCAAGGGCCAGGGGTTCAATCCCCGGGCTTGCTGTGCCAGCCCTGCCCCCCGGGTACACTGAGCCAGCAACTGAGACTGGGCATGGTGGCATGTGCCTGTAATCTGAACTCTTGGGAGGCTGTAAACAGGCAGATCACTACAAGTCTGATCTACTAGTGAGACCCTGAACACCCTGTAGACCCTTCCCTAAAATACAAAAAAAAAAAGTATTTATTCATATAAATCTACGGATTTGATCAGATGATAATTTGCTCAAAGTATACCAATTAAAGAAAAATGCAAGTGTCTTTTAAAGTAAAGGAGCACAAATTTTCTGCAGAAATATTTGTTATTTGTTTAAATAATGATGTGTGACCTAATCAAGTGTACCTTAAAAGCAGACCTTACAACGTAAGACTCCATCACCTCAAGTGCTAACACTTGAAATAAGGAGGTTCTAACCTGGGGATCTGGAAGGCTGTGGACAGGGAGGATACAAAGGCATGCACTGATTTTCACAAGGATTGAGGCGGAACGGAGCAGAGGCAGGAACAGCGGCTGCAGAGCCAGGTGTCTGGGATTCAAGCCAATTCTGCAGCCACAAGCTGCAGGATTAGCATCCGTGGTACCTGACTCTGTAAAACAGAGATAACAAAAGTGCCCACTGCACAAGGCAGGGAAGGCTACAAGAAGCATTCTACACAGAGGACTCCCCAGAGTAGTTTCTATATGGGCTCCATTAGCACCAATTCTACGGTTCTGGGTACCTAACAGAAATCATTCATTTCTCCCTTCCAGTTCTAGGTAAATAAAAATGTGTGGGAGGGGAACCTGGCCCTTGATTACATCTTAGAGTGAAAGCAAGGAATCAGATCTTTATGTGACAGTTCATATATTACTTCCTAGAGTGATCTGCTTCCATGCGAGGGCATGACAATCAATGTTTAGCAGCTTCTGGGAAACCCCAAGCTCCAGCTTTTTCTTCAGAGAAAGAATCTACTCCCTGACTCTTGTAGGTCATGCATAGTGCTTCCTCCTCTGTGACATCAGAGTCCTGTCTGAAGGTGGCAGTGGCACAGGGTGCTGTGGGGTCTGGAGATGGCAACAGGAAAGGCACAGCCTCAACAGGCTCTGCTGAGCCTGGTGCAGCCTCCCTGGTCAGAGCTTGGCTGTTCTTTACAGGCTCCAGCGGTTAGGCATAAGGCCACATCTGTGAAGAAGCGTAACAGCAGGAGTAATACATGGCACTGACAGTGTCCCCCTGCAATCTTGGCCTCCAAGCTGAGCACATCACCCACTGCCTGTGCCCTTCCTGTCCTCGCAAGCTGCCAGCACAAAGGGTTTGGAGACTCCACCAGGCCAGGCTGCCCTTGGAATTCCTTGGGCCTTTCTATAGCCTTTAAAAGTACATTCTAGTTGGGCAAGGTGGCGCATGCCTATAATCCCAGCAGTGGGGAGGCTGAGGCAGGAGGATTGACAAGTGTTTAAGGCCAGCCTGGGCTACATAGTGAAACCCTGCCTCACTAAAACAAAACAAAACACAAACATAAATTATATTTTTTTTCTGCAAAATTTAATCTATTTTGAACTTTCAAAGAACAAGAGAACAGACGATCTCTTTTGTACCGACCACAGGGCAGAGAGGAGGCGAGCCCCACAGGCCTCAAGCTGCCACAGGGGAGCCAGCCCTTGGACCTCATAGGCAAAGGTATTTTTTTATTATTATTATTATTATTTCAAACAAACACAAGCTTTTCCTTAATACGTTTAAAAATTGGAAAGAAAAGAAGACTCAGTCAAACTCAAACCTGCTATGGTTTGCTGAGATAGACTAACATGATGATTAGGAACAAGTGGTAAAATTCTGACAAAACCTCTACACTTCAATTTAAAACAGTTCAACAAATGGCACAGGCTGTGCCATGGTTAGATTTCTGTTCGACACCAAACAATTAACACATACCCCTTGAGAAATGCAGTTTTAAATGACTGCACCTGGGGCTCTCGCCTGCTCTCAACTGCAGGGCTCCACTGCTTGCCTTTGCCGGTCAACAACATGGTGTTACAGCCTCTCAGCCTCTGCGCACAGCCAGTCTCTCCAAAAGGTGGCACAGCCTCAGCAAGCTGATCTTCTCCCTGTGTTTGCATGTTGCCTTCTCCTTCTTTTTGAGACAGAGTCACACTACATAGTTCACAGTGGCCTTGAAATCACTTTGTAGCCCAGGCTGGCCTCAAACTCATGGATAACCTCCTACCTCAGCCTCCCAAGTGCTGGATTACAGGCGTGTACCACCATGCCCCAGCATGAACTCTGCCTTCTTATAGTCAACAGTGCCCCAGGTCTCCTTAGCTAACAGGTGACCTGAGGGCAAAGTTCTTCCACCATACTTTAGTTTCTCAACAGTAAAATGGAGACTGTATCATTTATCTCCCATAAAGTTCAAATAAAGAGTCAAGGAAATAGGTCCATAAACGAGAAAGAAGAGGCCCTCTGTGGATACCGACGTCCCCCATTAGGCCCCCCATGGACCCTTCAGCTGTACCTTCCCAGTGTGCACTAGGACAGGAGCTCTGTGCTGACCCAGACTCCAAAAGAGAGAAACATCACTGGCCCAAACCACCAAGAAAACAATGGGAATGAACCTGCTTAAAGCCTATAACCCTGGAATTAGGTTCCCATTGCTGTGTGCAGAACTGTGACAGACTTGGAGGCCCACACACAGAAGTTCAGTCTCTCAAAGATTCATGGCTCAGAAGTCCAGGCACAGCATCCGTTCTCTGCCAAGGGTCATACAAAGCCAAAACCAGGGGATTCCCCTTCGGGGGATTCAGGTCTCTGTTGTTTGCTGGATGTCCAACAGGGCTGGCTCTGCGTCCAATGTCCTCCGCTCTCCTCTCCTGAGCTGTCTCTCCCTCCACACCAGGAGCCGCATATTGGGCTACTCATTTCTCTTCTGCCACCAGCCAGAGAACACTCTTCACTTTTAAGGGCTCATACAATGGTCTTTTTGGGCACCTCAAGGCAACCACCCTGCCTTAGAGCAATTGCTAAGCTACGAGGACCAACAGTTCGCCACACGCACAGCTCTGGGGCTGCGGGCAGACATCAGGGGGTGCCATTTTGGAAATTCTCCCCATGCCACAAGAAAATGTCTTTATCCATATGAACTATACAACAGGAAATAAACTGGGAAAAATGCCCCCAAAACTCCAAATAGTCATGTATTTATCCAGTGATGAGGAAAATATGGACAGATAAACATTGTAACTCACTGGGATATCAAGACTGTGTAAGAAGGTCTGTACTTAAATTCCATCACTATAACTTGAATTTGTAGTACACACTAGCAACTGTCAAGCCTTACATTCATTTCCTATTTCTTATGACTTCAGTTATTTTATCATCTGAGAATATCATCCCTGCTCTTGGTAGACAGCTCTTGGTTCATAAGAGTTTGTCCTATATGTCCCAATATTCTGAAGTGCACTCACTCCATGACTTATACTAACACTACATCTACACAAAATAACAACTAGTCAATGTACTTTAATAACTATGTACTATACAGCAACTATGTACCTGGATTCATATGTAAAATTATGTTTTTAATATTAATTATATCACACTAAGAACTACTTAGATTTGAAATCTTGAATTCCGTTCTCCATGTTTTGTGACTTTGACATGTTTGTTTAAAAATCCAAATTGGTTTCTGAGAGACACCCCTTTGTCAGTCAGTAACAAATCAGAGTTACTAACTCGAAATAATTTATCAGGTTCATATATTCATGTAAGCTTCATCTAATTAAGCCTCATTAATTGGAACGTTCCCTGACACATGTTCCCTGGCACATTAGTATTTCCTGACACATTTTTACATAGGTGAACATTAGACACTTCTATTTAATCTTTTCATTCAAAATTAATTCCATGGTACCTGGGTTCACAAATTTAATTAGCAGTTCCATGGCTCTGGAAAAGAGGGCCACACTTGTGGTTGTGTGGGAAAGACGGCGGCGGTCACGTTCATCATGCAGAGTTCAAAGGCAAAAGAAACTTTTGCCAAACACTTCTGTTTGCAAACCAAATTGTTCCAAACCAAAGTGCTCACCTCTGTATGTGTATAAGGTATAAACAGACTTGATAGTCTGCACTAAATGTAAACTCAGTGGTGCAGGCATTATGCCCCAAGAGCTTTCTAGGATGTACTCCTACATCAACGTAATGTTATTTAATTTAGTGTCCCTTCTTACTATGAAATAAGACAGGGAATGTGATGAAGAAATTAGTGTGGGGTCCGGGGTACAGGAGGCTAAGAGTGCACCCTGCTCCTCCTGACCTGCTCATTTCCCACACATACTTCTACTCTTCTGGGGAGAAACACTAAAAAGCAAGTTTCCCAAATGAGCACATACGCGAAAGAAAGCTTACAATCTGGACACAGTTCTGCTAGTGAGATGTAGGAATTCTAATAAACCAGAAATCCCTGAGGAGTGGGATCTCTCCCTGTAGGAAAGGAGTAAGAGGCAAGGAAAAGAGAACAGGTGGGCAAGGAAGACTGCAGAGACAAGGAGAGGAAAAGTGAACAAAATGAAAGAACAGGAGAGAAAAAAGAAGAAGAAAAGTAGAGAACAAAGACAAGATAAAAAAGACAGGGGTCAGGGATTTAGCTCAGCGGTTCAGGGTCTGCCTGGAAAGAGTGAGGTCCTGAGTTTGATTCCCGGTACCCACCCACCCACCCCCCAAAAAGGTCAAAAAGATGAAAGAGGAAGCAACAAAATAGGGTAAGTGCTAGCTGAAGGTGTGAACCTGAGTTTCCAAAGCTAACGGCAGAACCTTCGCTAGAACACCAGAGCTGCAAACAAACCCTGTGTGCACTCTTAAGGTGGAGGCCACGCTCCACGCTAGGACCTGCACTATCCTCCAGGACGAGGCGGTGTCCACTCAGCTCACCACCAGCTTACATATGAAGCACGTGGCAAACAGCAGTCAATGCATGCAGTCTGAAGGTTACAGTGGACTTCGTGGAGGAAAACAGATTGAGCCAGACATTAAAATAGGCAGGAGAGAGGTACAAATAGGTGCAGAGGCAACAGCATGGATGGAGACCTGGACGTGAGCCGGTGGATGCAGTAGAGGACCAAGAGATCAGTGCAGAAACACTGGCAGTCACTGCAGCAGGAAACAGGAGATGGGCCAACGTCATGCGGAGCTGAGGAGGTGCAACGCGTGAGCTGGGGGCCTTGCTGCAGCGTACAGGACTGGACACCCCAGGAACAGGTGCAAAACAGAAGAAAATATCAGCGGGTTTCCATCCATAGTGAAGTTTCTGTCTGGAAAATGGCAAAGAAGCTAGGACATGGACTGTGAACCTCCTAAAAAGGATCACGGCGTGACTACTGCAGGGTCTTGTGTGCTCCACTGCACTTGCGAAGTGTACGCACAGCTCGGATGGACACTGCATTGGAGTTGGGCGAGGCTCAATGGCCGGAGAGAGGGAGGCAGTGACGAAAGAGGCTGAGCAGCAGAGGAATGCACAGCCTCCAACTTTGAAAAGAACTTGAGGCTAAGATGGAAGATCACGGCCTGGACAAGGCCAAGCCCGCATGCGAGTTAACATAGTCTATGAAACAAACCTTGGAGCCTATTTCACAAACATCAATGGGATCGTTATCTCCGCAGCAGCCTGTGTTCCCATCTCTATAGTGAGGATCTTCCCAAGTCTAAAAAAAAAATTAAAAAAAGAAAAGATTCAGAAACGTAGGTTAATAGGCCCGGGAGTACATCTTAATCTTCCCACATGATCACCAAGTTTTATAGACGGCTAGAATCCAAGGAAAGATTCTCAAATAGCCACACGCAAGGCCCACCGCACCCACATGCCAGACCCACCCGAGCTCCCTGCTTATGCGGCGGATCTACAGTGCTTCCTCCTGCGGTCCCAGTTTGTCCCCCATCTTCCCATCCCACAGCAGAAGGTGTTTGCAGACAGACTCATCTTCCATCCGGACTCCTCAGGATCTACCCTGGCTGACGCTCAGGCTGCGCCATTCCCGCCTGGTTTCTGGGTGCCCACCCCAGCCTCGCCTACAATTGCTGCCCCATGTGACTTCCTCTGATGTGGATGGCTCAGGGGCCAAGATTTCAATGTTCATAAGTAGAAGTCCGAGTCTCTAAAGGGCATCTCCGAGCGGACACCGTTTTCCCTTCCTAGACTAGACATCGTACACCATGGAAAAGAACGTGTTTTTGCTTGCTTTGGTCTATTAAAAACATACACAAAACTATCTTTGTCATCAAATCTCAAGATCTGGACTGAAACATGTAAAGATGTTGACTGCTCAGTTTCTTAGCGAGACTGTCCCATCAGCTGCGAAAAGCATGATGTATAAGGAATAGCACAATCTAAGTTTGCAATCAGGTTTAAACATCCCTTAGGCCAGTGACTGTGAACCTGTCTGAGCTTTGAGTGCTACAAACAGCCCGCTGCGGCACACACGCTACTGGTGCTACCGATTCCAGAAGCTTCCTAAAGATATTTGCTGGAGATCTGCACTGTAATGGACACAAAACCTGCATCATCTCAAGACTCAGTTTCACTATTACCTTGCACTGTGGATTATCAAAGTTTACTATCTCTTAATTTTATATTAATTTCTGTAATTTTCTAAAGAACTAAGAATGGGCATTTATTTACAGCTAAACCTAGACGAACGCCAACACTTTCCTTCTAGTCTTACTTACAGGACAACTAGGAATGAACTCATCTAATTTTATTTTTTTTTTAAATAACAGGTTCAATAAGCTTTTGCTACCTCATACTAAGGCTACCAATAAAATATATGAGATCTTACTTGTGAACTATGCACACTGGCTATAGATGAGAGACACTTTCTAAGCAATGCACACACATTGTCACACACCCTAGGAGCACTCCACAGTAAAGATCCACAACAACAAACAAACAAAATCAGAGTGCGTGCTGAACACATCCACAACGAGGCCATAATTCGGCATCCTGTTGCCAGGTGGCCCCAGTCTAAGCCTGACTGTTCTCACCAGCTGGACGCACCAGTGTTCTGTGTATGTCTCTCCTACTGGGCAGTGTGAACCGCGACGCTCAGGGGATCCTGGATTATAACAGTGCAAAGAAAGACACTGATTTAGCAGCTCAGGAGTCGTCACACCACAGTTCCTTAAGGAAAACATTAAAACAGTACAAAAAATTGTAAGACAGCAGCTGTAAATGCGTATTATAAACACCTGTGATGGGGTGCTTGTGAGATTTCCACATTAAAATTTAGAGAATGGATAAACTACTAACCTGGGAAGAAACATCATGGGCACAAATTGCAGGAGAAACCCTTCACTTTATAAAAGCTGATTTAGAATTGGCAAGAAGTGTACCCAAGTGATGTAGAGACTATTGTCAAAAATTATCGGCCAAGTGGGGTGCCACTGTGGCCACAGAAAAAGCCAAACATGTCAAGGCATTTTGTGCACTCAGCACAGATCAGCCGCTTTTATGTACAAAATGTTTTAAAGAGATTCATGAATATAAATATTTTTTCTATTTTAATGAAATCAATGCATTTGTTAATTACTGTAATATTTTTATTGGTATGAACAGCATGAATTAATGTATTTTGGCAGTGAATATTCAAATTCAAGGGACTAACTATATTGGATAATTTGCAGACATTTTATTAAGTAAAAAAGTGTGCTTGGATGTTTGCAAGATGTGCACCTCCCCCAGACTCCAGTTTCAAAATTAGCTATCAATTTAGTTCTTGTTGTTGAAGTAATATGTGAACAAGTGCAACTTCTTCAGCTATATGACAACGGTTAATTTTAAGGTCATTTTTTTCAATGACTTCTGTACCAGCAAAAACACTAGACTGGTTCTTTTTTTTAAAAAATCCATATATTTGGTACAGGGTCTCACTATGCAACCCAGACTCCTAGTGATGCTCCAGCTTTCAGCCTCCCCAGCGCTGGGATTACAAGCCTGCATGACCATGCCTAGACTTGGCGGCCAGCTCTGTGTGCCCGGGGGCGGGGCCAGCGCGCATGTGGTGCCGGGATCGAAGCTGTCCCCGCGCTTGCTGGTGCTGACTACTTCTTGTAACTTCTACCTCTGACTTTAGTACTCTACATCTACAGGCTTTAGTGTTATTACAATAAGCGACACACACCAAGTGATTTCACATGTAACTTAAAAATAGAATAATTTCAACAGTAAATTGTAATCAACTTAAAACATTGAGAGCACGCCCTCTTGTGGAAGTTTAGGTGTTTAACTAGGCAAAGAAATAACTAGAAATTTATAGCATGAGGAGAAAGTTCAACATCCAAATATTTGTTTTAACAATAGCAGAAATAGCTTTTACAATTTAGGAGGAAAATGGGCAAGCCAGCGAAAATGGGCTGAATAAACAGATAACTCAAAGAAAAAGACAAATTTATAAAAGATATTGATTGGAGAAATACAAATTAAAAACTGAACACAACATTATTTCAACAATTTGCTTAAAAATCTGATAATCCCAAATACCAGAACCATATATGAATTGCTGGTAGAAGTGTAAATTGTTATAACTTATTCTAGCAAACAACTTAGGAATACGTAGTAAAACACGTAGTTGTGAGTTACATGTGTAACTCACAACTGGATTCCTAAGTGTGTACCAATACACACACAAAAAATTTAGCAAGGACTCAAGAAAGATATTAACAAAGAGTAAAACCCACCTATCAATAGAGAAATAAAGACAATAACTGATCAAAGGTATTATCATTGTTCAAATATTTTAACAAACTATTACAGTGAAAGACAAACTGCCATTATTCATCCTCAAAATCCTCCTCCTCACTATGAACAGTCATGCCATTGTCTTTGCCACTTTCTGAAGCAGTTCTCAAAATGCTCTCTCCTAAGTATCTTTATGAGATGTGAATCAAAAAATATGGTGAGTTGTGCTGCTGAGTAGCACTCAACATAAAGGCAGGGCTGTACAAGCCTGCCACTGGGTCCACATCCACTTTATTCACCGGATCTGGTTCTGTGTGACTTCTAGCTCTTCCCCACTCAAAAGGAGGATGAAAGAGACATTTGGAACCAGCGGAGGACACTGAGGCAGCAACCGGAGACACTCATGAAAAATGATGTCCAGATCTGCCTCAGGAAGTAGTAAGAACCAGGGCTGGCCAAATAGCTCAGTGGATTAAAGCGAGGATTTGTCCCCAGGCCTGCCTTGGCGGACCCACCCCTGGCCTCATCCCCACCTCCTCCCCTAACCCTGGGGTACACTTAGCAATTGAGACTGCGTGTGGAAGCATGTGCCTGTAATCCCAGCTCTTGGGAGGCTGTAAACAGGCGGATCACTGGGAGTCCAATCTAGTAGTGAGACCCTGAACACCCTGTCAACCTTTCTCTAAAACACACACACAAAAAAAACCAAAACAAAGTGGCAAGTACCACAGATAAGTGCTCAAAAATGGGGGGGGGGATGGGGGGATTTGCAGCAATGTGTCTTTTCTGGGATAATTTCTCTAAAAACTGTAAATGTCTACCATATTCCTGATCACTCCTAGTAAGAATCTGACTTACACTGGGCTGGTTCCACAAAAGCAGAGAGTTTGTTTTGCACAGACGCACCCTGAGAACTTTCAATAAGAAATGCTGAATGAATTTTAAATTAGCATAAATGAGAAAGCATGTCTCCATACAGAGGGCTGGCCAAGCAATGTCACTAAAGTGTGAGGGAGCGTTCTGAGAGGGGTTCACGAATGTGTCTTCTACATGTTTCTGAAAGACTTTTTGAAACATTCTCTTTATACTGCACAGTGTTATACTGATGGCTGTACATCCATGAAAATGAATAATTCTGAATCTGCACCTTATTGATCTAGCCGAAAACAGCTTGAAATAATTACCTTACAATCTGTAAATATGACTTAGCATGCTTGCAATTACCATGCTCTGGCCCTTGGGGCTCTTCGAAAATCGCTGATGATACAAAGCTGCCCACACATGGCGGTCTTAATGCCTTCCGGCTTCCCCAGGACTCTGGTCACCAAAGCCAAGGAAGTGAGAGAGCGGCTTGATTGTCACCTGCACTCACCCCTACTAAACACTTCACTGTGCAGCCCACGTCACCAACGACAGTGGGACTCCCAAGGACCCACTGTGAGCTGCGCTACGCTATGTTCTGACCTGGTTGTTACCCAGGGCACCTTCGGTGGAGGGGGGATGGCACCAGGGAGCCAACAGCCCTAGGAGAGTCAGTCGTCTGTCTCAAACTAATAAATGACACCACATAATATTCAAGGCCAATGAACCTAATTTATAATGAATACTTCAATATCACAGTAAGACTGAAGAAACCTCGAATCTCAAGTGAGTCAGCCCTTCAATACGAGCCAGACAGTCTGAATATTCACTCAGAGACATAACACTGCCTGACCTGTGACATGTGGATAATACGATGTTTACCCCAGCCAAACCTAAAACTTGGAGCAAGGCACTCTGGGAAAAGTTACTAGGACTCTGACAGCGAGGCATCTCCACAGCACAGCATGGGCTGCAGCTTTGTGGAGAGCTTCCCCTTGAACAGAATTCTGCTAAGTGCACTCCAAGCAGCTGGCCTGGTAACTGCTCTCAACAAATTTCTTCCCCTCCTTGACAAATCACAAGGGAGCTGTAAGATCTGATATCCACATGCGCCTCCAAACAAACACACACACACTGCATTTGTTCATTCATTCATTCATTCACTCACTCATTCATTCATTCAGAATCAAGTATTTATCAATCACCTGGGTGCCACACCCACGTTGGAGGAGACTAGGGCAGATCCATGCACAGAAGAAATGAATACCGGCTTTCAGAAGTCCGTGTTTCAGCCAGAAGACGATAAACATGATAACTAATGAAATTATCCATAGGTTACATTGGTAGGTGTGATATAAAGGGAAAAAACAAAGCACAGAAACAGCAACTTCAGGAAGCATGGTAAAACTTCTGGGCTTTTTTTTTTTTTTTTTTAATCTTTATTTATGTATTTGGTACAGAGTGTCACTATGCAGCTGGGACTCGAAGTGAAACTTCTATTTTCAGCTTCCCTGGTGTGCGGGGATTACAGGTATGCGCCTCTACACCTGGACTCTGTCACTGGCTCAGTGTGCTTGGGGGCAGGGTCGCATGGCATGTGGCGCTGGGGATCGAGCCCAGGTCCCTGTGCTTGCCTAAGCTGCTGCTTAGTCTTCTAGGCTATCTCGCTGGTCTTCTATTTGCTGATTTTAGACTATATATATATATATATATATATATATTTAAAAATCTTTTATTGACTTATTTGGCTCAGGGTCTCACTACACAGCTCAGACTCATAGTGATCCTTCTGTCTCAGCCTCCCCAGTGCTGGGATTACAGGTGGGCACCACCATGACTGGTTTCAGTAGCCAGCATGGCACGTCTTAGGTTCTGGGGGCAGATACGGCATGCAGTACTGGGGACTGAACCCAGGCCTTGTGCTTGCCAGGCAGATGCTTAGACTGCCAAAGTATATACCTAGCCCCAGGGTTTTTTTGTTTTGATTTTGTTTTTGTTTTTTGAGTCAGGTTCTTGCTCTGTAGCCCAGGCTGGCCTTGACTTGAGGCAATTCTCCTGCCTCAGCCTCTAGAGTGATGGAATTATAGGTATGTACCACCATACCTGGCTGGTCAAAGGTTTTAAAGGAACTTTGATGGATGCCATCATAAAGGTGACCTGGGGACAAGCACTTGAGGAGGTGAATGGGTACACCTGTGGGGAAGGGTAAATAAATCACTTGCTCAATCTGTGGTGTGCGTGTTTGCACATAAACATGCAAGGTCAACATGGATCTCAGAGACAGTAAAGAGCTCTTGTCCAGATATAAGCCCAGCCCCGTCCACCAACACCCAAGGCTGGGCTGTGTCTCTGCTCCGCACCGGGCTTCTCCGCTGCAGCCCCAGGCTGCTGCCCTTGGCTGCTCTTCCTCAAAATGCCTCAAATGCCTGGCTCCCTTCAGGTCCTCACCCCACACCCCTCACCGAGGCCTCCACCCCTTCTGGTCAGCAGCCCTGCCGCATGCTCGCTGTGGCCACTGCTGACCTCAGAAAACAGTTCCAGAGAGTTGTGACCTTTAACACTGCTCTCGCACCAGGAGTGAGAACAGGAACACACAGCATTGGAGGAAGGAAGGCAAGAATGGAGGGAATGGGTGCAGGGAAGGGAGAGGGGGGAGGAAGGGAGGGAGGGGGAGGGGGATGAGGGAAGAAAGGGGGAGGAGGAAGGGAGGAAGGGGCAGTGCTGTGCAGGCCTGAAGTCAGAACCCAGAAGATGGCATAGCAGAGAGTAAGGGCCAAGGAGGAATATGGCCAAAGGAGCAAGAAGTAGGCATGGGTCGATCATGTGGGGCTGGGGCCACAGAAGTTTGTTTTATCCTCCTAGTACTAGGAGGCCCTTGGAGTGCTTTTGTGCAGAAAAAAGATTACCAGATTATAATTCATGCTGCTTTTAAATCACCATACCCAGCTAGATATTTATTTTTAAAACCATCACTTTTGCCCTGGGTATGGTGGCACAGCCTATAATCCTAGCACTCAGGAGGCTGAGGCAGAAAGACTGTTGCAAGTCTGAGGCCAGTCTGGACTACAATAATGAGTTCAAGGCCAGCCTGGACTACGCAGTGAGACCCTGTCTCGAAAATAGTTAAGTAAATAAACAAATAAATAGAACACTGCTTTTGACATTAGATGAAATAATGAAATTTAGATTAGATTATGGAAACTGCAAAGTTAACCATGAATTAGGAGATTCTTGTCACATTCCCAGGTGCTATTAAAAGAGAAAAGCTACTACATCTAACAAGCTGAGAGCCCAACACACAGCACCTGGGAAACACAAATACATCCAGGGGAACAGGACACTACAGACGCTTCCTTCTCCTCCGCCTAATCTCTCACCCCTCATCAGCACATCGAATTCATCATTTTTCCACGGTGAAATGACAACTGGTTAAACAGTTAATGGTACGTACTATGCTACATAATGCCCATGACTTCATCATTAATCACCCCGATCAGGCTGTAGATAAACTGAGATGATCCTCTGCAGTGCTAACATCTACAGCCTGTGTGCAGGGCATGCACACACGACACAGCCCCTTTGAGACCCACGTCCCCGTTGCTTGTGATCCAGCTCTTACTGCTGCATGCTCCTAAGGCCGCATCTCATCTGTCCCTGCATGATGCACACCGCAGGCATGGCCTCGCTCACAAAGCCCCAAGGGACAGGGCCGGAAGTGCGCAGCGCGGGAACTGAAGCACAGCTGGGCTGCTCTGCCCAGCCTCGCATCCCCCACTCCCCACTCCTTTCTTCTCAGGATATCCCAAGCTCTGCAGATGTCTCCTTAGGCCCGGCGGGCCAGGGAACGGGCTTCCCCAGTTTCCAGGGACACAGCGGTTCCCATGCCCCATCCTCCTTGGCTTGAGCAAGACTGCAGTGGGTAGTGCAAGGCACTGCTTCCCTGGTTACGCAAAGCCAGACTCCCTCCCCCATTTCCTTAGGCAGTTCCCCAACAGCATCTTGGAATTTGATGTGAATTATTAAAATTCATCAGTAAAAATGTTCATTCTCTGGACAGACAGATGATCTAATGGATGTTATAAACACCAAAGCAAATGCTTCCTGATGTCACCAAACCCTAGACTTTGGATCCGACCTGGGAGATAGAGTTTTGCTCAGGAAAAAACCGGAAAGAGTCACTGCTTCCCTGGGGTGACAGCATGAAAGGGAAACAAAAGCCAGGCAGGAAGAAGGGCAAACGGAAGGCGAAAGCCCCAGCAGCGCCACTGCCTTACCACTGGTGTAGCCGTGATTATCCACATTTTTACTGTTTTCCACTTAAAAATTATGAAGTCATGACAGTGAATAATAAAATTAAAGTTATCTAAATCAGTTCGCAAGGAGCTTGGAAAACAGTTATTACTTAAAAGATCCATAGATCAGAGCTTTAAAAATGTATCATATATGAAGGTGAATGAAGGGATGACTGCGGAGAAACCTGCACAGTGCTCCACTGACCCACAAGCCGGGCCGAGAAGGACTGTGCTCAGAACGCCACCCGCGAGCGTCCCATGAGCCTGACGCGTGCGCCTGAGCACACACAAACATGCTGAGAAGCACGGTTTACTGATATGACAAAACTACACATTAAAGAATTTCAAATTTACAAATCTCCCAAACTGACATGTCCTTGGAACCAATTTAAATTCAGGTAGCTCACAGGATTTACAAGGCAATTTTTTCAGAAGACAGAAGAGTTTTACCACTGTAACCAAAATGTTACCTGAGGGAGGGCACCGTAGTTCCATATATAACCCTTGTGGGGGAAGACGTTGGCCACATAGCGGGGCTTGTCGCCCTTCATGTCCTGCTTAATGGGATTCAGGGGCTCCTCTGTGGCGATCTGAATGGGTCAGGGAGAGGGGAACAGTGAGAGGGGATGTGAGTGATTAATTCTACACCAAGTGGCATTTTTTACACCTGCCATTTTCAGACAAAATATTCATAGTCCAACTTAATGATCAAAGGTGCTTTAAAATAAATTAAGCCAGCCAGCTCTTATCACTAATTTATAGTACTGTGTCAGAAAAACTGCCTAGAAAGGAAACGTCTGGTTATCTATTTAGGTGCTGGATTATTTAGGAACTCATTACCTCTAACACAAATAATAAAATGATTGAAAAAGCAAGAAGATAAAGATTAATCAACTTGTTTTTGGATTTTCTTTTTATTTTTTATATTTAGTACAGGGTCTACAGAGTCTCACTACATAGATCAGACTCGTACTGATTCTCCAGTTTTCAGCTTCCCAAGTGCTGGGATTACAGGCGAGTGCCACCACGCCCCCTCGTTGTCTCAGTTTGCCCCAGGGGTGGGGTCAGCATGGCACACCGGAGATCACCGAGCTATCTGGCCAGTCCTTGTTTTTGGTTACTAATCTTGGATCTTTTATTACCAAGAATCTTTTATAATAAACTTGAAGATTTTCATCATATCCTCTGTGGTGAAAGACTGGAATCTTTCCTGTCAGAAGTGAAGCAAATGAAGGAGGTGCCCCCTCCCACCTACAGCAGAAGCCTGGGGCGGCCACATCAGCCCCACGGGAGAAACAGGAGGAGAGCAAGTGGGACAGAGAGAGATGAAATAGTAAGTTCGCTGATAACAGTGTCACACATGCCAAAACCCATAAAGACCACACACACACACACACACACACACACACACACACACACACACAGAATAAATAAATACAGGAAAGTTGCAGGATACAAAAGCAACACACAAAAATCAGTAGCATTTCTATACCCTAACAACAAACTACCTACCCAAGAAATCAAGAGAACAATTTCATTTACAAGAAAACTTTAAATACTCCAAATAAATTTAATCAAGGAAGAGAAAGGCTCACACACTGAAAACCAAAGTATTGATGAAAAAATTTAGAGACAGGAGTAAGCAGAAAGATATGCCACACTCACGTACAAGTGTGCATGCTATTCGGAGCTCTGGGAACCAAGCTCAACACCACCCATGTCAAAACTCAAAAGTCGTGTTTTAAATATGGATGTCCAAAAAATCAACCCTAAAGGTCAGACAGAAACACAAATAAGCCCTGACTAACCAAAGCAACAAAATGTGATTCCAAGCTAACTACAAGATAGGATGGGTCTGCGGAGGGATAGGCAGCACTGGCCAGAGAGGTAGAAGAAAAGCCCGGGGGTCAGGGAGATAGCTCAGTAGAATAAGTGCTTCCCTGGCAAGCACAAGGGCCTGAGTTCAATCCCCAGTTCCACCACCACCACCACCACCAGAAGAAGAAGAAGAAGAAGAAGAAGAAGGAGAAGGAGAAGGAGAAGGAGAAGGAGAAGGAGAAGGAGAAGGAGAAGGAGAAGGAGAAGGAGAAGGAGAAGGAGAAGGAGAAGAAGAAGAAGCAAAGCCCAGCACAGGCCAGCTGTGTGCGGGCAACCTGCAATGGGGTTGCCAATAATACACTGTGGGAAAAAACATTGCCTCCTCCATGAGCGGTACGGGGACAACTGGACCCCACTCCCGAGGAAGGAAGCCTGACCCTGGCACCTCACGTGAACACAAAGACCAACACAAAATGGATTAAAGATTTTAAAATGTAAAATCAAAAACCATTAAGCTATTATTCTTCATAAAAACAAAAGAAGAAAACTATATATCAGTTTGGGCAATGATTTTTTTTTTCTTGGCTGTGATCCTAAAAGCATAGGCAACAAAAGCAAAAACAGATAAATGGGATCACACAACAAATTAAGAAGCTCTGCACAGCCAAGCAAGCAATCAACAGAATGCAGAGATGACATACAGAATGGGAGAAATACCTACAATACACATATCTGACCAGGGGACAGTGCCACAACACATAAGGAGCTCCAAAAAGTCAACAGCAGAAAAACAACCTGATTTTAAAATACACAGTGGATCTAGACATTTCTTAAAAGATGGCATAACATAAATGGCTTAGAGCTATATGAAAAAATGATTCACAGGACCAGTGGTCAGCGAAATGCAGCTGAGAGCCCAATGAGCTGTGGCTTCGCCTCATGAGAGCAGCGCCTATCACAGGGCAGCGCTGACAAGGCTGGACCGAGGGAAGCCTTGCTCACCACGGGAGCAGTGTTGTCAGAGAGCCATTAGGTTCCTCGGAAACCTGAAACTGAGCTACCAAGTGCTCGGCAGCCTCAGGAATGGAGAACAGTGCCACAGTGAAGGGACGCCGGCACATTAGTGCAGCTCAGCCCTCCACTGACTGGTGAGGGGTAAGTAAACTGTGGGGGAGCGACACAACAGAGCACTACTTGGCCAGCAAAGGGACAAAATCATGTCACCTGCAACAGCATGGATGGAGCTGGGGATCCTTACGTCAAGCGAGATGAACAGGGCACCGCCCCAGCTCACTCACAAGTGGGGTCTCAAGTTGCTGGAGGGTGGAAAGGAGGTGGCATGGCTGGGGAGAAGGACCAGGGACAGAAGGAAAGCGGCCCGATGGGCATGAGGTGGCAGACAGGAGATGTCTGATGTGCTACTGCACGGCACGCATCATGCACTGAGAAAGCCAGGGGAAAGGACTGGGAAGCTGGCGTCCTAAAGAAATCAGATATGGGAGGAGACACACGTTTTTGTGATTTCAGCATTCCAAATGTGGAGAAGGTGTCAAATAGCACACAGTACGCTATGACTACGTGCAATGTTAGAAGTGTATGTCTCAGTTAAACTCAATTTAATTTAAATTTTTTTAAAAAGATGCAGAGTGTAATGGTGGTTACTGGTCTGAGGGACTGAAAGTAACAGGGAATTTGTCGTCAAAAAGTACAAAATCTGTGACAGGAGGACATAGTCTGGTCTTGTCTGCTTTTATTTTTTAAAACAAGGTCTCACTATGCAGTTCAGGCCAGCCTTGACCTTTCTATGGAGCCAAGGCTGGCCCTGAACTCACAGCGATCCTCCTGCCTCAGCATCCCAAGCACTGGGATGACAGGCCTGTGCCACACCTGGCTGTTTTTGTTTTTGAGATCAATTGCATTAGGGAACACAGTAAATCACAATATCATCTCAACTCCTTAAATTTATATAAGTTGTCTTTTTGCAATAAAATTTTTTCTAAATCATTTTAAAAAACCCATATTCTTACCAAGTAATTTTATTCAAAGTTCTTTTTCTATCAAACATATCCACATTGACATTCAAACAGGGGAAAAAATAATCTGTGGTTTAAAACAAACGAAAACTGCCCCACTTACCACAGATCAGACTCAGACCTGTGGCTCTGCACTTGGCTCAGGCTGCCAGAGGCCAAAGAGTGAAACACGGCAACTTATCAAGAGAACCATCTAATGCCTGAAACTTCCACTAAAACATTAGCAAAAATACTACCAGGATCTAGCAAAATTCCCAGTAGTGTCCCATATATATTGTGAAAATCAAACACCTACACAATAATGCCTTGTTTACACATCCAAAGTAAGACTTAAATTCTACAGAAGGCTTAAATACTACACCAACTAATGGCCACATAACCATAACGGAACTTCTCTAAATGAAGACTGAACCATCAGACATGGGAAAAAGTTGTCCTTGAGAGGTTCATGTTTCAGGGAAAAGCTTAATTTATTTTGAAAATCTAACGAGGGGAAAAGCATGGGGTGCTGGGGAGATGGCTCAGTGGAATAAGCACTTCCCTGGAAAGTGCAAGTGCCTGAGTTCAATCCCTAGTTCTGCCAAAAAAGACAAAACAAACAAACAAACAAACAAACAAAAAAGCAGAAATTCTTTGTGTTCAGAAATTAAATTAGGAATATGGTTTTATTTCAGGTAGAATAAAATCCCAGGGATTAAGTCCTCAGAAATCAAAACTGCCCTCGGTCTCAAATAAACACTTGTATCTATGAACCAAATATACTTCAGAATCTTTTAGCAAATCGTGAAAATATCTGCTACCTTGTCGAACAAAGAGCAGACTCTGAAAATTAAATAACAATGTGTACAATAAACCAGACAGACGAAACTGAAAAGCACTCTTTTGAAATTAAAGTTTACAAGATTATTTTTCAATTATTTTCATTATAAAGACATCTATCAACCCCCTGTAATGCAAAAGAGAAACAATGCTATTGTGTCACTGTTGCGTTAGCGTTTCGACTTTACATTAATAGAAAACGTGCGTACATTAATAGAAAACGTGCATACCTCCATCTTAGCATTGGTCCACCGAGGCACTTCTACAACCATATGAAACAAATTCTGTGGTCAGAGGAGAGAAAACATAAGCAAGTTTACCTATCTTTTATTTATGCACTTGGGATTGGAGAAACTTATGTTCAGTCATCAGAAGTATACTTTGAGGCTTTCTTTGAGACATGGTTGGTGTCTAGAACATACCTCTCGCTCTTCCTTAAATTTCTTCTAAAAATTAAAGAAGTTGTCTAAAACATAGGAGAACTGAAGCCAGCCTGTCCCCTGATGACTGTCCAGTATATCAGAGGTACCTTCAGGAGTGGGGTGGGAAATGTGTTTTGTTTTGTTTAGTTCTGTTTTGTTTTTTGTCCCTTTGAGACAGGCTCTCGCTGCAATTCAGGCTGGCCTTGAACTCACTTTGTAGCCCAGGCTGGCCTTGAACTCATGGCCATCCTCCTGCCTCAGCCTCCCAAGTACTGGGAGGGAAATGTGTTCTGATGTTCATCTCTAGTCTGACAGAGGGAGCAGGGACTGGGTCCCTTAGCCAAGCATTCATCTCTGCTCTCCATGGAAAGAAGAAGTACCAACTCTGTCCCACTCCCACAAGGTTGCTAAGATCTGCTCAATAACCTAGAGGAAAATGCTCAGAAAATTATGAAGTGAAATATTCTGAAAATTATTTTTAAAAAATGGCATCCAAGCTGCAATGAGCAGGTGAGGCAAAGGCCCTCTCTCATTAGAGGAAACATGAGGGTCGCACACAGCAGGATGAGCCTTTCCACCACAGTGGGCAAAGCTGTGGACATCAGATTCCCCATGGAGCAAAGAGGCCCTCGCTCCTTTTTCCCATGTATGAATTTGGGGAAAGCTCTCCTCAAAGGAGAACCCAGGTCAATAGTAAATAACAATAATTTCCCATAGATTACAAGGAGGACTCCAGCTGAAAGACAACTTGCCTGCAGTGACGTCAGTAACAAGCCTTCTCCAAGAGAAGCAACGATTGGCAGTTGCCCCTTGGAGCATGGCCAGGCTGCACAGTGCCTGCATTTTATAATCCGATAATTACAATCTGAATTATACTTTACTAGCTATTCATTTTGATTGTATTCTGTAAAACTGTATCAGTTCACAGCAGATAGAAATAAACCTGAGACCACAACATTAAGTGAAATAAATCAGACACACAATGCTAAACATCACAAAGGTTTCTCTTACATGAGAAACCCAAAGTATAAAGAGCAAACTATGAGATAGATAACAGGAAGCAGAGAGAGACATCCTTCTCAGAGGAAGGGGACCAAAAGATGGGGGGGGGGCAGAGAAGAGATGAGAAGGGAAGATGTGCGATGCCCACACACCCATCTCACACAGGTATAAGCATTATGTATGGCAAACATACACTGATTTAAACAAAAAAACTGAGTCCTCTTCCACAAATATTTGTGTGTGTGTGTGTGTGTGTGTGTGTGTGTGTGTGTGTGTGTAGGGTCTCACTGCACAGCTTGGACTCATAGTGATTCTCCTGTTTTCAGCCTCCCCAGTGCTGGGATTACAGGCGTGCACTACCATGCTGGGACTCTGTCTCCAGCTCAGCGTACCCAGGGGCAGGTCAGCGCAGCCTGTGCTGCTGGGAATCAAGCCCCTGCACTTGCTTAAGCAGGCACTTAGTCTACTGAGCTATCTCACAGGTCCTTCCAAAGATTATTTGAGAAGTAATTTAATCTAATTCCTTCAATCATGCCACCCATTAAAATCTCCTGGGAATCTTTACTCAATTAGACAAAAAAGATTATTGGATGCCCACCACCCACCAACTCATTGGGGCATTGCTAATTAATAAAAACTCTTCAAGTTTTCATGTGCAGCCAGATTAGTGTTCTTTGAGCCTGGCTAAACACTATCTTTGTTGATTTTTTTTTTTTTAATTGTATTTGGTGCAGGATCTCACTACACAGCTCAGACTTCTAGTGATCCTGCTGTTTTCAGCCTTCCCAATGCTGAGATTACAGGCACACACCACCGCGCTGTGTCTCAGTGGCCCGTACTCCATGCCTGGGGGTGAGGCCAGAGCAGCATGTAGTGCCGGGGATTGAACCCCAGTCTCTGCGCTTGCCTAAGCAGGCAGTTAGTCCCCTGAGCTATCTCACTGGCACGAATCTTTGCAGATTCTTTGTGAAATGCAAGTGTGCTAATTCAAAGAACATCATTTGCACAATAAATAAAATATACAGTGAGCCACACAAGTCATGGGGTTTTCACTGTGCTTCTCTAGGTAAAATAAATGTCTGCACACCCACCCACAAGAAAGAATCCCAGCCACTGCCCCGTGGATGCGGCCCCTGCTGGCCCAGCTGCAGTGGCTGTCCTGTCCTTTCCTATGCTCTTTCCTGATGGGCCACACCTGCTCACATGCATCTGAAGATGCTGCTAAAAAGAACCGAAGTGAATGGCAGATGTTCACATAATACATTCAGCCCTGAAAGCCTACCTACACAGGGAAAAGTGCACATGGCCCGGTATGAGGAGGTGACAGAGGACCATGCTAGCAACAACTGTGTCATTGTACAGCTACCAGAAGGCTCTCCTAGAAACCTGAATTAGGCCACAGAACAACAGGGGAGGAGTGGGGTTGAGTGGGAGCCCACATACCGCTGCCCCCACTAATGGCTCGTTTCTAGCCTACTTTCTTCTCTCAGCTCCTCCATTTGCCCTGTAATTTCTTTAAAACCAGTGTTAGCCCAGCTCCCTAAGAGGAATGCCAATTATAAACCAACAATGGCCTCCAGCATTTATTTTTTAAAAAATCAAAGAGGCAAAAGTGAACACAAGTCAAATCAGAAAGCTGTGTATGTGCATGGAACAGCGACTTCTCCTTTCAGTCCTTGGCTTCTCTCCTTTTTCCTCTCCTGTATTTTCCTCACAGAAGTAAGAAAAATAAAATATATAAAAAGTAAATGCCAAGTTTTATGTATTTCAGAAAAGACAGAAAGAAATCACACTTCTGCCTCTCCAACTCTTTAATTTTTTTGAAACAGGAATCTTGCTATGCAGTTCAGGCTGGCCTTAAGCTCACTTTGTAGTTCAGGCTGGTCTCAAACTCACAATGATCCTCCTGCCTCAACCTTCCCAATGCTGGGATTACAGGCGTGTGCACCACATCCAGCTAAGTTTTCAACTATACACAAAGCAATTTTACTCTGCCTTACCCATGGTGTTTAAGAAATACATTTAATTTGATGATCTGAATTCAGAATAAACTTGTCCCACTGCAACAACAGATTCAGACTAATACACTAAGATTCAAATGCTGAGTCCCTAGGAACCATAGAGGCTGGAGTCCCTCTCGGGGGCACTTGGTATCTCAGCCACTAGCTCTTGACCCTTGTGGCTCAAGGAGCCATGCAGATTAACCCAGCCCCACCCACTGAGGAGAGATTCAGTCAGCAGACAAGGGATAGAGCCAGGAGTCTGAATTTCTCACAAGCGCTCCGGGTGGTGCCAGTCTAGATGTTTCAAGGACTATCTGATAAACAGACTTGGGCAAACAGAAGGATGACAATCCAATGGTGTAGGGATTATACACCCCCCATGGCCATGTGTAGAAGTGGATTTAAAAGACTGCCATCAAAAAGCTCTGCTGGGAGGGGCCGGGGAGATGGCTCAGTGGAATAAGCACTTCCCTGGGAAGTGCAAGGGCCTGAATTCAATCCCCAGTTCCATAAAGAAAAAAAAAAAAAAAAAAAAAAAAAGCTCTGCTGGGCAGAGAACAGATGGAAATAAGGCTGGAAAGGGCAGAGTAGAAGGAAAACTGTGTGAGCTGAAGGGATCCCAAGCAACAGTTGTGGAGTGTCAACGATGCGTGTGGGCCTGTGTGAGTAACTCCAGCTGCTGGCAGGTCCGACAGTCACGGAATTCAGTGGCATATCTAGAATATACTTTAGCCTAGAATATACTTTATCGTACAGCTGGTATGCAAGTGCTCTTCTCTCCTTCTGAAAACTACTTTTCCTTGGTGCCAAAACTCTCTCAAACGTATGCACAGTTACAGTTTTTAAAAATAGGCAAACTGACCAATTTTCATAAATATTTCCATTAGACTATTGACCATGATTAATAATTTGCCATTAATATCTGGGTTCTTGTTTCGATATTCTCTAGTTGTTCACTTGAAAAGCGAAATGGCAATAAGGTGCAAAGGACAATCAAATTCAGAGACAGAGGGACAAGGTCACCAGGAGCCAGAGGCCAGGGGAGTGACTAGGGGATGGGACCAGAGGTTCAGTTCCGGGTAATAAAATGTGCAGGAGGTAGATTGTGGTGACTGCGGCAACTCAGTGTTCAAGTGCCCAGTGCCGCTGAACTGTACACTTTACCAATGGTAAACTGGCGAGTTGTACAGTGTGAATATTTTATAATAAAAAACATTAATAGTAGTATCAGGTCTGCACGTCTTATAGAGAGCCTAGAGGAGCACTGTCAAAATGCACATGGTCGGGCTGGGGAGATGGCGCAGCCGGCTAAGCTCCTGCCTGGCAAGCACAAGGACACAGGTTCAATCCCTGGTACCACACACCATGCTGGCCCTGGAACCCCAGGTGAGCGCTGTGCCTGCCACTGCAGCTGGGTGTGGTGACACGCCTGTAACCCCAGCACTGGGGAGGCTGAGACAGGAGGATCACTACGAGTCCAAGCTGTACCAAATTAATAAATGAATGATTTTTTAAAATGCACATGACTGTCTTACAGGGGAAGATATTTAGGAGCAGTTCACACAGGTGCATGGTCATCAAGGGCTTCCACAGATGGTGTAGAAGTGACTCTGCAGATAAAAGCACCTAGACATACCTCATCGCCTTCACTCCTTGCTTTCTTGGTAGGAATGCCCCTGTCCTGGAAGAGAAAAGGACGGCAGCTGTGATCGGCATGCTTCACAGGCGACAATTAACATGCTGCACAGCAATAACTTGGTCCCTGATGGGCAAAGGCTCCACCTCAGAGGCTGCCTGCAGCTCAGACTCCACGGAACACCTGGTGTTCCCAAGAACATAGCACCAGGCTGTTCTATAAAATACATGACCAGAAAAGCTAATGCTCTTTCACGTACTGTATATCTTCCAAGATTTTATAAAACAAGTAAAGGCTCTGTTCGGTCTTCAAGGAAGGACTGGCAGTTTCCCATGATTATGGTTAAAACCCTGGTTTCATTATTGCAGTGCGACTCCAGGGAGCAGGGCTGACAAGCCGCGAACTTGTCAGGCCCCTCCCGCCTTGAATTCCACCAGAGTGATGACTATGCTGCTTCTAAGCTTTTCTGAACTCAACCTGACTACCACGGGCTGGGAGAAAAGCCACACCATTCACAAATGCTTGTCCACTGCGGGGGACACACATACACCGAAATGACTACTAATGAAGGAAACAAAGTAAGCAGAAAAATAACCAGCCTGAGTCAGCCCTGAAACTATTTCTTTCCCCAAACTCTAAATCCCAAAGCACAGGGTGCCAACATTCCAAGCATCACTGGCTAAAAAGTAGGGGACCCTGCCTACATAGCCACCATCTGTACCAATCGGCATTCCCAGAAATCACCACCACCTCCTATCTCAACCTGTTCTGACCCAGTTTCCATTTTGACCCAGATCCTCCCTCCACTGACCCAGTGTTATGCTCCTGATGTTGTTTTCTTCTTTCTTCCCTCCCTCCCTCCCTCTCTCTCTTCTCTCTCCCCCTTCCCCTTTGGAGTTAATAGAAATTGATGTCAGGGTTTCCACATAAGAACCATCCCCAGCGCCTCACTCACTGTAAGACAGGCCTCTGTCAGTGACCAGGTTGTGCTGGAACTTGCAATCCCCCTGCCTCAGCCTCCTAGGTTACCGGCACTGCAGCATGTGCCACTATGCCTGGCTGCACTGACCCATCCCTCTCTTCCTCCTTGTTCCACCTCTGCACCTATCTACTACACCACTCTCAAAACCAAAGTGTGAATCCTGTGCCTGTTACGAGGCACACAGGCCTTGTCATGCCGCCCCTCAAATACGCTCTGCCCTACAGTTCCCCTTATAACAGCAGCTGGACCGACTGGCTGCACGACTGTCTGCTCCCACTGTCCAAGAACGAGGTCTGTCTCAATCACCACTGCACACTTGGGGCCTGCAGCAGAGTCCAGCTCACCACAAACATGCGAGAGGGTGATTTCCTGAATGGGCGAACACTAAAGCAAACAAAGGTATGCCGGTGTTGGCCAACTGAGAGGGGGGAGATAATGAGGTTTGATGGTTCATTGGCTGAAACAAAACTCAAAGAGAACTACATAGTAACCCTGAGTGACTTCTGCCCTCCTGACTCCTTGTCTCTCCTTATTCAAGGACCCACATCCTATAGCAGACACTTAATGAACGAGAGAAGGAAGACTGCAAACTCTGGAGGCCCAGCCCTACTTACCACCCCACCCCAATAGTGTAGATTGGTGACCACAGCAAGAGTGTGGCTGCTTACAACAGCAAGCACAGAGA
>NW_004524592.1:25204601-25217625 GCF_000260255.1 Octodon degus | reverse complement strand
AGGAGCTGCACCAGCCATGGTCACCCTGGATGATAGGAACATGAGTTCCAGCCTCCTGGTGGTCATGAGTATCTGCTATCCAACATATCACCATATGGACTGACCAGAAGGGACTGCAGATGCTCTCAGTTTTGCCAATGACAGAGGCTCTCCTGCTCTGCTTGGTGACAATCTATAGAGCCTTATAGCCGCTGAGTAACTCGTAAGACTGGTGTGCTGCTGACTGACTGCATGCATGGATTCTAGGAGGCAGTCACACAAACAGGATCCGTATGCCAGCCTGCTTTGGCTGGCACTGACTTCACAGGGCAGGAGGGAGGGTCAGCACTGTGCGCTTTGGGGCCAGAGGTCCTGGCTCTGGCAACCACTAGCTGTGTGACCTTGGACAAGTCAGGTCAGATGCCTGTAGCCTGCATATCCCTGGAGATAACAACAGTTGCTTGAGGGATTAAATAACACATGCTCACATGGTGCTTGGCAAATGAAAATAATGTGCAGATGTTAGCTACAACACCATTATTAAAAATAAGCCCCTGACTCATGTCCTGCCTAATTCTTAGTGGAGCCAAGGGACTGTTAACACTCCTTTCTCCCAAGTCCTCCCGGAGTTCTTCTCCTGACAGCAACCATGCTCTTCTCTTTCAAGGTGCTTCCAGAAGAGCATTTTATGGCCATATTAGGAATACTAATCTTCACCTTCAAAATAAGTTGAGGTAGTACCTTTTCAGCATCAACCTTGAGAGGGATGTCATGGAAGGGGGAAATGTAGTGACCAGCAGCATTCTCTGCAAAGGACAGAACAAGAAATGCAATTAAGGCCGTGGATATAGTATTCCTTATAATGCCTTCATCCCTTTTAAGCATACCCATTTTTTCAAGGCTAACTTTTTGGTTTTGTTTTTAATACAGGGTCTTCCTACGCAATTCAGACTTGCAGTGATCCTCCTGTCTCAGGCTCCCCAGCGCTGGAATTATAGGCGTGCACACCACACCCGGTTTCAGGGTATGCATGCGGTATTGGGGATTGAACTCGAGACCTTGCACTTGCCAGGCAGGTGCTTAGGCTGCCTATCTCCCCAGCCCCTGATGACTAACTTTTAATGCCCAGCTTAAAGTTTAACTCAACTTTTAAACTTGTTCTATCTGAGGACCAGAGAGAAAATATACACCAACTAAAGCACTGGGTTGATAAAATCATGTAATCCTGTGGCTCAAAACACTGAAAGCAGAAAATGTTTAAGCCTGGAAAAATCTAATTTTTTAAGAAAGACTCATTACTAAGTGAACTGAACCGACACTAATGTTAATTCTGCTAGGAGATACTGAAAAACTGAATTCCCAGTTTCCTCCCATAACCCATGGACAGGAAGGTCAACTGGTCCCACTCCATTGAAAGAAATGATCATTTGCCTCTGCACAAAGCAGTAAGCATGCCGATATAATGGACAGCTCACAACAGAAACACAGCTCAGCAACAGGCACTACTTTATCTTAGATATAGTAGTGAAATATGAAATATGTATTTAAAATAATTTTAAGAGCATACAGTATTGAAATAGATGCAATGACTCAATATGCACTTTGCCTGGCCTTCGTCTGTATCTAAATCCTGGGCCTAACATGGCCATACACATGGGTATGTTTTCCTTCTGTCCTGCTCATTTTTACACCTAGGCTTTAAAAATCTTCTAACAAAATAAAACAGGGACTGGCTGATGTTGCATCTGTAATGTGCACACCTGGTACCAAGATCCTGATTTCTAAATTCCCCAGTGTTATGGTTTGTGTCTAGGTGTCCCCCCAAAGCCTCATGCAGGCTTGGGGCAGCCTCTGGGGTTTATGATTGATTACTGTGGGTGTGGATGTTGCACCTGCCCTGGGGCAGGTAATTTGTATTACAACGTAAGGGGGGAAGAGAAGCTAGGGGCTTGAGCTGCTGCTACCTCTCCCTTTTGCTTTTGTTCTTGCTCTTTGCTACTGTCATGAAAGGTTGCCCTCTGCTGTGTGCTGCTCTGTCAGGACCCAGCTGAATACAGACAGAAACCTCCAGTAACTGTGAGCTAAATAAACCTTTCCTTCCTTTATTTTGGGTGTTGGGTATTTGTCCCAGCAACAAGAAAAGAGTAACTAAGACACCCAGAATCTACCATTCTTCAGTAAAGGAAGCTGAGGCACTTGGCGGAAGGGGCTGATGCTCTGCCAGGGCAGAGAATATATAAAGTGAGCCCCAGCCATCTCTTGGGGTGAGAGATCAGCTCAGTAGTACAGCTTTCCCTGCAAGGCGAGGCCCTGGGTTCATGCCCAGTGTGGAAAAACATGTCCTGAAAACCAAGCACAGCGGCCGGGGCCTCATAGTCCCAGCTGTTCAGGATGCTGAAGCAGGATTGCCTGAGGTCAGGAGTTCAAGGCCAGCAGGACAACAGAGCAAAATTTTGTTTTATAATAAACAAAAATACAGAAAGTCAACCAGGTATTCAAAAACACAGACTATAGTGTTAAAGGGAAAGGTGAACCCCAAATGCCCTAGACAAAACAATATAGTATTTGTTGTGGTGTTGCAACAAAAAATGGAGTACTGAATTAAATATAAGTATAAAGCAAATACTAATAAGAACCCACCCTAGTACAAATAAATGACTGAGTAAATGGATGGGTGGAGAGAAACACTTCCAAACTAAGAAACAAAAAGCCTGGAGGTGACTGAAGAACCAGGACAAGGGAACTTGGTGTCCTGCACTGGACCCTGGGCTACAAACTGTGTTAGTGGAGAAACAAGCAACATCTCAGGAAAGCCCAAGTGCAGCTAAGGACACACCCACTCCCCCGCACTGGTTTCTCATCCTACCAATGCACGGTGGTAACAGAAGATGGTAGCAGGAGGGCCCCTAGCCAAGGGGTCACCTCATTTCCATAGCATTTGCAACTTTTCCAAATCTAAAATTATTTTTAAAAAAATGTTTAGTAAACAGAAAGAATTGTAATTTTTTTTAAAAGTCCTAGTTTCAAGCCCACAAAAAACTGGAGTGTGTAACCTAGCCATGGCTCCTACTGCACTGAAAGGTCCCACCCTCTGGGCACCGTGTAGACTTAGCATTTAGCACTGCATGAAGCTCTCAAGGAAGAGCCTGAGTCATCATTCAGGGCACCACACTTGCTCCTGGAAAAGCAGCCAGTGCTTTACAGACATGTGACAGACCGTGGTTACTACTAAATGTTACTCCCCGCCACTACTTCATTCTTTTCCTTTTCCCACCCAAAGGACACAGGGCACAGCATGACAACAAACTTAAGAAGCTGCAGAAGACGAAGATTTAATGCTCTTGCTCTGACCCACACTGCCTCCTCATCTGTTAAAAGGTCATGCCAAACACACAGACAAAACCTTCCCATGTCCATTCTGCATCCAGTTGCAAGTTATCTACTTGATTTTCAAAAAATAAATAAATAAATAAATAAATAGCGGGGCATGGTGGTCCATGCCTATAATCCCAGCACTGAGGAAGCTGAGGCAGGAGGATCGCCATAAATTTGAAGCCAACCTGAACTGCACAGTGAAATCCTGTCTCAAAAAGATAAGAGAGAGACAGAGAGATGGGAGGGGGAAGAAAGAGAGAGAGAGAGAGAGAGAGAGAGAGAGAGAGAGAGAGAGAGAGAGAGAAAGAAAGATAAAGAACGAAAGAAAGAAAAGAAAAGAAAAGAAAAGAAAAGAAAAGAAAAGAAAAGAAAAGAGAAAAAGAAAAAGAGAGGGAGAGAGAAAAGCCTCATTTGCTTGCAGGATCACTATAAATGAGTGAATGGTCAGTACTTGCTGATTTAGGTAACTGTACATACTAAGGAACTATATGGATTATGAAACGCAATCATGAAGGAGCAAAGAATAATGAAGAAACAAAGAATAAAAACACTTATTTCTGGAAAACGATAAAATACATATTATTTTTTTCCTTTGGCAGAACCAGGGATTGAACTCAAGCCTTTGTGCTTGCCAGGGGGAGTGCGTATTCCACTAAGCCATCTCCCCAGCCCACTGAGCCTCAAAAATAGTACTTCAGTACTATTTTTAGTACTGAAATACTGAAATAGTTTTCTTCAGTAATATACATATAAAGGCACCCAGGAGCAATGAATACGGGAACCTCTGAGAAACTGAGTTAGATAAATTCACTGACTTTTTTTTTTTTTTAATTTTAGGGAAGAGTCTATAGGGTGCTCAGGGTCTCACTACTAGATCAGACTCATAGTCATCTGCCTGTTTACAGCCTCCCAAGAGCTGGGATTACAGACGCAGTCCACCATGCCCAGTCTCAATTGCTGGCTCAGCATGTCCCAATGGCAGGGCCAGCACTGCCAGTATGGCCAGCACGGCCAGCACAGCAGGCCTGCGGATCAAACCCCTGACCCCTGCACCTGCTTGCTGGAGTTTTAATCCACTGAGCTATTTGGTTGGCCCTAAACTCACTGACTCTCTGGAGATTGATTTTTCACAATGGCTTCTTCCATTAATCAACATCTATTTACAAAGCATTTTGTCCATAAAACCCAAAGTACTAGCCTCTGGGGTACGGAAGTGCTGGGGAATGATTTGTGTCTACAGCTAAGACAAAGCAAGCACTACCTCACCCTACTGCTTGTCATGCTGGTCCCCTAGGAAGGGGACCAGTTCCACACAGGTGCCCTTGTGCACACTCATGATCATCCCCTGTGGCACAGACAAATCAAGAGCCTGCGCCTGAAGATCCCGCAGTGGCACAGATAAATCCCCAGGTTCCGAGCTTTTACTACCCTGTTCTGTGACCTTACATGGTGTTAGGAGTGTTGAGGGTAGCAATCCTGACCCTCTCTACAGAGAAGCAGACAGGACCCATGGAGGCAGCCACAGGCACAGACACAGTGTGGCAACCACGGCTACTTCCTCGCAGCTCAAGAGGAAATGAGTGACTATTACTACCTAAAGCTCCCCCTTGTTTTCTCACAGATGAAAATGAACTATTGTTGACATCCATTTACCTTCTAAAATGTACATTTTCTTCTTGTGATAACAAAACAAGGCACCTCTGGAGTTAACAACACAGAAGTTCCAGCCTTCTCCAACTCAATCCTGGCACAACCAACTCCTTCTCTTTAACTTATTGGAGCGTGTCCTGGTTCTCCTCAGTACTCTACATAATGTACTACTTTATGCACTACTCAAGAAATTATTTATGGATTCCAATTCTCACAGATCAGAAGTCAGTTCATTTCCCCCTAGGATACACCCCTTAAGTTCTCGATTGGCTAATGTGTACGCTGCAACTCCCCGTGCTACCTCCACGCAGTGTCTCCTGCCTCCACCAGGCTGCCTCTCTCTTTCTTTTCCCTAAATTTTCTCTTCTGTACTTTATTGTTTTCACTTCTGGGCTGACAAGACATTCTGCACCACTGAGCATTCCAAGCTCCTCCCACAGGCACATCTCCAAGATCCCTATCACTCCTCTGATAATTCTCTCTCCATTTTATCTGCCCTTTCCTTCTGAAACCGGTATTAGTCATGAACGCCCTAGAAGCTCCGTATCTCTGCATGTTACCTCCTTTACCTGTTTCTGGAAGATTTATTCACTTTTGATTTTAATTTACCTGCACTAGTTTTTTAGGGTTACTATAACAATTGCCACAAATATTGTGGTTTAAAATAACAGAATATGCATCAGCCCACTATAGTTTTTACTGAGATCTTTTTAACAATCACATTTTAATTCCCGAGAAATTTCATTGCTATTTCTTCATAACTTTCTCTTTTTCCTGGGTACAATTCAATACATTTTAAAATTTCAGCTGACATCTGCTGACTTTTTTAAAATTCAAGTTCTCTTCTTCCTACTATTTTTTTCTATTTAATTTATAAGTTTTCCTTAAATTAATTCATTCAGTAAATATTTACTCAACACATACACTACACCAAGCGCTACTCTATGCAGCAGGAATACAAATTCCAATCTCCTGCACTTCTGTAACTACACTTGAGTGGGGATAGAGGCAATGAATATGCATATTCGCTGCAGGTATGATGAGCATTTAAAGCAAACCCCACCAGCAGCGAGCTGAGTGATAGCAAAGGGTGATGAGCTACCTCAAACGGTCAGGGAAGAGCTCTCAGATGGATGCGGTTTGGCAAGGGACACTGAGGAGGAGCCCTGCAGACTTAGAGCCCACAGAAGCTCAGGACAGAACACACAGGGTGAGTCTCAGCAGACCAGAAGACCAGAACATCAGGGAAGCAGGAATCCAAGAGAAAACATCAGAGCATGAAAACAAGCAAACTGTAGCTCCATCCCCCAGCCTGTGCACACCAAGGTAAGGGCTGCACATTTATCTCAGGTGAAGCAGAAAGCCGGTGGTCTTCCAAGCAGAGCCCAGATACTCATGAAGGGCTCAGCGTGACAGCCATATGAAAGGGGACAAGGGTGACGGATCAGCAGGAGGCTGCCATCCAGCAAAGATGACATGCAGTGGGCAGAGCAGAGCAGCAGGGGGAGGAGAAGGTACCTTTCCAAGACATGCTAATGAGCGAGATGTGCAGAATAGGAAAGGTGTCCACAAATGGGTCCTGGTTGATTGGCTCCTGCTACTATTCCCAAGGGAGAGGAGGAGGCACGGTTGGCCAGAGGTGTAATATTACAGCTAGGGAAGAGGACTAAATTCTGGCTCTGGGACCCAGTGCCCTACACGTGCAACTTGAAGGAGGTGAGGTTGGCTTGGCTCATGGTTTCAGCCCATGGGTGCTGGCTCCAAGGCACAACCACCACTGCAGAGGGGCCTAGAGGAGAACAGTGGCTCACCCCTGGGAGCCAGGAAGCAGAGATAGGAAAGAGGAGCTGGGGACAAGAGCACACCTTCCAGACCACACCACAGTGCCCCACCCCTTCCCACCAGGCACCATACAGAACAGTCCTGGTCAGCCACAGATGCATGAGTGAATGAATCTACTGATGATAATGCTGGTCCCCAAATCCAGTCACCCTCCAAAACGCCACCTGTAAACACAAGGCATTGGGGTGACATTTCAGATTTAAATGACCCCGGGCTCTGTTTTGCTGAAGAATTCAGTGACTACAGTTAATAATAATACATCATACATTACAAAACACCAAGGAGGAGGCTTTGAATGTTCTTACTGCAAGAAACTGCCAATGTTTGAGGTCATGAATGTGATAGTTACCCTCACTTGATTGGGACAGAAACAAGCTGGGCAGGAGCAGAGACATCTGTTTTCTATGAGTGAATGTGGAGATGCATGTTAGTTAAGTAGGAATGGAGTAACAAGCTGGACCTCTGAATGTCAAGGTCAAGAAGAGAATGAGGCCAACCACGCACACCTGGGAAGCCCAGCTGGTACAGAGGGGCTTAAGGAATCGCTTAGAGCCACAGCAGTGGCAGCAAAGCCTGGGCCAGTCAGTGGCCCCATCCAGCCCACATCCCGCTGTTATTTTTATAAACAAAGCCTTGTGGTGACAGCCAGAGCCATACGCTTACCCCCTACAGCTGTGTCTGAAGGGCAGCACTCGGCAGTGGTGACAGAGACTCCATGGTTTGCAAAGCTGCGCTCAGTCCTATCTGGTCCCTTTCTAAGACGGTGCACCAAGCCCTGTCCCAGAGACTGTAGAGAAGGGGACCGAGAACAGCTCAGACACTTCCTAAGTTAGAACTGCTGCTCCAGAGCTGGCCAGCTGTCCTACTTCCCTCCGACACTTCCCAAATTCTGCAGGAGGCCCCAGCGCATCCCACAAGTTGTCTGCACAAAGCTGAATTCATCCCAGCAGCCACCACACTGTGGCCCTGCACCCTGCAAGGCTCTTCCTCCCAAGAGACACCCTCATCCCCAGGCACCCAGGGAAGCAGGGACTCCTCCTGCCTGCTCAGTCCTCACCACACTTCCCTCTTTGAAAAAAAATTCATGAAATGCCATCACCAGTGCCAAAGTCTCCTGTTTTGTTGTTTTAGGATCATCATTTCTCACACTCACTTACTATGATGATACTAGAATATTCACTAGGAGAGAGGCAAGACAAACAATTGTAGAAGACATGTCTCTCTGTCTTGATATTTCACAACTGCCAACATCACAAGGCACTGCCCAAGTCAAAACTTTCCCTGCAAGTGGTCCCCAATTCTTGATTTTATGCTGTCGTTTTATAAGTTACCTGTTGCTTCTTCCTCCCCCATGGCTGAAAATTTCCTACCTGTAGTAGTAAGTGATAAAATCAGATCCAACATGAAACAGTACCAGATAATATGTTTATACACTAAACAGCTACACTTAAGCTAAGAATTGATATACTAATACAAACAACTACTGAAGCTGTTTATATGTGCTTACTAGTTAATAATGATGGAAGCTAGCTTTGTTTGATTTTTCTGATAAAATTAAGTAATTTAAAGAAGTCTAAAAATCAGCTCCATCTATCGTCTTCTACACAGGTGACAACACTTCTATTTCACAACACTTCCTTTAGAAAACCAGGCTGCTTCAAGGGCCAGAACACCAATCCAATCCTCCTGTATTCCAAGACAGCCACCCTGTTCTCATGTGTTGACTGAAGTTTTACAATATGGGCCAACTCAAAAATAACAAGGCTACTGGAACTTATTCACAGAAATTTTAGTAAGTTCAAATGTATTCAATGGCCTATTTGAAGCTACTATTCAAATGATGTACTTTAAAAAAAAGAACCCAATGATTTCATCATAAACAAACTAAAGAACTGCGTGAGTCATTCTCATTCTAAGTAAAAGAAGGTTAATCACCTATACACCTTTTCTTTTTGGGTCTGGAAGTCAAACTCAGGACTTAGTGCTTGCTAGGCAAATCCTGTGCTGCTGGGCTACATCTCTGTACCACAGCCCTGTTTCTGTAAGGCAGTCATCTGTATCTACCCTACAGTAGCAAAAATACAAGTTATGAAAAGCACGGCTTTTTCCTGTCCTTGCAGTGAAGTTTAAAAACCTAAAACAAGGAACATTCAAGTTATTAATTTAACAAAACAAAAACAACCAAGATACCTGAGGAATACTGAGGGAGGGGCTAGCTCTGTGGCCCCTCTACACAGGCCTAAGTTCCTTCTGGTTTTACAGTTAATTCAAAGACTGCAATACCCATTACAGTTCTGGGGCCTCAGAATTAATTAATCAGGGCATTAAAGATATTCAAGTTTAAACACAATCCATTACTTTCACCTTCCATAAAATTAAATAAGTTTGACTAATGATTTACAGCCAAAAGGTAAAAAGAAATAATGTTCACTTAATATCCACACCGCCAAAATCACCTCATGCATTCCTTCCAAAACTGACACCCCAAATCTCTACCACCCAGGGTCACTGAGGGATCAGCACATCCTGAGAAATGAGGACGGTTCAAAGATTTGGGGCAAGTTCGTTCACATCAGAATTTCCAGACTTTAATGCACACACCATTACTCTCCAAAAAGGCAATATGAGACGTATTATAGTTGGTCAAATGGTGAAAGCCTTTGTTTGAAAGAAAATCAAATATTGTCCCACAGGAGGCTGTGTCCAACTAAGCATCCTTTGGGAAATGATTCTCATTGAGTGGTTTAATACAAGCAGGTCCAGGAGGCTGACATGACAGGTCCCCAGGATGCAGGGTAAGAACAGGGCCAGGCAGCACCCACAAGGCCACTAAATCCTCCTGTCCCAAAATACTTCCTATGAAGTTCAGCACCATTTTTTTTACAGCTGATTAATAGGACAGTTTTGATAATCAATACACTGTACATTGTTATCTTCTTAGTGATTATCCATAGTACAAGAAGCAGACAGGATATTCTGTCCAAACAGTGTTAGTACACCTCTTTCTTCTCATTGAGTTAAGCGAAAGTAGCTGTAAATTTATCCTATTTTGTATATATAAATACAAAATGATCTTTCCTTTGTATCATTTTTTAATTTTAATTTTTTTTGTCCTGTCAGAGGTGAATATTCTATTGGCATCTAAATACTATAGGTGTTTGAATTCAACTAAACAATCTAACACTGTCTAGCAGTCTATAATATTAGTGGGTTATCCTCAGAAGTTATTGACTTGAGCCTTTTACAGCTCATCGTGTTAATATGGATTTACTTTATATACCTCATTTTTATACTTTTCTGCTGGATGGTTAAGACCAAGATATAGCAAGACCTATATACCCAGAAATGTAACTTTTGTATCTGATAAGGTCAGCCAAGTACTCTCAGGATTTATCCTGTAGCCCTGTACCATCCTTTGTACATCCTTTTGTCAGTGTCTGACATGAGGATGAGTCACGGCCATTGCTTGACCAATTTGTTCTCTGTGAAAGCTTGAGAAAATGTTTTTTCTCTCCATGTGACTCTCCCCAGGCTCACTTTAGATCATTGAACACATTTCTCTGTGGCTCCATAATCTTCTTGATCTGAAAGTCTGGAGCACATCTGAGTTACATGTTGTTACAGTACAGGTTCTCCTGTGTCCTGAGTCTTCACTGACCTTGAAAAGCTAGGGCCAAAATGTTGGCTAACCATGCAGCCCTTCCTTTTCTCCAATTTTGATCTGCTAACTTAGGTTGTTAACCCTCCAGAAGAGAAGCTAATTATTAACCTGCAAAATATGCAGTTCGGTTTACCCTATCTGTCGAAATATCAAACATTTTGGCATATCCTGGAACAGGTATTTTCCCTCGGATATTGATACGTTGAACTTTAGTCCTTACAGAATATGAAGGAAAAATAATTACATAAAAGTAGAAATAAGCATTTACATATTTTTACAAAGAAATTTAGAAACCTAGTCATATACGGAATTGTAAGTTCTTATATTAGGGAGACAATACGATATTTACAGATGTGGGTCTGGTTTATTTCACTAATAGGTATATCTTCAAGGGGCATCCACTTAATTCAGCACCAATTTTAAAAAATAACAACAATTATTAAATTGGGCCTGGTGGTATACACCTATGATCCCAGCACTCCAGCAGGCTGAGGTGGGAGGACTGCAGGTTTTAGTTCAGCCTGGACCACTTAGCAACTAAGCCAGACCCTGTTTTAAAATAAAGGGCTGGAGATATAGCTCAGTGTAAAAGCCCTGAATTCAATAAAAATAAAATCACTCTATTTTTTTTTTTTTCTTTTTGCGGAACCAGGGATTGAACTCAAGTCCTTGAGCTTGCCAGGAAAGCACTTACTGTACTGAGCCATCAATCATACACTTCTGTTTGTGGTTTTCTTCACTGTTATTCATATTGTTTTGTTTTGTTTTTTCCCCAGAACCAGGGATTGGACTCAAACTCAGGCCCCTGTGCTTGCCAGGGAAAAGAAACCACAAACAGAAGTGAGGATCAAACACTATCCTTCCTGTGCACCGGGAGCCATGAACTCTCCTCCTCTTCTTACTGTGAACATCTCCAGCAAAAGCCATCTGACATGGACAGCAGTCACTAGTCCCACCGGTCCTGCTGGTAATATAGCCCTGCCCGCCTCTCCTTCTGTGGTTGGATCAGGAAGCATCTAACCCATACCCAGTCCCTTCCTCCCGACCTCTCCCTCTCTTTTCTGCTCCGGCTAGAGAGAGGGGGAAATTAATTTATGGCACTGAGTGATAGAAGAACCAGGAGTGCGAAGCACATTTGCAGCTAAAGAAATAAGGGACAGCTTGAGACCAAGAGGCTGAGGGCTGCCCCCTGGATACCTCGCCCCTGAGAGAGATGTCCTTGAGGCTCCTTCAAGGTCACAGCTTTACAAACTGTCCCGGGAGGGGGGAGTGCAGTAACTACCTGCCCAAGGGTCAGGGTTAGGGCCCCATCCAGGGCAGGGCTGGGTCAAATGCTACCCTGTATTTTGTCGTTTCTAAAGCAAGTAAAATATTTCCAGCGATTTGTACCTTACATTGATAACTACTGCTATGAGTGGTAATGACAATGAGAATAGGAATCGCTGGTGGGCAGGCCAATACACAAACACCCTCAGCCCCACGGAGCAGTAGGGTTCGGTTCACCTCTTAGCAACCACCTTTCGCTTCCATCCCTGGACTCACTGCAGGAATCACTTTTTTCTTTTTTTCTGAAAATAAACAACTGCTTTATCATTTCCAGGCTAGGGCGCCCACTCTCAGGGTCCCCTACACTGCGACCTTCCATCGAACTATCTTTTCCCAGTTTCAAACTTCTTAAGGGCCTCTGCTCGGTCAGTCAGTCTTCACCACATAGCAGTGGAAAGAAACAACACTTGCTTAGAGGAGGAAAAGCAAACCGATGTTTAAGAAAATACAGCTTTAGTATCAGCTGCGCCGCAATCGGGTCTCTCCCTGCCCATTTTATAAAGCGCAGGCATCCTCTGTGTCCTTCAGAGCAGGAACCTGCATTCTGTGCTGTGCGGGGCACTGTGCAACTCGAGGTCGGGGACCCCTGTGCTCAGTTCTGAGGAGAGGGAAGCCCGGCTGGGCGGCTCCAGAGCCCTGGCCCGGCCCGGATCCCGGGTGCAAGCCCAGGAAGTTCGAGGTCCGCGCGCGCCGGGAGACGGGGCGGAGCTCCAGGCGCGGGGGCGGGGCGGGCGGCCTCCTCTCCCCACCCCCCTGCGTCACCTCCCGCTCACGTGGCGTCCCTGGGCGCGCGCGGAGGGGGAGGGGACGCGACCTGCGCGCGGACGCGCGAGCCCACGCCGGTCGGCCCCTTCCTCGGGCGGGAGTGGGGTGAGTCGGGGGCGCGCCCGGAGGCTCCGCCCGCCCGGCAGCCGTTGGCGCGCAGCGGCCCCGCGAGCTTCCGCGCCCGGTGTTTGGGAGCGCGGAGCAGGGCCGCACCTCACGGTCTTCCCACGCTCCCTCGGGGCCCTTCCCCCGCACTCACTGAAGAAGACGCGGAAGTCCTGCGAGCCGAGCCGGCCGCGCTCCTCCGTGCGTAACCCGGCCATGGCGCGGCGGGATGCCCCGGCCACCAGCGGCCCCGCGCGACCCCCGCAGCCCGCGCGACACAGCCGGAGCAGCGCGCGCATGGCGACCCGAGCGGCACGGCGA
>NW_004524592.1:25192262-25204501 GCF_000260255.1 Octodon degus | reverse complement strand
TTCGCCCGTCTGGGCCCGCGCGGGCTGGGCTGGGCAGGGCTCCCGGCAGCCGGGCCGCGTGCCTGGGCTGCGCCGACGGCCCCGGGGAAGGCGGGGTCTCCGACGCCTAGACCTTGGGTGACTGACGGAGCACCCGAGTAGGACGCACCTCCTCCTGGGCCCTACACTGCTTAATCCGGGCAGAGGTCACATCCCCCACGTCCCTGGCACACGAAACTGGGTCCCTGGTCACAACTGAGCGTGCCCTGTAAACGGAGCCCGGGTAACTGCTGCCCCGCAAGGGGACAGCGGTGTTGGGGAGCGCGGAGGTGCTTTCTTTCCCTGTTGCCCATCGGCTGTGTAGGGAACTAGCTGTGACCCCAGGCCTGCAGAAAACTGTCCCAGGACTCAGCCTCTACCTGTGAACAGGATTTACTTCCTTCTCTACTGCGCGGTTTCTTTCAGTTTCCGAGAGAGTTTTTCAGGTCCTGGACCTCTCAACTTCAGATGAGCTCTCTGGGCGATGGAAAACTACGTGGACTCAGCCTAAATCCTAAAATAGCTGTAGGTGGCTTTGTAATGTGTCCCCACTAATAGGCTGAAGGAAGGTAGCACTCCCACACGGAAGGGAGAGCTGCTCTTTGGGGGCTATAGAGCAGAGCTCCTATAATTTTATTATTTCTTCATGTGAGGAGAAGCTTCATGGTTAGTAAATTCCCAGTGAGGTTCTAGGGTATTAATGATTTTTTTATTCTTAAAACCAAACTTCAGGTGTCAGATTTTCAAGCATATTATTGCTTCATGCATTAAAAGCAATACCTTCTACAGGAATCATGAAACGGTTTTTCTTGGAGTTATTCCCCAAATGAACACCATTCAATGTGTTGAGGCTTGTCGATACCGGCTCCAGAATCCAGCATATAAGAGATTCTGAGGGTCCCCCGCCAATGCTTTTCTGTAACTCTGGTGACATATTTTATTACTGACAGGTTATTCACAGCCAGTTTGGAAGAAGCTTAATAAAAATATTAAGCGTTTGAGAACATGAATGTTTACTTAAAATGAAATCTTGACACTTATTTTGTGAATTATGTTCTAAACTGCCAAGCTACCAGATGTTTGGAAAGAAAAATGAATTTTATTAAGTTTACAGCTTGAGGAGTAGCACAGTGATAGACTCGGGGTTCAATCCCTAGCTCTGCAAACTTATTAAAAGAATAAGTGTACACTTCCTTAAATTGCCTTCCTTACAGTTTACTGAAATATTTGACATCAAAATGAAGTGTACATAATAGCAATGGTAGAAATAGATAAGCAAGGTTAGCTTCTTTGCTGATCTTAAATATGAATTTCTGAGGTAATGAGTATCACACAGTATCAAATTATTTCAAATTTAGGTGTCTGGAGGCTAACACACAGGGCTTTCTTTCCTGACATTTCCTGTTATTATGAAACAAGGATGGTTCAGTTCTAGGAGATCACAAAATGGAAGCGGAAGACAAACACGCATGGAACAGTTGAATAACACTGCCAAAGTTTACAAAACACAAGCCCACTAGAGAGTCTGGAGTAGAGAGTTGACTTTCTAAAATGTATGACTTGGAGGGCCAGCAATATAGCTCAGCAGACTAAGCGCTTGCTTAGGTAAGTGCAGGGGTCCGGGTTCGATCCCTGGCACCACATGCCACGCCGGCCCTGACCCAAGGGTACACTGAGCTGGCGATGGACTCCGGGTGTGGTGGTGCACACCTGTAATCCTAGTACTAGGGAGGCTGAAAACAGGATCACTAGGAGTCCAAGCAACACAGTGAGACCCTGCACTAAAATAAAAACTATGACTTAGAAAAAATAGGCTTGTAGCTCATGTGGATAAAGGACCCAAGTAGAAACAAGGCGAGGTGCATAGGTAGTGCCCAGATTGCAGATACTGGGTGACCCAGGGAGTCTTTCTGGCAGTTGAGAGAGAAAGAAAGACTTTTAAAACAGAATCTGATGCTTATTGGAAATAGTGGGACAATGATGAAAATGAAAAACTTACCATTTTTTTAAAAACCCAAAACAACCAGAAGTCATACGGTGTTACTCCCAGGTACAAGGAATTACTATTGGGTGAGGAAGTTCCGAGATAAGATGATAAACTTCTAAAATGATGTACAAACTAAGGTGAGGTGGTGCATGCTTGTAATCCCAGCCTTCAAGAGGCCGAGGCAGGAGGATGCTGTTAGCCTTCAAGAGGCCGAGGCAGGAGGATGCTGTTAGCTTAAAGCCAGTGTCAGTTATACAGTGAGTTCAAGGCCAGCCTGAACTGTGCCTGTCTCAAAAAACAAAAATAAAAACAAAAATTTCAAATGCAGAGAATTCTTACGGAAACTACTTCCACCGGTAGGATTCTCGGGGAAGAGGCCTCTGAGACCCAGTTTACATGTAGTGTTTCTTCTGCTGTTGCCTGGCATCTGTGAGTGGCTGAAGCCCAAAGCAGCAGTGGATCCGCCCTCCATAAATGAGAGTTCTGTTGTTGGGTAGACAGGCATTCGGGACAGGGACAGGACTCTGGGTGATGCTGTCGTGGTGAATATGCATCATTATACTTTCATCCACACTTGTAAGCTATGCGTGCCAGGAGGGAACCCGTGTACACGGAGGAACCCAGGTGGCAAGCGGTATTGATGTGACCTCCACTACTGAATGCAGAGCAGGTACTGACTTCAAAGGAGGCCACATGGACCCAGTCCAGGAGGGCAATCTCTGCATCCTCTTGAAAGATGATACAAGCATGCACCACCTCACCCTAGTTTCTACATCATTTTAGAAGTTTATCATCTGCATCCTTTGTTTTTTGTTTGTTTTCAGACAGGGTCTCACTGTGTAGTTCAAGCTGGCCTCAAATTCTGAGCAATCCTCCTGCCTCTGCCTCCTGAGTGATGGTATTACATGGTGTGCCGCCATGCCCAGCTTCCTCTACCAAAAACTCTAGGAAAATAAAGTCTATTTAACCAAAAGAAAGAAGAAAGAAAGAAAATTCAACACAACAGTGATGGCAAGAGAAATCTTGAAAACTCTTAAAACTAATAGATTAATTTTTAAAAAAAATTTATCTATTTTCTACTGTCGTGTTTTCGTTTTTTATCAAATGAAAATCACTGTTGTACATCGTCTTCCTAACAGTCCTATGACAGTGCTGCCAGTGGGGTCAGATGCTCCTTCCGCAGCCCCATCCATGAGACCTGGGCTCTCCTCTCCAGGTGGTGCACTCTCCTCACCAGCCTGGGCCTTTCGACCTTTGACCAGTGCGAAGCGGCCAGCACAGCTCTTCAGAGAGCCTAATGTACTATTCTTTGTTATTGTTGCCAAAGATGTCTTGTCTAGTTTTCTTTTTAAGCAAAGGTCCTGCCTAATTTCATTTTATAGGACTGAACTCACTCCCTTGCTGCCCACCCTCCACCAACTTAATGACCAGTGCTGAAATGATGAGACCCTTTAAAGAAATAGACAAATTTGAAATAGACAAACTGTCTTTAAACACATACTAAACAGCATCTAATTTTAGCTTCCAACTTCAGGATTTTAAAGGTAAATAGGACTAGTCTCTCAATAAGGTGGTACCTCATTTGGCATCATTTTCTCTCTATTTCATGGAGCTCTAATTTCCACTTGTTTCATACCTGTACACAGATTCAGCAGGGCATTCTTTGTGTTTGAGACTCCTTGAAAAGATTGTTCAACTAATATATTAAGATACAGCTCTGGGTACCCTGAATAAGTAAAATATGTATTTGGTCCTAGTAAGGAGAATTCTGATGGGCAGAGCCTCTGACTCCTGGTAAAAAGTACAACAAGGGATGCATCTCTAAAACCACATTTTCAGGGCTGGCCAGATAGCTCAACAGACTAAAGCACTTGCTTAGCCAGAGTACAGCGGCCAGCGTTCTATCCCAGCTTTCCAGGCCTGCCCCACCCTGAGGCATACTGAGACAACAATTGAGACTCGGCATGGTGGTGCAGGCCTATAATCCCAGCACTTGGGAAGCCAAAATTAGGCAGATCGCTACGAATTTGACCTACTTAGTGAGACCCTGTAGACGCTGTATTAAATGCATAAAAAAATAAAACCACATTTTCTAATTTTTAATTTTTAGATTTTTTGAGACAGGGTCTCACTGTGTAGTCCACGTTGGCCTTGAACTTATTTTGTAGCCTAGACTGGCCTCAAATTCACAGAAATCTTCCTGCCTCAGCCTCCCAAGTGCTGGGAGTAGAGATGTGCCCAATCCATGCATGGCCTCTAAAACCTCATTTATATGAAATAGTTAAAATAATTATACTACTAATTTCTCTTAGTTCATTGAAAAGAAAGGTTTGTGAAAATATTGTTTGGACAATGAAATGCCTATACCTTGTACTCTGAGTAACTAATTTACAGAAAACAATACACAATGCATTAGCTATTGTTACCCTCCTATTATCTTGTTTTGAAATTTTGGTTTTTTTTTTTTCTCTTTAAAACTAAACAAAAAACCTCATTTGTGGCAGTTTGGCCTTCAAGATATCCAGCAGCAAACTAAGAATTTTGTTTTATTGTCTGAAATGATATCGTTTCACATTTTTTGCCTAACTTTTTAACTGTCAGATGAGCACCTGAGAACAGATTAATTTGTTTTAAAGCAATTCTGGAGCCAGAACCAGCAATTCTGGAGAAAGCCACTGTGCACTGTCAATACTGTGGATCCCCAAGTAGTTAGGACAAGCCAAGGCTTGGAGGCTGGGAGAGAAAGCTGAAGGGGCCAGAGCTGAAGGCTGGGTGGCCCCACATGTCTGTTCCTGAAGCCCTGGCTGTCCATCTGCTTTCTCCCATTCTTCCCATCACCATAAAGCAGTGGAAAGATAAATACCAGCATCATTCTCTGCGTCCACCTGTAGGAAATGGAAAACCCGGTCTTAGAATTTGATCTCAACCTGAAGCTGATTGGACTATGAAAGTGGCGAGATGATGGGAAGTGACAAGGATGTTGTGAAGAGAGAAAGGAGGGTTGAAATGGATTATAAGGATTTTTTATTGTATCTGGTAAATGTAACTGTTGTCTGGAAGCCTGTAAGGTCACCCAAGCTACTCATCATGCTCTGGAGGTAGGCTTCTTGGAAGGAAGCTGTATATGCTGAGGCGGCCACACAGCTCAGATGCACGGGACTGCAAATATACAGCCACTCTTCTATGGTGTCACAGATAGAGAACATTCAGTTAAATTTGAGACTGAAATGTGAATCTTCAAAGAAATTTCAAGATTCAGAAGTAGAAATGTCAAGGTCCGAGGTTCTCAGAGGGGGAATTACTGTCCCCAAGGGAGGATTTCTGGGACTGTTGTGTTTTGCTGTGTGACTGAGGAGCATTCATCAGGCCGGGAGCCAGGGGTGTTCAGGCCCCATCCCACTTAGGCCGGCCTGCATGCAGCAGCGCTGTGTGTGTCATGCATGTGTTCAACCATCTCACCAGATACTGATGGGTGTGAAAGATCTGTTTTGAAAAAATTCCTAAAAACAAATGTCGTGTTATATTTAAGTACGAAGTCATTTTAGCAGTGTCTTCATATGCTTGTGATACTTAAGTTACTGCGTCGTTCTGCACTGCTCACTCAGTTCACAGTGATGCTCTGCCCAGATGCAAGGGCAGCGCTAGGTCCGTCTCTAGTTCCCATACCTGAGCATTTGCATATCCAAAAGCACATAATTGTATTCCAAATTGCTTTTGCTTTATATCTTCCTTATACAATCAATAGTGCATTATTTTTTTAAAAAATTGAGTTCAGTAGATTTTACCTATCAAATTCATTTTGGAAAAATAAAGAAGTTGTAACAAAAGATGAACTCATGAAAGAGAAACTTTCATGTTGGATGTCCATCAAAAGCAGCACACCGTGAAAGAAGTCAGACACAGAAGGTCACCCGCTATATGGGTCCTTCTATGCAAAAGACCTAGGGGTGTCAAATCCATGGAGCTGGACAGCAGATCAGTGGCTATGAAGGACTAGGCAAGGGAGACTGGGGGAAGGATGCTTAAAGAGAAGGATGTGCTTCAGGGTGATAAAAATATTTTGAAACCAGGCAGAAGAAGCATTTGCACAATGTGGTGACTGCCCCAGATGCCACTAAATTGTACTTCCTGAAATCATTTGTTATGCAATTTTCACCTCAAGTTTTGTTTTTTGTTGTTGTTGTTGGTTGTTTTTGGTTTTTGTTTGTTTTTTGTGGGTTTTTTTTGTATTTTTAGGGAAGAGTCTACAGAGTCTTTAGGGTCTCACTACTAGATCAGACTTGTAGTGATCCACCTGTTCACAGCCTCCCAAGAGCAGGGATTACAGACGCGCACCATCATGCCCAGTCTCAATTGCCATCTCAGCGCACCCTGCAGGCAGGGCCAGCATGGCAGGCCTGGGGATCAAACCTCCACCCCCTGTGCCTGCTTGCAGGCAAGTTTTCTTTCTTTCCTTCTTTTTTTTTTTTTTTAGGGGAGAAATCATTACTCCTAAATTTGAAAACAAACGTTTTGAAGGTTCTTGATATTTTTGTTACATGCACCTTATTGGCAGTCTTATTAGGCCTTTGAAATGCTTCTCAAAATGTTTTAAATGCATAAATTAAAACAGTTTAAATGCTAATTATATTAAGATATATTTATAAAATATTTCAGAAAAAGTGTTTGTGATCTAACCAGATAATTTGTCACTTGGGTGTGAAATGACTAGCTGCAGCAGCAGATCTAATAATTACCATAATTCTGAAATAGTGGTGGGTATAAATTATGTTCAGAGACACCTGCAACATCTGGAAGCTGATATAACAATTATATGCCATTTCTATTCCAGACAAAAATCGTGCTACCTCTATTACAGGATTTCTTGCTTATGTGCTATGTTTTAACTAGAAGTTACTGAAACAAGGGTGAGATCCTCTTTCAAAATCCAAGGTTACTGACCTCTAAATTCTACTTCAGAATTATAAGTGCCCAGGAAATAGAAGGGAAAATATTCTTCCTCCTTTGCAATTAGGAGTAGTTACAAAGAGAGGAATAAAAGAATATGGGTGACAAACAGTCCAAGCAAAACAAAAACTCCAGTATTCTGGTACATTGGATTCCCCTTTTAAGGCTATCATGATAAAAGACCAAGAAAAGATCTGTCCTCCAATAATCTTTTAAGACTGTTTTCTCCCTTACTTTAATAGAGAATTTGATCCAAGTTTCAATGAAACAAATGGTCCAAGGAGCTGATTCATTCCTCAAATAGAGCTGTAATTGGTGGAGTGATAAGAAATGAATTTAATTCTCTCTTGTCTGAAAAAAGGAGTTGTTAGCAGACATTCTCTTCTGACTGATTTGATCTAAGCGAAAATAAGCCTGTGTCCTTAGGACATTTGCCCCTTAAAAACAGAAAATTATTATGTAATACAAACATCCACTAAGAAGTAGAAAAAGAAAAATCAAGTTTTAAATCAAGTTCCAGTGATTTGCAGAATATATTTTGCATATAATTTTCAGTATTTCGGTCTATTTAGTAAATTAGACTTAATAGGACATATTGTTAAATGCCACAAAAAGACAAAGTTTTGCTTGATTAAGTATTATTACTGTTTCTAGGCTAAAGTAATTGTGAGAAATTTCAGCTCCATATGACACATTATAAATCTCTTGAATATTATAAACATAACAATCACAGTAATACTATAATCCAATTTAAGGGTTGAGCTATTAAATTGTTAATAATGGGTCCCAAGTAAAACATAATGAGACAACCCATTTTCTCTGCCCATTTTCTAGATTTTTTTTTAGGCCTCAAGCAGTGGGAATTAATTTAGTTTTTAAATGATTTAACTATCAAACTTGAAGTATTTCTCTTTGATACATATTCTAATTGCAAGGAATAATGGATTTCAAATTGGATTCAAAAGGACCCAAAAGCAACTTGGTGAAATAGATTTCATATAATCCCTTGCAAGAAGATACAGGCAGGTTTAATTTGTTGTGTCTCCTTTTTTCAATTCTTTGTCCTTTTTCTCTTCTTAATTTCTTATAAATTTCTTAGTGTTCCTGGGGCATGCTAAAATGCCTATTGATACTGGGTGTGGTGGTGCACGCCTGTAATCCCAGCACTTAGGAAGCTGAAAACAGATGAATCACTACGAGTCCAATCTATGTAGTGAGACCTTGAAGAGCCTGTATTAAATACATTTTTTAAAAAAAGAAAAAAAAAGACTTTTTCCTTCATTTCCTCTTTTATTCACTGGACTACATTTATGAAATATGTACTATGTGTCAGGAAATAGCACAGTAACTGGCTACAGCACAATAGAAAATAGGAAAACTGTTCTATGGTAGTAAAAGTTTGCTGAAGAATTCAGGAATTAAACAGGTAATAATATAAGTACACAGATGGGATTAACATTTAAATAACTCATGAAGGAAACTAGAGAGAGGTATGACAGTGAATAACATGGATACCTGACTTCCTGGAGATCAAGGGAGGCCTCTGGAGCGTGTGGCATTTCAGCAGATGGCTAATAGGTGCTAGCCATGGGACAGTGGTGAGGGAAGACAGTGTGCAAAGGCCTTGCGGTCCTGTTTGTTTAAGAACAACTGCACCCTGACAAAACACTTGCCAAGTACATGAAGTATGTATTTGCTACAGGTTTGTTTGTTTGGTTTTGCTTTTTCTTGTTTTTTGAAACAGGGTCTTGCTGGCCTTGAACTCACTTTGTAGCCTAGGCTGGTCTTGAACTTGCTCACAGAAAGTATCATTACACTGATTGATCTACAGTTGTCCTGAAAGCACTTATCTTTTTCTTTCTTTTTTTCTTTTTTCTTTTTTCTCTTTCTTTCTTTCTTTCTTTCTTTTTTTTTTTAACCAGGAATCAAACTCAGGACCTTGCACTGACCAGGCAGGCACTTACGTTGCTGCGCTATCTTCCAGGCCCAGGTTGGGTTTTCTAAGAAGTAGAACCCGAGATAGGACAATTATCAAGGAGTGCTTTTGTAAACAGCCTTTGTGGAAGTCAGAGCACTCAGCATTTGGCAGTTAGGACCCAGCCTGAGACAACAGACTAGCATGACCCTGAGGGGAACGCTGCAGGCACGTTTGCTGGTCACTAGGCGGTGAAGGGCTCCTGAGGTGGCCCTGAGCTCCTTGCTAATGCCTACCTGCAGGAGAAAGCAAGTCCCTCCGCCAGGAGGTCTGCCGGCGCATCTCCAGGTCCAATTTCATAAAAAGACTTCACAGATCAGCTAAAGGAAAAGAACATCTCCAAAACAAACCAAGTGGAAGAGCAGGGAATCCACAGGACACCACAAACTATCAATAATCATTGCACTCCCATGCCCTCACCCATTGCTGCAGCATGTGAGGAAAAGGAAATTTTAGGATTAGGAGACTTTATTCTTTAAATTTTCTTTTTCTGCACTGCTTTGGCAAAGATTTAATGACATGTAATAACTGCAGCAATGAGGGGGTCATCGTGTTGCTGCTGCTTGTCCCGGGTTCTGGACAGAGGTCCCTTGCAGAGTGACCAGCGTCCTCAGAGAAGGAACCCTGGGAGCACAGTGAATCAGAGTTACTCTGGGGGGTTTCCACTCTGCACAGGCAAAGCCGACTATTAGTCGGAACCGCTCCTGTGACTATCCCTACACTTCTAGAGGAAAGCAAACAAAGACATTTCAAAAGCCTTCCCGTCCCCAGGACCATCCATTTGTACAACAGGAATGGCAATCTGTTTGTTTCCCCAAAATTATATTTTTAAAAATTATCATCATTAGGGGCCGGGGAGATGGCGCAGTAGGATAAGCACTTGGCAAATGCAAGGATCTGAGTTCAATCCCCGGTTCTGCAAAAAAAAAAAAAAAAAAATTATCATCATTATTATTATTATTTTGCTTGTCTGATAAATACGATGGAAACAGCTGTCCTGTGATCCAGGGTTAATGAGACAGGGAAGCTGACATAGAAGAAAATTCTCAGGATGAAGAAGAAAAATAAAACAAGCTGGGAGGCAACAATGGAGGAGATTCTCTCAGGGAGGACAGCAGCTGGATATGGGGGTGGGGAAAGGAAAGCAGTTAGGAACCTTGAAGCTGAGAAAGAATGAGGGAAGGAAAAAGAGGAGGCAACTTAGAAGAAGAGCAGGTTGTGCTTTGGCAGATGCGAATAGTGGCTGTCTATGGCGAGCATCAGTGAAGAAATAATTGTATGCTTTTTAAAAAAAGTTGAAAGTTATATTTTTAAAAAAAAATTTTAAGGAAAAACGTCTAAAGGAAATCTTTATATATTCTTAATGTTAGTCCTCCATCCAAGGAATAGGGGGCAATTTTTTTCCATTCCGTATCTTGCCTCTTCACTCCATTGGTCGCTTCCTTCGCTGTAGAGAAGCTTTTCAATATGAACCCATCCCGTATGGATATACAGTTTTCCCATCACTATTAAGGAGGCTGTCTCTCCTCAGTGGAGTACTATTCTGTCATAAAGAAAGATAAACGTGAAGCATTTGTAGGCAAATGGATGAAACTTGAGACCACAGTATTAAGTGAAATAGGTCAAATACTCAAGCTTAACTATCATGTGGCAATGAGCAAAATAGAAGACAGATGAAGAGAAAACACAGACGTAGTTTTCAAAGGCACAGAGGCAGAGATGGAGGGAGGGTGAGAAAGGGCATGAGAAAAATAAATGAATGGGAAATTATGCGAAGAGACCTTCTGCAAATGGGGAGGGGCCAAGAGAAAGAGCGAGCTGAGAGGGAGAGGAGGGTAGGGCGTGAAAAACAAAAGAAAGAAGAAAGAGGATGCGTAATGTGCGTAGGCCAACTCGCAGGAGTGATCGCAATCACTACGTACCACAAGCATGAAATGTTATGAGGAAAATCAATACCTGCCACAGTGTTCAAGGAGGTCATCTCCCTCTTCCTGAAGAGTTTCTCTTCTGTTCTAAGAGATCACAGCTGGGAAAGCCCTCTGCTCCGTGGTGTCTGTGAGCAGTGTCTGCAGCCTGGGGAGACACTCCTGGAACTTGGCTAGTGTGTCTTTCCTGATTTACCTTCCAAGTGTCTTAATTCTAAAATGTAATTTTCCTCACGGGGACATTTAATATTATATCCTTTAAGGTAGGAAACCTTCCTATCGTAAACAAGATAAAAAGCAACACTTTATTGCAAAGAAGTGTATGCCTTAATTAACATACCATGAATTTAATGGCTTTCATGGCAGTTGCCATAATTGGAGGTTTAAATTTTATATAAAACAATGCTCCACAAGTTCATTCCTGGTCTCAGGTTCGAAGTCCTCAGGAGTTTCCCAGAGGCTGAGATTGGCACGTCGAGGGACCCAGAGCAAAGGATCAGCACTGCCCCACCTTCTGCGGGCAGTGGAAAACAACTGGATTGTTAGTGAGGTTCCATCCCGTTACACAGCATCCGTGGGGCTCAGTATTGCTTGGGTCAGCGCCACAGCCCACCCTCCTGGGTTACTAGCTGACACGGTAGGCTGTGGGCCTGTGTGCATGGTCCCATCTGGGATTTGGACTCACTGCAAGGAGGGAAAGAGGGAGTGGGCAGCTGAAATTAGAGAAAGCCTAGCAGAGTGGAAACCATGCAAGGGCCACTCCAGAATAGTGATTTATTCCCTTCAGGTGTGAGAAGAAATTAAAGAAATATGCATGGTCTTGGGAGATCATGTTAGGAGAGTACGGAGTCGAGTAGAACATTAATGCAATGAGTAATCCTCATATACATACTTTGAAAAGCTGTGGCCTAATTGTAATGCAGTTATTAAATGTGTCTATGCAGTGTAGCATATGCATAATACACATATAGATATTGGTTCTTGCATATCATTTTCGTTTTTCACTTTAAAATTTTTGTTCTAAGCTTTATTCCAAGTGCAAATAATGTCAAGTACCTCGTTAGTCTGCTCTGGCCCTTCCTGGTTGGTTTCAATGTCACAGTGTCACCCACTTGATCAACAGTAAGTAAAATTTCCGTCAAGCAGGTCAGGATCTACCATATGCCTGGCCACTGATGGATGCCTCTGATAAAATCACTTTCCTTATTATGTTTGACTTTAATGATTAAGAAATAATATTTCTGGTCCTGAATAGACCCAGAGCGCAGGCCCGGGAGTGAGTGAGACAACCCGGGCCGCGGGATCCTGAACAGACCCAGAGCGCAGGCCCAGCATGGAACCCTTCAGCAGAACTCCCTGCAAAGAGGCTAGAGGCAAGACCCACCCA
>NW_004524592.1:25166927-25173709 GCF_000260255.1 Octodon degus | reverse complement strand
GAGATTTTAATTTCCTCTATATCTCTTTGACTCTGCTTCATGCAATCTATTTCTTTCCTGTATTGCTCATTCAAGGAATCTGTCATTTTTCTAATCTCCTCTATTTTTTATCAATGTCTTCTTTAGATGCAGTTATAAATTCTTTTACTGCAGTGTTTTATCCAGATTGGGTTTCTTCCCTGTGTTTCTGTAGTTGATTCTTTACTTCAGATGGTATGAGTTCTGAGAATTCTTTTTTCATTTTAGAAAAGAATTCCACTCTGAGTTCCTCTGTAACTTTCTGCTGTTTTTTATTTACTATCGATGCTATTAATTTGTACATTTGAGCCGAGCTTGTGTCCTCTGCACTTTTTGTGTGTGGGCATTGGGTTTCATCCATATGTTTCTATATTTGATTCTTTACTGCAGATGTTATTAATTCAGGCATTTATTTTTTCATTTCCAATCTGTGTTCCTCTATACCTTTCTGCAGCTGTTTCTTTATTTCAGAAGCCGTTGATTCATTGTTTTCAGCTGTGTGATTCCCAATTTGTTCTGTGTTAGTGTCCTCTGCACTTGTTATGGGTGGGCTTGTGCTCTTAGATTGCATTTTGTTCCTTCTCATCATTTTGTGTAGCACTCTCTTTTGACCTTTTTTTTGTAGATCTTTGTTGTAGTTATAACCTTAGCACCTACTGAAGTTCAGGTGCAGATCTACAAATTTTGGTTTTATCCTGCTGTGCCTGTCTTGGGTCTGGCTGATGTGCTTAGCTCTTTCCTGTTGCTGCCCTTGGGGGTGAACATTTTGTGCCCCTCTGGTGAGATATTCTGCTCCTGGACTAGCTGGGTGGTTCTGACCCTACACTCTCTGCAGGGATTGCAGCTGCAGGGTTTCACCCAGGCTTGTATGCCAGGCCTGAGCTGAGTCTGGAGGGGGCAAGGTGGAGTAGGGGGGAGAGGCAGCTCTCCCACACACTCACTGGGCCTCGTCTAGGACTGGATCTGGGGGTTCCTGGAATGCAGCAAAAATTCCTACTTGGCGGGCGGGGTGAGGGGGGGTACATGGAGTCGGGGGGGGCGTCCCAAGGGCGTGGAATAGGGTCTCACCCATGCTGTGCCTAGGCTGCGACCAGTAGGTCCCGCCGGCCCAGGGTAGTGGGAAGCTCTCCCACACACTCACTGTGCCTGGGCTAGGACTGGTTCTGGGTGTTCCCAGAATGTGGCAGAAATTCCTACTCTGTGGGTGGGGTGGGAGAGGTGCTGTGGAGTGGTGGGGGCGTCCCAAGGTGGTGGAAGAGGGTCTCACCCACACTGCACCTGGGCTGGGACCAGTAAGTCTTGCAGGTGCAGAGTAGTGGGAAGCTCTCCCACACACTCTCACACCCAGTCTTAATTGTCATCTCAGCACATGCAAGGGGCAGGACTAGCACAGCATGCTGGGGATTTAATCCTGGTCCCTGTGTCTGCCTATGCCAGTGCTTTAATCTGCTGAGCTATCTGCCTGGCCAGTAAAAACTAGTATTAAGACAATTTAATCTTGAAAAGATAAATATAGAGATATTAAGACCAAGGTGTTGTTCTTATTACTTTCAGAATTCTGTAGCTGATCATTAGCCTTAATTTTTTCAAATTCCCATTAGCTTTTCTAAACACTGCTGTTACTACAATCACTAAAATAGTTTGGATCTCCTCATTGTATCAATGAAACTGGATATTTTCCTCAGAAATAGGACAAGAAAGATAGTGATATTCAATCCTAATTTTAACAAACATTTAAATGAGAATTTATGAATTCATTTCAGTAGTCACAGTTCCTTTGCTGATCCTACCCTTACTCAAAACACTAAGGTCATCTTTTCTTGGAAATGTCATCCAGTGTAAGTTTTCAAGACTCTTAACATCAACTTTATCACTCATAATGATATCTAGTTTTAAATCCCCAAGTGTGAATATCAAGTGAAATCATGTCTATTCTCTGCTTCTGTCTCCAAATACTCTTTCAGTCTCAAAAGTCAAGTTCTTCAGAAGACAAATGTGTGTCATTATTGAGAATATTCAAAAAAAAAAAAAAAAGGAATGGCTCAGGTTTTGATAAAAAGATAAAAATATGTATCAATGATTTCCCAGTCAAATTTCCAAAACACCTTTGAGTTTCACTTCACTTTTCTTTGTAGTTATGGTAAGTCCCAAACAGGCAGGGGAAGACTTTAAGGCCCGAAATAATTTACTTGATAAATATTTGCAGGGTGCCTGCTGGGGCCAACACAGGAAGATCTAATCATATTTCCAAAGTCATTTGGCAAGTAAGTTGGAAACCATGATGAATTTTGTGCTTTACCATACTGCCTATGGCAGATCATATATCCTAGGAGGTGAAAAAGGCCAACACAAACATTGTTGCACTGAGTCCCTCTGGCCTTGACCTCACTTCTCCCATCCTTCCTGCCACTTTCCACAGCAGCTCTGGAGTCCTCTTTCCTGAGTGTCTTTGGCTGCAATTCCTTAGCTCCCTGCATACCCTTAATTGAAGAGGACCATGGAGTAAGTGCTGAGGAGGGGAAAGGAAATGAAAAGGATGAAGATCCAATATGTTATGCAAGTATACAAACCTCCTGATGAATAGATTTATCTATCATCTGTCACAAACACAGACCTATAAGAAAAGGAAGGATGATTCTACTCCTAAAATCTTCAAAGGTTTAAAATATATTAGATTTTTTAAAAAATGTATTTAGGGCAGGGTCTACAGGGCCTATAGGGTCTCACTACATAGATCAGACTCATAGTGATCTTCCTGTTTTCAGGCTCCCAAGTGCTGAGATTACAGGCATGCACCACCATGCCCAGTCTCAATCGCTGTCTCAGCGCACCCCAGAGGCGGGGCCAGCACAGCAAGCCAGGGATTGAACCCTGGCCACTGAGCTCTGCCTAAGCAGGTGCTTTAGTCCACTGAGCTGGCCCTTATATTAGATAATTTTTAAAAAATAATTCTTAATACATTAAATATATTTTCCCCTTTCATAACCATTTTGACTTTGGGGAAAAGCCAGAAGTCTCGGGTGCCAGATCTGTTGAAAAAGATGAATGAAAATAATGAACAACGTTTTGTCAGAAACAGATACAAATGTTTTCAGTCACTTCAGAACATCAAGCTAACCACAACAGCAGAGTAAAGACACTCAGGAAAGAGGACCCCAGACTGGCTCCAGAAAGGGGCTGGAATCATGGAATGGGTATGTGGGAAGCAACAAGGAGGATTTGGGGAGGAATCAATATCAGTGTCATTTACTGTAATTCATTTTTAAAAATTGTGATTTAGGGGCTGAGGAGATAGCTCAGTGACATAAGTGCCTTCCTGGCAAGTGCAGGGTCCTGAGTTCAAACCCCAGTACCAAATAATTATAATTTAAACCTTTAATTTAAAAAAACAATCATTTTTCTGGGCTCCTAATCTGCGACCACCCTTCAGACCACCATCCCTGCCAGCATCTGAAGGTATTTGTGTGGTAGATGGCACGAATCGCCGACACCCTCACTTCTGCATCCCGGACCTTCCAAGAGTCTTTGCAGCTCTCCTGGGCAGGACATCTGGCTGCTCCAGGCCATGGAGTCTGCCATATAAAGTCAGTACTGGTTGCCTCCAAGAAGCAATGGGTGTGACGTGGGCTTGCTCTAGTAGCTCTGCCATTTCTCCCGGGATGACCAGTGCACTTGTCCAAGGAGGATATGTGACACAAAGGCCAGCCCTGCACCACATGGCCCACCTTAGATGCACTGGTGCCCAGCCAATAGCCATGCATGGAAAAGGATAAATGCCATGGTGAGCTTTGGGATGACTGACATTTCACAGTGGTTATCCAGGACACTAAACCCCCTCAAATATATATTTCTGCTCTGGGAAGTTTTTTTTTCTCCTTGAATTGTTTTATTGGTACATTTTATATATACATAGTGATAACATTCATCATAGGGGAATTGTACCTTGCTTCAAACAATAGTTTGAAGCATTTTTTTAAAGATTTAAAATTTCTGAATTTAGTTCAACTTATAGTACCACATTTCCAAGAAAAATGAACCTTTTGCAAAGACATTTAAATAAAATCATACCAAGATGCACAAAAATGAAATTGTCCAAAATTTCTTGTAAAGAAAAAAATCATTAAAGCATATACATAAAAATATTAGCTATGGAAGAACAAAATTAAATAGCATCTTATTCCACATTAGAAAGAAAAAAAAGGACCAAGTGTGTAAGAAACTAGATTAATTAAAGGATTGAAAGAAAAGATTTGTCCTCTTTGAATTTTATACTTAGCAAACATACCTTTGAAAACTAAAAGTAAGATTTTGTAGTCATACAAACTTGAAATATTTTAATACCTCCAGAAGTAGCATATAGGAAATAACAAAGAGCACAATTTAAAAGGTAAGAGAAGTTGCAGTATGCTCCTGGATGAACAATAAAGAGCTCTCAATATGATAGTTATACAGGACTATATAAAAGATATATTAGATGAACCCTTATTTAAAGGTCACTGCAGATTTCTATGAAACAGTACCAATCTTATGTTGGGTTATACATGTATTTTTTCTTCCATATATATGTGTGTATGTATGTATAAAAGACAGGGAAGAAGTAATATAAAGTCAACAGAAAATGGAAATATACTTTTTAAAGTTTCTAATACTAGGAGAAGATATCATACAATGTCTTTTAAATAAATTGTAAGTCAAAGATATAGTATAAATCTTAGAACAAAAATTAAGATTAAGCAATATTCAGAAAATTAAATACTAATTAATTAAAAATTAAATGTTTCAAAACAATTGAACTAAGAAAAAGTTTTCGTGATAGCAAAGAAGTACTAAGAGTAAAACATAAGATATATACTGGAATGACAAATAAATGACCAGCACTTCTAACAGTTTGAGGATAGGATATCACACAAAGTTCTAGTGTGTTGTGGACATGCTTAATGACCGTGACAGTTACTGGTGGCTAGGCGTCACTTGTGGAACTGAGCTACAGCTATTTCTTTGAAATCCGCCCTATAGACTCAGGTGGAATCATGACCCATAGGGTGGAAGAGAAGTCCATTTGCAGAGTGTGCTGATGGAAATATTTTGCTGCTGAACACAAAAGAATAACTGAATGACTACTATTGTATACCTCTTATTCTCCTGTGTTTAATTGTTTGCCTTATTTGGTGGGTTCTTTCCATTCTCAGTCATGGGGCTGTGATCAATTTGCTCCCTCTCTAGAACATCATTTAGTAGACTGTGTAGGCTTGGCTTTGTCATCATGAAATTCTTTAGTTGTTCTTTGTCATGGAAGTATTTCACTTCTCCATTATACTAGAAAGAGAGTTTTGCATATATATCAGTCTAGGTTGGAATTTGTTTTTTTGCAAGACTTGAAGTACTTTGCTCCATGCTCTTCTTGACTTGATGGTTTGTGAAGAGAAATCTGCTGTTATTCTAATGGGTTTTCCTTTAAATGTGATCTGTTTCTTTTCTTTAGGGCTTTTAGTATACTGTTCCTATGCTGAATTTCTGGGATCTTGATTATTATGTGTCTGGGTATGGTTTTCATTGGGTTGATGTTATTTGGAGTTCTGTATGCTTTGGTTACCTGAATGTCAGATTGTTGCCCCATCTTTGGGAAGTTTTCTGCTATTACTTCTTTCTGGGCAGGTTTAATATCCCTAATCAGCATTTTAAAAAATCTTTCCTAGCATTATGTGTACATATCTCTATTCTGCAATGGCCAAAAAACCAAAATCATACAGAATTACTGCCATGTGGTTAATGAGGTTAGGTCATCTAGCTTCCCACTTCACTTGCACAGCTGAGAAAGCCAGAAACAGCGTGAGGTTCATGTCACCTTTTCCAGGTCTCCATAATGTGTCCAGGGCATGCTTCACTGTTTTCCAACTAGAACCTTATTCATTCACATGCTTCACCACGTGTCATGGAAATTCCACCAGCAGAGTAGATGGCAGTATTTTTTCATACCACAGTGTTGTTGAATTTAGCCATGTTACTTACTTTGGTTTAAGACAGATTAGCAGTGAGCCAGGGGAAGTAGCTCAGAGGCATAGGTGCCTGCCTGGCAAATGCAAGCTTCTGAATATGATCACTGGTTTAAAAAAAGATTAGCAGAGACTCTACACATGCCTGCATGAGTTGGTCTGGCCTCTTGCATTATTCGACCATGAGAGGAGGATAGTGCCTACAGTTGTTTTACTCAGAAGTCAATGGTTGTAACTTAAATTAACTGTCAGGTTAATGCTGACCCGATCCCAAACTCAGGTCTGGAGTCCAGTCACGCCTAGCCAAAAGCATCATCATAGCTAAGGTCAGAGCAACAGTAGTCAGCACAGGTTCATGGACAAGGCAAGAATTTGCTATTTTAAGCGCCTGCAATATTTGGGGTACCTTTGTTACTCAGTAGTAGCACAATAAAAAATTTGGCTAATAGGTGTGAGGAGATAGCTCAGCGGTCTAAGTGTCTGCCTGGCAAGCACCTGGACCTGGGTTTGATCCCTGGTACCACATGCCATGCCAGTCCCGTGCCAAGCCAGCCACCTAAACCTGGTGTGGTGGTGCCCGCCTGTAATCCCAGCACTGGGGAGGCTGAGACCGTAGGATCACTATGAGTCTGAGCTGCATAGCGAGACCCTGTTCCAAAGAAAGGAAGGAAAGAAGGAAGGAAGAAAGGAAGGAAGGAAGGAAGGAAGGAAGGAAAGAAAGAAAGAAAGAAAGAAAGAAAGAAAGAAAGAAAGAAAGAAAGAAAGAAAGAA
>NW_004524592.1:25165347-25166827 GCF_000260255.1 Octodon degus | reverse complement strand
AAGGGAAGGGAAGGGAAGGGAAGGGAAGGGAAGGGAAGGGAAGGGAAGGGAAGAAAGGAAGGAAAGAAGGAAGGAAGGAAAGAAGAAAGGAAGGAAGGAATCTGGCTAATAGAGTCTCACGAAAGTTATCAATGATAGAATGTTCCAACTTTTTTCAAATGGTTACATTGGTTACAATTTGCTTCACTCACATAAAACAGAAAAACTCAAATCACAGCGATCTTATCAAAATGGAATTTTACTGCTTTCTTAGAAAAAAGTCTGGAGTCAGGGTATTTAGATATAGTTTAACAGTTTAATGAGGTCATTAGACTTTCCCGCTTCATGCATGTCTTCTTCCTAGGATATAGCCCTGTTTGAATGGTCTCAGATTGCTAGTGCAATTTCTTCCACCACATGCAAGACCCAGGAAGAATATAAGGTGAAGAAAGAAAGAAATGGTGCACTACCTTCCCTTTACAGCATCTTCCTGGAGGTCTAGCAGAATCTCTGCTGAATTTCAAAATGCAAAGGAGGCTGTGAAATAGGGTCTCCAGGTGAGGATTTTCTCCAGCACGAAGAAGAAGAAGAAGAGGAAGAGGAGGAGGAAGTCCTAGGTGCAGCAGAAGGAGGAGGTGGTGGTGGAAGAGGAGGAGGAAGAGGAAGAGGAGGAGGAGGAGGAAGAGGAGGGAGGGGTACCACACCCTTAGAGCAGCCAGCAGTTTCTGCCAGGATGAGCAAATAGTGCTGCCTGGAGGGAAGTACTCAGCAAGTGTTGGACGCATGGAGGGATGGATGCTAGAACCACTATAGTCCAGATGTGGAGAAAGTCCAAGAGGATGCTGTAGCAAAACTGCTGAGTTTACAAACTGTACGGGGTACTAACAGCTCGCTACCACAGGCATCTAACCTTGTGGCTTCTCTTCCTGAGAGTCTCTCCAGAACCACTGAAGCTTAGTGGGCCTACAAATAGGAGAGTCCTCAAGGCCCTGGTAACTGAGTTCTCTTTCAGAGGTAGAGAGTGAGAACATCTTGTGTATTGTGAGATGTTTATCCACAAGCCCAGCCTAGATACAGATAGCATCCTCTGCTTTAACAAATGAAAGTTTCTCCACAATTTACTCAATTTCTCACCCTGGGTGGCAGGAGGCAAAACTGCTCCAAATTAAGAAATCTAATGTATTTGTCCTGGGGAAAATTCTGACAATTTGAAATTGAAAATAGAATCATTAGCAATACTGTGATTATTATTATTTTTATAAGTACATATTCATTTATTAAATCACAATGAAAAACAGAAGTTAATACCACAAGGAAAAGAGACTTAACAATTGGAAGGCAAATACAGAGAGAGAGCAAATGGGATGGGGAGATGGCTCGGTGGAGTAAGTGCTTCTCTGGCAAGTGCAAGGGCTGGAGTTCAATCCCCAGTTCTGCTAAAAAACAAAACAATACCAAAAGAAAAAAAAAAAAAAAAAAAAAACCCTTTCTGGAAACTTAA
>NW_004524592.1:25150939-25157852 GCF_000260255.1 Octodon degus | reverse complement strand
ATGCTATTGATTTATTTATTTCAGCTGAGCTAGTGTCCTCTGCACTTGTTATGGGTGGGCTTGAGACCTGAGATTGCATTTTGCTCCTTGTCTTTATCATTTCTTTTAACACTGTCCTGTGGCCTTTGGTGTCGAGCTTTGGTGCAATTATGTTATCACTTAATGAAATTCAGGTACCGATATACCAAGTTCTGTTCATGCAGTTGTGCCTGGCTTGGGTTAGGTTACCGTGCTCAGCTCCTTACTGTTGTTGCCCTTGGAGATGGGCCTGCTGTACACCTCTGGTAAGATGATCGGTTCCTGGATTAGCCGTGTGGTTTTGACCCTAGTGTCACTGCGGGGACTTTAGCAGCAGCTCAAGGCTGTATGCTAGGTCTGGGCTGGGTCTGGAGGTATATGAGGAGCAGGGGCGAGAGAGCCCAGAAGCTCTCCCACACAATCACCAGTGTTGTGTTTTGGTGGATCTGCAGGACTCCCAAGAGCGTGGCAGAAGTTCTTACTCAGATGGCAGGCTGTTCTGGGTCTGGCCAGCCAGGGGAGGTCCGAATAACAAGGGCAGAGGCCTCTTACGCAGCTGGCCTGAGGTTGGAGCTGCGGGTGGCCGCAGGACTGAGCAGAAGCTCTCCCCCACACTCGCAGGGCCTGGGGTTGGTCGGATATGGAGGGCCCAAGGCACAGTGGAAGTTCTCACTCGAAGGGCAGGCTGCGCTGAGTCTGGCCGGGTGGGGGAGGTCTGGAGAATGCAGGGAAGTGCCTCTCTCACGCGGCGGGCCTGGGGGGTGCAGGACAGAGCAGTAGCTCTCCGTCACACTCGCAGGGCCTGGGGTTGGTCGGATATCTTATTAAACAATTTAGCTCAAGTCTTTTAAAGCACTAAAAAATGGGTAGCACGCAACTAAAGTGAATCTGAGAGCAAGAGTAAGGGTGCTTTCTAGGCAACATTGGTAATTGCTTAATTTGCAAATCTCTTAGGAGTTGGAATAGTTTCAGATTTTGTTCCTGTAAGTTTTCTCATATCTTCTCTACCACATAAATGCATTGTTTAACAATTATAAACTGTAATTTTTTTAAGGCTTTTGTGAATTTGATTGAAAAACTGATGGACATGTTATGATATATTATTTGTACTAAGAAATAATTTGACCCAAGAGCCTTTAATATTTGCATATAGGGGACTTCAGGAAAGGGAACCCAGGGTCTTCACAGCCAGCCCCCTCCCCATGGAGAACAGTTTCCTCGAATCCTTTGGGAGGCTGAGCCTCCGACAGCAGCCGCAGCAGCCGCCTTCTCGGCCGCCCCCGCGGGGGACACCTTTGCGCCGCCACAGCTTTAGAAAACACCTCTACCTCCTGCGAGGCCTCCCGGGCTCGGGGAAAACCACACTGGCCAGACAACTGCAGCATGACTTTCCCATGGCCATGATTTTCAGCACGGATGATTTTTTCGCCAGGGAAGATGGTACCTATGAGTTCAATCCTGACTTCTTGGAGGAAGCTCATGAATGGAACCAGAAAAGAGCAAGAAAAGCAATGAGGAATGGCATATCCCCCATTATTATTGATAATACCAACCTTCACGCCTGGGAAATGAAGCCCTATGCAGTCATGGCACTTGAAAATAACTATGAAGTTATATTCCGAGAACCTGATACTCGCTGGAAATTCAACGTTCAAGAGTTAGCAAGAAGAAACACTCATGGGGTCCCAAGAGAAAAAATAGACCGAATGAAAGAAGGGTATGAACATAATGTTACCTTTCACAGTGTACTTCACGCAGAAAAACCAAGCAGAATGAACAGAAACCAGGACAGGAATAATGCATCACCTTCCAATGGTGCAAGATACTGGAATTCCTACACAGAGTTTCCAAACCGGAGGGCTCATGGCAGCTTCACAAATGAGAGCTCCTTTAGCAGAAGGGGCCGCTGTCACCATGGATATTAGAGGCCTATCTTTACAGCCATTCAGAATTTTCCTAAATAAGTTTTTACTTCAACTTTGGTATTTATTGTTTGTTCAATTTTGGCAGAGGTCTGATTCCAGTGTAAATAGTCAAACCCCAAAGTTTCTGAGCAGAGGTCACTATATTCATTATCATCAACAAGAACTTTTAAAGAGCACTTGTGTGTGTGGTCTGATGCTGGGCATTTTGCAGATTTGATTAAAGTCTTTCTCTAGGGAGAGAATACATTTGAAACTGAAATCCAAGACCATAAGCAATTAGTCAAATAGGTTCACACATGAAAGTGTCTATATTATACAAAAATTTCAGTACCATATTATGAATCCATTTATTTTTTCAAAAGTTTCATCTCTTACCAGGAAAGCGAGAAAGGTGGGGTAGAGGCAAGAGGTACAAAATGTAGTGCCATTGCTACTTGGTAATCTATGTATCCAAAAACGTGAAATATGTCATTAATGATACTGATTTTCTTTTAAAATGGCTAGAAAGTTTACATATAAGGGAATACTATCCTTCAAAGGAGACCCTTTGGGAAGTTATTCCTTTATTTTAATGATCTATCACTGTTACAATGTCTGTGGAACTGTGATAGCTATACAAGTGACTTAGGAAAATCAGTGTCATTGTCATGCATTGTGTTTACTTTATTAAACAGGATTAAATTTTTGTCTGTTGTCTAATTGTATAAATAAAATTAACTTGCTGTCATAAAATAATTGTAAGAGAAACGAACAATTTTTAAAATCATGCCTATAAATGTAATTACTTGGCAGCCAAAATATTTGGTGGGAATGCAAGGAATTAAGCAGCCTAGGATAAAGATGAGTATGCACAGCCATGCTCACTGGAAGACACTGCAGTCTTAGTGTGTTACATGACATCATTTGAGACAGTAAACTTCTACACAACTCTGGAATGTCTAATATCGATAGTGAATAGAAGAATCCAAGTTAAATCCTAGCATTTAAGATCAGATTTGGTATGAGACCATGATGGACAAGCACACAGGATGTATGCTCTATTTATTGTTAGCCAACAGCTTCTTTCTAATGTTCTGTGAATTATTTTAAGTGTCTTATATAATGGTGCTTTTATGGTTATTATAAATTGTATATGGTATTGAGTTTATATGGATTTGTCACTGAATTTTTTTGTTCAATAAATTTACCTAAATCCCAAAGAAAAAAAAAGATTTGCATATAGGGTTTTTTGATTTATCTTTTACTATCTCAAAGGTATTAGTCCTAATTATAAACAAATTAACCTATGTTAAAGCATATTTTTGGGTACTGTATTCATGTGTCATTCATGTTCTGAAATTTTGAAGGTTAATTCAAAATGGCATGTTATAGAATATTCAAGAAAAGAAATAATTACTCTTAATACCAGCTTTCTAAATTTCAGTGTTGGTTTTAGTAAAGAACGATAGTATATTCATTAAAAGCATTGAAAGTTTAAGAGTCTTTCTATAAAATATAAATATCTAAATCCCAGTTAGGCATGGAAGATTAGTATTAATGTTGGATTTTTGTGTTTTATATTTGTTTTAATGTTTAAATGCAGATAAACCATTTAATATTTGTCAGCATGCTTTTACAGAAGTAAATCTTGAAGTACAGAACTTTGTTCAAATGTTCTTGTACTTTTTCAAATCACTACAAGAAATGACTTATGTATTAAAAATTCTCTTAACCCCCCAAAAGAAGTTTCTAAAAAGTCTTGACTTAATAATAAATATCTAAAGTTAAAATTAATTGAAGTGCATATAAAAAGCTATAGTAGAAAATGTGAGCATAAGGAGCTCAACTTTATTAATTTAAGTAGAAAATAATAATGTATAAATATTTACCTCCTACTCAAATGTGAGAGCATAATGGAGAAACTTTGGCAAAGTTTATCAATCTAAAATAAAAAAGCATAAGACCTTATAAAACATAAGAAACAAGCAGCTGGATATGGTTGCGCCTGTCTATAATCCCAGACAATGCTTAGAGACTGACGCAAGAGGATCACAAGTTCAAGCCCAGCCTGAACAACTTAGTGACCCAATGAGAGCCTGTCTGTCTCAAAACAAAACAAGTTGGGGAAAGTGTAAAGGCCCTTGGTTCAATCCCCAATATTGGTGATGGCAGGGGTGGATTTTTAAGACTTGGAATAACAGAACTGAACAACAGGAGGGAAACAAGTGAGAGATAACTCCCTTGACTTTTTGCCTGAAGGTTTGTTCCCAGTGGTGGTGCTGGTAAGAGGCTGTTCAGATTACAGTTTGAGTCCTGCCTGGGCTACCTGAGTGAGTCTGAGTGAGTTTTCTTGGAACTGAGGGGACTTTGTCAACCTGAAAAAGGGCACTGGTGAAGACTAAACTTGTGTTCACATCCCTAAGATCAGGAACATGGCAAGAGACGCTGACCTCTCCACTTCTATTGAAATTTTGATAGAGAAACTATGCAGCTCTTTAAGGAAGAAAAATAAAATTATAGAGATTGAAGAGAAAAAAGAGAGATTTTAAACAATGCTGTCTGTAGACAAAACAATCAGGTAGAGAAAGAATCTGCAAGAACTACTTGTTAGTGAATGAGCTTGCAAGATTCCCAAAGCCATGATAACATACTAAATCAACTGCATTTATACATATTTGGAATAAATCATCTGAAATGTAAATTATCCATTTATGTGGATATGCAAAAGACTTAGAATAATTTTCAAACTCTTTGGGAAAACAACTAAGTTCTAACTTTCATCTCATAGTCAATTGAATGGCAAGGTCTTGTGAATTTGTCAAAGTCCAGTTTTGTTTTGTTTTTTAATTTTAGGAAACAATATCACTTCTGGAAATATTATTTAAATATAATATTGATAAAATTCTAGTAAAGTGTCAGATTCAGTGAGCTAAAAACATTACATAACAACACCATCCCCAGCTGAGGATGGTGGCATACACTTGTAGTCCCTGGACTAGGAAAGCTGAGGCAGGAAAATCACTAGTTTGAGGCCAGCCTGAAATGCATAGTGAGGCTCTGCCTCAGCAAAAAGACAACAAACACACACTTTACATATGTATGTATGTATGTATGTATACATACAACAAAATAAGTATTAAGAATATTCGTCATACCCACAAGGTCAATATTTGAGAATAAATTTAAGGGTAGGTGCCACTAGCTTAATAGTCCTTTTGTTTAATATGTATTATTGGGTGTTTAGAGTCTGATTATATTAAGCATGGAATTGTTTATCTTTATAAAGTTAGTTATCAATGTATATTGGTGAGTTTAATAAATTACATACATGAATGTAATAGGCTAAATTGACAAATTCTTCTCCATACACAAAACACTTTTGTTTAAAACACATAATCAACTACACGCACACCTAACCATTATATGCAGCCCCAGACTAGCTCCTAACATGTACTAAGTATCTTATACTTATTAAATGAATTCTACAAGGTAAACTGTTGAGGAAATTGAATTATAGAGTTTTGAATGTACAAACAACAATACAATAAATGTGTATTTTCTAATGGCAACAGAGAAGCACATTAAACAGCAGAGAGAAGCCAAGCTACAGAGGTGTTTTAAAAATGAACAAGGGCCCACCAGATAACTCAGTGGACTAAAGCACCTACTTAGGTAAACACAGTGGCCGGGGTTCAATGCCCCCCCTGCTGCGCCGGCCCCATTCCTGGGGTGCACTGAGATGGGGATTGAGACTGGGCGTGGTGGCATGCACCTATAATCCCAGCTCGTGGGAGGCTGAACACAGGTGGATCACTACAAGTCTGAGCTGTATAGTGAGACCCGGTATCAAATACATAAATGAAAAAAAAAATTAACAAACAGCCAGGTGTGGTAGTACAAAGCTATAATCCTAACACTCTGAAGGCTGAAGCAGGAGAATCACCATAAATTTGTGGCCAGCCTAAAACTACCTAGCAAAACCCTGTCTCAAAAAATCAAATAAGTAAATAAATGAACAAACATAATTATAATGTTCCTAGTTTTTATCCAGAAAATTGCAAGTTAACCGTAATTTTTGAAAAAATCCACTGACATTTTTTTCCCAAGTGAAGAACAGTATTTTTTCCCAGGTGAAGAAACAGTTAGGAAATTCCTAATCCCAATCTAGCACTTGTTGGGCTAAAGGAGATTGGGCATTTACTTCACTGAAAATGCCAGGTATTGTGACTTGTGTTACAATACATATTTTAATGAAACTGTGAATGGGCTTTTCCACACAGTGATAAATTGGTTTCTTATTTCAGAAATCAGGAATAACAATGGACTACAATGTATTAAGGTTGGAACTGTGGTATTATCTAGTGATATACAGAGCAACATTTTCACCCATGACTTTGAAAAAAACTGCAAGCAGGTTCTAGCACATCGGATATCAAGCCTGCACAGGTTTCAGGGATGGTTTGGTATCTCAAGGAATATAACATTTCTTTTTTAAATTGTTTATTTTTTTATTTTTTATAATTTCATTGATAAACAAATAGCAATGAGACAGTTTCAAATCAAATGGGTAGGACAGTTTCAATAATTAACACATTGCATACATTCTTCCTAGTGGTTAATTGCTGTACAAGATGCGGACGTGATATTCTATTTACAAACATCATTAGAACAAACCACTCTATTCATTAAGAGAATGTAACTATATATCTATCCTAACCACTTTGAATACGCAGATACAAAATGGACATTCGTCTGTATCCCCTTTTATTTTTGTTAAGTTCTGTTATTTGAATATGATAGGTATATAAACTCAGCAAAATATTCTAAAAGAGTCCAGTAGCCCATAATAGCATTGGGTCTTCTGTTTAACTGGCAATGTCAGAAGTTGTTGATCTGAGTCCCCCACAGCTCAACATAACAGCATGGCTTTATTTCCTATATTTCGTCTTCATACTTTTCTACTGGATGGTTAAGACCAAGGTAAAGCAGGA